>NC_090940.1:601177024-601480054 GCF_040938575.1 Ambystoma mexicanum
TGGCAACTGGTTGCACATAGCCCGGGGGGATGATTCCCTTCTCGCAGGCCTTTTGGACCTTAGTTTCGCTCCCATAGACCTTCCGATCATCAGACGCGGCAGATTGCCAGTGTCCTTGGAGCTCTCTCCCTCCCGATCAGTGACACAGGTTTGAATCTCCTGCATTCGGTGTGCAGCACACCTGCAATCTTCCACGGCTGCCCGAGACCGAGTGTTTAGTCCATTGTCGATCTTTATACAATATTGCCAGCAGTGTCTGGACCCATTGTATAAGTCATTCCATCTTCATTGTTCCACAGTGCCAACTCGTTCCAGTACTTGGATTACCTAGGCTCCTGTCGTTCTTCTTCGTCTCAGTATTTCCAGGAATCTTGAACAGTACATAGGTCTACTCTCTACAAAGAGGTTAGCAGAGGAAAAAGGGGCTAGAGTATGTTGGTGTGTGATTTTCTCATAAGGGCTGCACCCTAGATGGTTGTCCTTATCCCCAAAGAGGAGTCCCTCCCCATGAGATCCTCCCGCATTATACCACCCCCAGTAGGAATATCGGGGTAGCGGCCTGACCTCCCTGACCTCATGGGAAAGGGCTTCCACTTGGAAAGAAGTGACGACATCTAGTGAATTGTCACACTCCGCGCAATTCTGTTATCCAATTCTGCACAATCGGAGCAGCAATGGCGCATGCATGTATGTCATACAAGGTGGTCACTAGGGTTCTCTTCCACTGGTGATGAGAAGGCACAGTCAGTGATAGCCACTGAATATAGTCATCTTGTGCCTCCCAAGAATTCTAGTACAGAAGCAACAAGTATCTGTACTTGCCAAAAAAGAGCATGCACAGTTACAGACACTAAATTAATTCTCCTCCTGCCTCCAAAGAATTCTGAGACTTTTCTATGCAAGCAACGCGTGTGTGGATGGCCACAAAAATAAAATACTCACAAACAGTCAGAGAACCCAATCAGTTGCCTCCAAAGATTTCTAAAAATATTGATTGACCAAAAGACTTTTCTACTGAGGCAAGTATGTGGACTGCCTACAAAAACATGACATACACAGTTACATACCCTAAATGCACTCTCTTGCTTACAAAGATTTCTTAGATGCTTTATTAGCATTTCCAAGACTTTTCATTGACAAAAATTGTTCAAAGACTTTTCTGTGCAAGCAGCAAGTATGTGGACTGGTTGCACAAATTATTACAGGCACTACACGTGATCTCATACCTGCCACTGCCACCACACAATTCTCTGAATGTGTGGGAAGGCTTAGGAGCACCTACTATGCACATTTGGCCCTGCAGTCCAGCCGGTATCTGGAATGGGCCATGCAAGGTTCAGTAAGCAAAAGGAATCCCAGACTTGCATGGCTGATTGGCCATGAATGCTGGGGCACTGAAAACTGTCAAAGGAAAAGTGGTTTTCTTTTAACAGCAAATGCCAACCCTGAGGCACTCCCTCAGCTGCTTCTGAGTGTGGGTTTAGTGTTTTTACTGACTGGCTTGTCTGGTCCATATCTCCCCATTGCCTATTATGGACTAGGGCACTATACAAGACCATTTACATATCAGTTTGCACTACAACTTCTAGCGTGCAGCCGTTTCATATTCCCAACACCTGGGCTAAAATTCCCACAGGTTGCAAATGTTCCCAAAACCCAGATGATGCCAGGTAACACTACTAGCAAACCCCTGGTCACTATCACTCACAAAAGTCATCATTGTACCGAAAATAAAATCCAGACTGGATTAATGGAACTGGTGTTGGAAATAAAGAGCAGGACAGGGAAAATTAACAAGGACCATGGACTGCTGACAAGAATCCCAACAAACCCAGTGACCTTCGAAAACCCCAAGCCAGACCCCAGCAAAGGAGGGAAGACTGCTTGGAGCCAGCACAGCACAATTCTCAGTGTGTGTGCAGCCAACCACACAACCCCTAACAAACAACTCAGTAAAGATGACTTGAGACACTATAACTAACACAGAGTGACGTGAGAAGAGCCCCCTCTAACTTTCTCCATGAAAAAACATGTCTTAAACCAGCCCACAGTAAACACAACATTTTCAGGAGATAGAGATATTTCAAAGTACTAGAGGCTCTAAAATTAAATCTTCCTAGGAGACAGGTTATACACCTTAGCAACCCCCCCCCAGAACCAACAATCAAAGCCCTCAGACTCTTGAGGAGGGGGGAGAAGCAATCTGTCTGAAAGCATCAATCACAAATACTAAAGGGAAATTCAAGATGGACATCCCATGTCTTGAAATCTTTGCTCCTCCTGCCCGGCTTGTATCACTAACAAATCAGGATATGGGCCAGTCTTCATTCTTCCATTGGCTGACAGCTAACCTCAACCCACCCATAAAGAGAGAGAAGGAGCTTCCAGTGTTTGTTGCAGACCCCGGAAAAGCAGGCATGTTTTTCACCACTCCATGATTGAGACTACCTGGAGCAAGGTACTGTTGCTGTTTCCCAGTACACAGCAGACCCCCTCAGGCGGATGCAAGCTGGAAATCATAATACTAAGAAAAGACTGAGGAGAGGAACCCCTGATAGGAGGGTCATAATATCATCTGACTAAAAAAAGGTACCTGGAGTGAGGGGGAATAAATACATGTTCCCACTGAAGAGGAAATATTGGGAATCCAGAGGTCTTACCGCCTAGGAGTGACCTAAACAGAACCTATTGAGAACAGAGGTCTATGAGAGACCCGATCCATGAATCCTAAGAATCAGAGGCTGTGTGAGACCTCAGAAAGAAGGTCTGTTGTGAACCCAAGTTCGTAGTGAGATCTGAAAGAGAATCCTTGAGAACACACGACCACAGTTAGACCTTGCGAAAGTTCTACGAAACCAAAGGTCGTGAAGAAACCTCAGAAAATCCCAAGGCCATGAAAAAGGCCTCAAGATTGTGTGTAGGCTAGAGCTTGGCAGGCAGTAGGACAGCTTCATGGCTACCCAGGAGGGAGCTGTCCAATAAACCTGGTGTATGCTGATTTTGTTAGAGTAGAATTTGACTAGGTTTATGAACATTTGTGTAGGCCAAACTTGGATATCGCTCTTCTATTTTAGATTAGGGTTAGCCAGGAAACCAAAGGACTTGATAAGGATAGCTTTGAACATTTGTGTGGCAATCTCTTCAGATTTTAGTTGCTGGAATAGATTGTCTCTGAAGGCACAAAGACTTATAAGAAGATGTGAATGCGTTCGGTTTTGACCACCTCACCACCATGGGATGACGGAAGGACCACGAAAAACCTACTTTATATTCTTGAAATAACTGTTAACACGTTATCACTTTGTCTCTGTCTGAGTCTCTCAAAACCACATGACACGCCATCACAGACCCCAAGAACCCTATAGTAAACTCCAGTTAGGGGGAAAGGAACTCATATCCAGAGTTCCTACCTACCGATGTTCTCCCAAGGCGGGCAACCCAATCCACAAGAGCCTTGGTGCAGAAGGGGGGAACTATGGACCTGCTCACTGTGGAGATAATCTGACCCCGCAAAAGATGAGGGGGAATGATCACAGAAGGACATGGCACTATCCCCGGATGTGACGCAGCCAAGGCACTAACAACAAGAAATGACCAGGATCAGGAGGTAATGCATTGCACTTAAAATGTACCTTGGGCAAATCATGCTGATCATCCCGTAGGGGGACAATCGGGCACCTCGGACCCCTTGCTCGTGGTTGGCACGGCACGTAACGCTAAGCACAGGAGGTTGGGCCAGGGCGCTGCATGGAATCATGAAATGGGTACTTTGTTGGTGAGTTAGAAGGAACTAGGGATGACAATCTCTGACTCTAAGATCCTTTCTGAGGGTGAGTATTATGCATTCTTCAAGCACTTAGATCACCTGTGAAACGTAGCACTGTTCTTTGTTTATAGATGGAACCCAGGAAATAGACTTTGTTGTTTGCACATCTAACTCATTTCTCCTCTCGCACTCCACTCTTTCGCAAATTAGCGGAAGGCACGGTCTCACTCCACACACCCTGCACTCGCATATAACACAAACACTATTGCACATCACCTCTGCCACAAGAATAAAGCTACTTTAAACAACAAAAATGTGAACTGTAGCTTCCCACATAACTATCTCCTTAAACACAACCCCCCACCCCCATTAGTCCATAGTATACCTCTGCTACGCCCATACACATTCCATTTAGACATGGGTGACTACCAGGGTCTTTGCCACTGTCGAATAACTTAAGTGCTGAAATGCACACACGCATAATAGCACCTCCCAATTTCTTCAACATTTTTGGACTCCTGTCCCTCTGAGGGCATTCAACCAAAGACGTGTTGGGACCATAATTATGGTGAAAGGCGCTATAACAAATAACAAAATGAATGAATGGATGACTCTGTGAGGGTTGGACCTTACCAAGGAAAGAAGTGCACTGAGACACTATCACTTGTGGAGACTGTGAGTGAATATTTGGACACCCTCAAAGAAGAGATTCCCCAGATTACCTTAATTCTAGACTGGGGCCTGGACGCTTTGACTCTGGGCCCCAGGTCCTGCTGGAACAGCAAATACACTGTACAGTTTTACTTATCCTGACACTTTTTGTTGCTGTAGAAAGCTCCCTTCTTGTGTCGAATAAAGTAAACCTATGGTACCATGAGAATTCACTTAACCCTTCCCTGAGAACTGAAAGGATAGACTTCAGAAAAGCTATGTCCCCATCTGAACACAGTATTTGGTGAGTGTCCTTCTTCGGGGAAAGACTTCATAAACCCTATGGGTGTTCTTTACCATCTGGATATCCAGGACAAATGTCCAATAGCATTCGGAACCTGGCAAAGAGTCTAAAGAATGGATGGAATCATTATATTTTGTGTTTTAACACCTCCGTGCCTGGAGGGCTTCATGTTTCATTATTGTCCTTTGGACATAACTACCAAGAAACTGGATAAGGAAACCTGAACTCTGGTTGCAGAATGTTCTGTTCCACCCTCATTTTGAAAGGATGTTAATACCTCTAGTTGTAGAACAGTGGGGAAGACGTGCAGTCCCTTAGTTAGCACAGTGATGAGGTCTCATTAAAGAGGCTGGGGAATTAACGCAGGGAGATCCAAGGGTCTGGGGACCGACACTCGCTCCTTGTAGCTGGCCCCAAAGGCACTAGACAGGGGACCTGGTTATGGCCTCCCTCCTATCACCAGCCTTAAGGGTAAGATATCCTTACCTGCTCCAAGATCATCACTTAGATTTAAGAGTCAGCAGTCACAAACTGTTCTGGCTTCCCCATCACGGTCTGAGACTTAAAAAGAGTATTCTGAAAGGAGGAGTTTGAAGAATACAGAAGATACAGCTCATGGAAGTGTGACTGCTGTACTCTGAGTGCCCTGTGTTGTTGGCAATCTATGCATGCATGCTGACAATCCGTGTACGCGTAAAGTGAGAATTTGGTACGTGAAGGCTGCTCATGAGCGCAACTCGCTCCGGACCTTGTGTTCACGCTACAGGGTCAGAAAATCAGACCACAATAGGAGTCAGATGTCTGCGAGCCATTACGGGTCCGCTTGGTGGCAAAACTGCATTTATTTCCAAAATGGCGACCATAGATTATGTAACTTTAGTATGCTGAACCCCTGACCCATCAAACCTACCAGACAGAATTATATTCTGGACACCAACTCCAGACCCTGCTTTTAACCTGCACACAGCTGTCACGCATACAGAAAGAAAGACGGACACAAACCATTGATGGAGATATACTTCCTACCCCATAGGATACTTTGTTATGCTCAAGTACCTCGAGCATACTGGAATCTTTGGCCAACCCTGTAGGACATAGGGCCAGAAATCCTGGCACAAAATTGTGTGAGCCATTAGATCGAACTTTCATTTTAAGTGATTGTCAGTGTGTACTACACAAGACGCGCCAAAAAAGAATGGTTGTTATTTCCTATTAATGCCAAAAAAGTTTATTTAAACATGTCTTACATTGGAAACCATTCTGACCAGAAGAATTATTTGCCACCTGTTAGTCACCCCGAGCCCACTACAGTCTTGCTGGCGGATCATTTACTGGGGGGTTTCCACCTCATACCATGCGACCCTTCGACTGTGCCTAGCAGTTACATTTTGTCACCAGCTGAGGAGCGGGTCTGCCTGTCTCCTGTCAAGGCCACACCACAAATGGCAAATCTAGGCTCAGTTAAAGCAGTTTTAAAGACAGGCTCTGTTGTAGTGCGTAAGGAGCTCCTGCCACCAAGGAGCAGAGAATGCGATTAAGATCCTGCACATCATCATGAGTGGGTAGGCAAGCGAACTGAGCCCTCAAAAGTGTCAAAGTGCCATGTTATGCATCTGTACTGTTGTATACCTCTGTCAGGGCTTTAAGTGGGCCGGGGCCGGGCCCCGGCAGTCTCCAAAAAGTGGGACTGAGCCGGGGCCCTGCCAGGGCCCCCCCTTCCACTGCACGCAACATTGGTGGGATGCATTATCCCGTCGCGGCAGCAGCCGCGACGGGAGATGCGCCTGCCATGAAGTCAGGCATCTGACAGAAGTGGCAGCCAACCACAGCGATGCTGTGCCTGGCTGCCACTTCTGTAAGTCATAGTAACTGCCTCTGGTGACCTCTCGCGCGAGGGGTCACCAGAGGCAGTTACTGTCCCTTTGTTTCCCCAGGTCGCCGAGGCGTCTTTAACCCTCGGCGAACCTGGGGATTCCTCGACATTTTTCGAGGTTTATGAAAGATGGCTTGAAAAGTACACAATTCAAGCCATCTTTTGTAAAGCTTTGCCGACGGACAATTTTGTCCGTAGTCAAAGTTTTATAAAAGATGGCTTGAATTGTGTACTTTCAAAGCCATCTTTTATAAAACCGAAATGTTTAAAAAAAATGGCCTGAAAAGTAGGCAAACCGTAAGGTATGCACACAGATATATAACATGCATATATATGTGTGTGCATACCTTACGATTTGCGTACGTTTTAGGTCACGCCCCCCACAAGCCACGCCCCCAAATGAGGGCCCCCCCTCGATTTCTTACCCCACTTAAAGTCCTCTGTAAAGCGCTCCATTGTGTTTCTGTATTGTTGTTTACCTCTTTAAAGCGCTGTGTTGCTTCTCAAAGCTAGGTCTGCACTCAATAAATACCATTATAATAAAAATAATTAAACAGTAGAGTTATTCTACAGCACATCTGTTAGGATTGTGAAAATAGAGAAGGTGAAATCTGCAGCAGTGTGAGGGAATCCGCATATTTACAAAAATGTCCATGCTGATTAGGAATAGCTCAGCATCAACCTTTCATGGTCGTCTCTATGGAGAGAGACAGACAACACAGCATGTCAGCAGGGGAGGGAGGGTCCTAAATCTGTTTTAGCTATTGAGGTAATATTCACTCCATTTTATGATTGGTCTAACAGGAAATCCTGATTGCCTTCATATAGTAAGGACTTTTGACAAATTGGGACAAAGCAAGGTACCAAGCTCAGTTGAGTTGCAGTTGCTTTACCAGACCTTTGTGTGGGTCTGTTTGAATGTTACGTGTGTTGCATGCCCCAATTCAGGTACATTGTCAGGACCATGTGCAGAAGAAATGGAATAAGAAAATGCTCTACCGTAAACAATGGAGATACTTCGACTGAGTCGAGCCTGAACAACATGTACATAGCTTCAACCGATCAAGAATTACCCATCCGGAGCCTGAGTGTTTCTCGACTACTACCTTGTCAGCAAATTGAGGCCTCTTTACCTTAACCCATAAACACTGTGTTTGGCTTTCCTGAGCACTTCTCAATCTGTCGCTGGCACCGATGTTACCTAACAATTTCTCATAAAACAAATTTGGAGTTCCACAGGTTCATCCAATTTTGGGCACTACTCTGAAAATAGTTGCTTATTGTTCTAGTACATGCAATATTGTGCCTTTATCAAATATGTTTGTTCTTCTATTTTGTAAAGATTTGAAAAATGTTGCTTAATTAAACTGGTATGTTTTCTTTGTGCCTCTTTTCTTCTATACATCTATACAATGCACACTGGTTCCAATTCCTTTCTAGCAACTGTACTCCTCAATGTTCTACTCACTGCTTTACCACCTGTTTGACTGCTGGTAATCTGCTCACTGCTTGTTTTAAATATGTTAACTGCTTAGCAGACAGTGCCAATTACAACAAGGCCTGGTTGGCCATACTAGTGGTAATGGCACTGCAGCCCACAATGAAAGCCTCAGGTCCATCACCATGAGCTGGTGGGCCGTTAAAACCTGGCTCAGCCAGGTCTTATTAATGAAATAATAGAAAAGCATGTGTCACAGCATGTTAAGGTTGAGGTACATGGGCAAACATGTTTCTCACTCCAGGAAATCAACAGCTTCCTGGCAGGTGCCAATCAATTAGGTCACCAGGAAGGCAGGCTGATTCTGGCAATACAAGCCTGCATTCCTAGACGGCAACTGGTGTTTCTTCGATGGGATGCCATCTTATTTTCATTCCCAACATACACCCCTGGTGGCGTCTGCAACCCCCCCCCCCCCGCCCACTACCCCCAGATTCCCAAATCCTGCTTACCTGACTCCAGGCACCACTTACCTATCAATGTATGGTCTGTTCACTCCTCACTGCTAGCCTCCTGCACTTGTGTCGGTCACCATGGAAATAGCCCACACGTACGCCTGAGCTCGCTTTAATATTCTTAGACATGAAGTCTATTTCATAAAAAACAAAAAATGCCATTAGCATCCCACATGTTTACTCATGATGTTGGTGCTAAAAACAGTAGTGGCCGGGAGGGTGAAGCTTTCCACGGTGGTAATGACGATAAGCCTTTTGTGAAAGCCTTGCTTCACACATGCCTACATTCTAGGGCAGAGGTCTGCATCCTTTTGCTCTCTGGATGTTTCGGACTAGAACTCCCATTATCCCTAACCAGCAGAGTCAATAGTGAGGGTGCATGTAAGATGTAGAACAAAACATCTGGAGAGCCACAGGTTGCAGGCCCCTGATCTAGGGTTACTGAGCCATTAACGGCATCTTAAGCACAACCCTGTTAACTAACACTGTTGGAATATCAGGGATGCTTCATGCGACATTGAGGTACATTGGAGTTATTTTCAGCAGTAATAAGGTGCTGCTGCATAGATGCATTACCAGAGGTTGGTTTGGGAGAAGGTACAGACAAGGCCAGAATAGCAGCGAGCTGCTGCATGGCAGGCTTGTGGGACTTGCAGTGTCAAAGCTGTGATAAGAAAAGACGCAAGGTACCTATCATACATATGCCAACATTTTGCAGCACCTGGGAGGGAGATTTTGTAACAGAAAGCGGGAGAACTGAATCTCCCCATTGGATTACATTGGGGTTAGAAATATTTTTGGAGGGAGAAAGTAAAAAATAGTCATTTTTTTATTAAAAAATGAAGTCTCCCGTCTAAATTGAGAGGGTTGGTATCACATCACGAAGCTCTGAATACAGGAAAACGGGTTGGTACTTTTACATACATGCCAACTCTCCCAATTTAGGCAGGAGACTCCCGATTTTTCGGTGAAAAATATTGCTATTTTTCACGTTCTCCCGCCTAAAATAACTGTAGCCCTAATGTATTCCTATGGGGAAATATAAGTTTCCCGATTTCCCTGTGGAAATCTCCCTCCCAAGTGCGTCTGAATGTTGGCATGTATGCTTTTAAGCCAATTGTTATCTTAGACTTACATTCTTTCCAATTCAAAAGAACAGAATTTTCACCCAAGAATTTAAAAAGAATGCATTTACAGACATGCCAACATTCCGACTCACCTGGGCGGGATATTTCATCAGAGAAATCGGGAGTCGCACATTTTCCCATAGGGATGCATGGGGCATAGCTCTCAACCATTTATGTTGCAAAGGTGGGTGAAAACAGCGATTTTATTTTTGGTGGGTGAGAGGCCCATTGAAACGAATGGGCATGCAGGAGGCTTGGTGGGTGAGTCAGCTCTATTCAAGGCGGGTGGGTGACACCCGCCAAAAGCGTGTGTGTTGAGAGCTATACATTGGGGCTGTTGCGTAGTGTATACGCCATTTGCGCATATGCAGCCTATAACGAGGCTCGCACATGCGCACTTTGAATAAGGATGGTCCCGGCCAGCAGTTGCAGCTGAGACCTGAGCAAGCAACACACGTCCTGTGTGCATTCTTGATACTCGCATGCCTGCGCACGTGTAAATGCCGGCGGGGCCTCAGAGGTCCCCGCACCCACACAACAGGGGCTAGAAGTATTATAGGCGGGAGAAAGTGAAAAATAACAATATTTTTTCACGAAATGTCAGGAGTCTCTCGCCTAAATAGGGAGGGTTGGCATGTATGCATCTCCCAATTAGGACGGCCAACGATTTACTCTGTCAAGAGCTAACACAGTAGAACGCTTGCTGCACTGCGGATTTTCAACGTTGTATTTTGTACCTCAAAGACTTGGCTGCAACCATTTTAAATACTTCCCTCTCCCTACTCTTCCCTTACCATGTCCAGTGCAACCATTTTAAATACTTCCCTCTCCCTACTCTTCCCTTACCATGTCCTGTCTGTACTCCCGTTTGTCCAAAACAATGCTATGGTTTTACTTCATATTTTTATAATGTTTATCATATTTAATATTGTATGTAGTTAACTACAGCATCAGCAATTATCATATTTACTATGATGTATTTCACTTTTCATACAATTTACTGTAATGTCTACTTAATTATTCTTAACTTTCAATAAAAATCAATTAACTAAAAAAAAATAAGCGAGGCTGTGCTGGTGGAAAGTGAATTTCGCCGACTGCGTCATACTAGGGAACATCAACGCGCCCCGTGCTTCCCGCGCTCCACACCGAGCGTGGTCACCCTTGACCACGCCCTTTCGCCCACGTGACACTGCGCGACACCACGTACGTTTTACCCACACGTAACATGGCCGCCGCTCGCGAGCGCGGAAGCCTCGGTTGCGAAGTGGCCACTTCCTGTTTTGAAGAGGGCAGGGTTATGCGAAGCGGAAAGGCCTGCATTTGGCTCTGGAGCTCCCCTAGGCGGTGGATGCGAGTTATGACATGGTCAGTGGGGTCGTGCTTGCCCTCGCAGCCACTACTTGAAAGCAGTGGTGTGTTATATGGCCTGGGAGATGCCTTGGCTTGAGTCTCCACCGTTAATTCTAAATTCGTTTGCCTTATCTCCCAATGTTATTTTATAAAGCTCATCCACATTTTCCGATGGTTCGTTTGATTTGTATCCCATTAATAATGCCTGGGGATCCTTTTGTAAAAATCACATTGCATGTTTTTTCACATGTTGAAAACCTCAGGAGGTGGGAAGACCTATGCTTTGCAGGGTCACCCTATATAAGTAATTGGGTTGAATATTTTTGGCCAGTTTAAACGCTTGCTGATTGATCCCACTCAAGTCTATGGAAGACTGATCTTGTTGGGTGGGTAAAATTAGTCCAGGTGGGCAGTCACCCTCTATACAAGGGCTGAGTTGGCAGGTAGGTAAACTAGCCCTCGCCATAGCTCTCAACCATTTATGTTGCAAAGGCGGGTGAAAACACCCGTTTTTTTTTTTGCCGGGTGAGAGCCCATTGAAATGAATGGGTTTGAAGGAGGCTTGGCGGGTGAGTCAGTTCTTTACAAGGCAGGTGACACCCGCCAAACGCATGTAAATTGAGAGCTATGCCATATCTCCGTAATTCTTTTAGGCCATGACCATTCAATTGCAGATGGAGCCGCCTGAAGATGTCGGATGGTGGGGGCCTATTTCAACATGATGTTTAGGGCCCACCCTCGCCTTACGACTGGGGAAAACAATTGCATGTGCTGTGTGGTGTTTATATTGAAAAGAAGTACAACGAATGCTGCAGGTTGTTAATAGCTGCAGGTTATCGTGGGCACGCCGGCAAGGAGCCAAAACACGAATGGGGTAATTTTGAGCCTTGTGTAAATGGGCTGTTACGGGACTCTACAGTGTAAAAGCACAGCTCCCAACGATGGGGGGTGAAAGCCCATTCATTTATATGGAAGGTTAGAGAGATTGGCGGGTGAGAGAGCTGCTTTGAGGGCGGGTGACACCCGCCAAAAGCGTGTGAGTTGAGAGGTATGGAAAAAGCCTTTCACATTTTTTTTTACGCTGTAGGTTTCTGTCAGAGCCCATTTTCCTAGATTTGTATGACGGTGAGGAGGGGCAGAATGTGACTTATGTTTCCACCACCTCCCTTCCTCTTCACCATACAAATACTCTAGCATTTGGGCCTCATGTATTTTTATGCCAGCGCAAATGCTGAGAATCCCTGTCTTTTTGATAGACACATAGATCTGTTCCCATGTGCTCGATTGTGGCATAAAGGAGTGATAGGAAATTCTAAGCAAAGGGCTGGGAGGATAGCTCGGGGGTAATGTGTTTGTCTTGGAAGCAAAACAATGCAGAGCAACACAGGTTCAAATCCCGGTAGTACACTCGGAGCCTGGGCTCTAGTATTAAGGGTGTTAAAAAAGATTAATTAAGGCAGTATGATGTCATTTAATGCAGCCTTTTTCACCCAAAAATACCTGTGGGACCTTAACAAAATTCTAATAAATGAATGTCCCATGGAATTAACAATGATATGTGCGGCCATTGGCAAACGCAGTATAACGGGCAGAGCTGCAGCCCTGGCACTTATAGTGCAGTATATTCTATAAGGTTTCTCCCGATAACATAGCTATTTCTACGTGAAAGGGAGCCAAACTCTTGCCATTCCTATTTTATTGGAAGAGCAGATCACTATGAAATGCTTCCAAAGAAAGCCTTGCTTTGAATAGGCATAATCTGAAATATTGATCTAATCAAATTATTTTCACTTCCGTTTATAGTTTATTAACTGCAGTACAAGTAAGAAAAAAGTGAAATGTCTTCTCAGATGTTATTTTAGTTACCAATTGGATACAACTCTGCATGAATAAGTGAAGTCAAGGTTGACTTATGTTCTTTTTTTCAACAGAGTGACCTTGCCTTTGACCTAATATCAGAAAAGTTTGATTTCTTATCAATTCTGAACGACCATCCTGGAAATAGAATTTACCAGCGAAAAATACAGGTAGATTGTTCATTCCTTTTTGTTTGAAGTGTTCCAGGCAAAGCATCTTGCTGCAGCAAATGGACCAGAATATATTGTTTTTGAGTAAATGATTAACATGTGCATTGCTTAACGACCTGAAAAGAACAATGCAGTAAAACCATGTACCACACCTATTTATACTAAATATTTACCTATGGTAATCCAATTCAACTAGCCATGTTACTTTCACACCAGTTCAGGAAATGCATCTTCAGATGACATTATAGAGAATGGCGATCCCCTCTAATTTTTCAGCAAAATATTCAAATTCTCAATAAAAATTATTTCAGAGAATTCATGAACTAATAGGCTGGATAGGAGAGATAGTAGGTAAATCCAGCATGCAGAATCGGACAGCAATAATCATTATGTCAGACCCGTTGTATGTATTCGGTTATAGGCCAGAATAATCTGACAAACCCTTTAGTTGGCGACATTTCAGAATCGTTAAATGTTCTCTTCTGCTGCCCACCCATCAATAATGAAACACAGCCCCACTGATCTAGACTTATAAACCCTCTCTTGTACTTTATCTAATTTGGGGGGGCATATATCGCACATTACTAAACCTTTTATTATCAGGGTCTTAAAGCTTGATCGTCTCCCCTGCTCTAAAACAAAGCACTCTTTGACATTTCTGTTGAGTATAGGGTGGGTCTGCTGAATCTCTCTGATCGCAAACCATTGCTTCTTTTAGTGCTAATTTTGCTTATTACCGGCCCCTGGCTGTTTGATATTTTACACCTGTTGCCTCCTGCTTGTGATTCCATGAGTTTTGTGGATCTCTTGATCTAGAGCGGATGGATTTTTGTTGTTGAAAAAGTCACACATTTCACGGTATCTGGAGACCCACTGAAAGAGCTATCATCATATGCCACTTCCACTGGGTTACCGGTACAATTTTCAATTCAGATCACTGGTACTAACCAGCGCACAAAACAAGAAGTGGATGTTCCCAAAGTGGGGAACTCCCGTCCCCTGCACACTGTCTAAGATCTGTCAAAACAGACCAATAATTTTTAACCATATGGTGTCTGATATTCAAATCACCCTATGTAGTTAATGCTCTTCAAATGTATTATATACTGTTCATACAAAATAATTGAAATAGATTTTTTTCATAAGTATTAATAAACCAAAACGTTCATGATTAACACAAGCTTCAATTTAACTCCTCATTTGATGGCCCAACGCGTTTCGAGTATTCACTCTTCATCAGGGGCAAAATTCACAATTTCAAAGTTTCTACAAAAGCAAAACAAATTACGGAAGAAAGTTTTAATTAATAATATTATAAAACTTAAACAAATCTACTGTGCAACAACAGTTTGTGGCAATCAAAACAATATACATCTTCAAACCAAGCATGATAAATACATGATATGGGTAACACCTATGTAGTGCTTCAACATTGTCATTAACATTATCAACCTAATGGTGTACATTTTAAATTAAATTGGTGAATTCAACACTCCCATCGGTCCAGAAAACTAAGGACTATTTATTTGAACCAAACCTATAGATAAGTGTATGATTGAAGAATAAGTATTAAAGATGTGAAGAGAAGTGAATTCTGCTGACCTTGTGTTTAGGAAGTATTTTTCAAACTGGAATAGAACGTTTTCTTAAAATGGATGAAAAAACATTCAGCAGCATATGTGGGAGGGGCTATCACCCAGGGAGTACAGGATATTAACTGTAAAAAAATAGTAATTGGGGATATTAAGGGCTGAATAGGCACAGTTAACAAAAATAAATTTGTGTTAAAAAAGTAGGTGCTGACCTTATTAGGTGAATGTGCCACATAACACTCCAGCCACCGCAGTAGTTTCCAAAAGGAATGTGTATAAAGCCCGTACTCTATTTCAACGAGTAATCAAAAAGACTCCACATCAGCGAACTGCATGGGAGGGAAGAAAGAGTATACAAAAAGTACTTAGTCTCATGGGGTAATGGACCGGGTCTACAGTAACCCAGAATATAAATCAATTCAAGACTTACTTATTACACGAAAAAGAAGTCGCTCCGCAGAACACGCGAAGAATCGCAGGAGCAGGCGCCGCTGCAGGAGGATGTCCACTTAATATAGCGTCATTAGGGTGACGATTGCGCGTCCTACGACACACACGTCATAGTGTGATCCCGTCAGCGGGAGCTGACGTCATCGTGTGCATGCGTCGTGCTATTGTCCGGTAATTAGCATGATTGAAATGAAAGACGCGGCCGCGTCAGAATTAGATGTGTCAGAAGCACATGAGCGTGATGACAGCTAAAGTTCTCCATATACGATTGTAAGGAGAAGTGGAACGCATAAAAATGCATTCCGAAAACCGGTCTACATCGAGCGCCCAAATAAATGTAGCCAAACAGAAATGTAGGAATACGGTTCAACAAAATCTGTGAGTGTAATCATAGTTGGTGTTACTTAGACAATTGTATATCCATATGGGAAGAATAACTCAGAAGTAGTAGAAGGTGAAGGGGTGGAATCTATATCCTACGAAAGATGGTCATGGACATAGAATATGATCTATTGTTATTGTCAAAAAATAATGTTAACCTCAAATGACAAAATAAAATGTTCACTCTGTTGCTGTTCCATCTATGGATTCACAATCTGATACATGACATGCACATCTGTATGTATACAGTACTTGAATATTCAAAGTAAGCAACTCCTATGTAGTAATGACTTCTGATACAATATTCAACTCATTTAACAGTATCTGGATGTGATGTCTCTGGGGTAGTTACGTCCCATTAAATAAGGTAAAACTGATGGAAACTACTAAATAGAGGAATGGTAGCTGTTTTATAGAAAAGGTCCCAGATAGTAATCTTCATTAATCCCTAGTGGGTTAAGAGAGTCAAGGCGATGGATCCAGTATAATTCTCTTTGAGATCTCTTTTTTAGATCTCCTCCTCTTGGGAGCGGGTGGAGTACCTCAAGTATAACCACTCTCATTTGTGCAACATTGTGTTTGTGATCTCAAAAATGCCTGTAGACGGGTGACTTAATATTTTTGGTTCTGATGTTTGATTTATGCTCCGTCCATCTTTCTTTGGCTTTCCTGGCTGTTTTGCCCACGTAGTATTTACCACATGGGCATAGTAGCGTGTAAATGACATTTTTTGAATCACATGTAGCATATTGTTTGAGTGGAATTTTGTTGCCTGTATTGGCATGTCTAATGTGATCACCCTTAATTACATTTGAGCAGTGTTGGCAGTTGAGACACGGAAAAGTTTCATTCTTTGGTTTGCTCAGGGTGCTTTGTGTAGATTTTCTTACTTGTTCTGCTTTGATCAATCTGTCTCTAAAATTACTGCCCCTTTTAAATGCTAGCATGGGTGGTTCTGGAAAAAGAGTATTCAACTGAGGGTCTGTTTTGATAAGGTCCCAGTTTTATGGATTATCCGCTTTATTTGAAAGCTTTGACTAGAATATCTTAGTGTATGTATTAAGTTGTTTTTGATATTCCTTGGTTTACCATATAGTCAACTTCTAAGAATCAAAAGGATCACTTCCGATACAGAAAAACTACAGGATGAATTTAGGATCCTAAAAAACAGATTTATTGAAAGAGGATTCCCTGAAGACCTAGTGGAAAATGCGATACAGAGAACAGAAACACAGTCGTGAAGAACTTTTGACACAGAAAATAAGTAAGTCTTGAATTGATTTATATTCTGGGTTGCTGTAGACCCGTTCCATTATACCATGAGACTAAGTACTTTTTGTATACTCTTTCTTCCCTCCCATGCGGTTCGCTGATGTGGAGTCTTTTTGATCACTCATTGAAATAGAGTACGGGCTTGATACACATTCCTTTTGGAAACTACTGTGGTGGCTGGAGTGTCATCATGTGGCACATACACCTAATAAGGTCAGCACCTACTTTTTAACACACATTTCTTTTTGTTAATTGTGCCTATTCAGCCCTTAATATCCCTGATTACTATTTTTTACAGGTAGTATCCTGTACTCCCTGGGTGATAGCCCCTCCCACATATGCTGCCAGATGTTTTTTCATCCATTTTAAGAAAACGTTCTATTCCAGTTTGAAAAATACTTCCTAAACACAAGGTCAGCAGAATTCACTTCTCTTCACATCTTTTTTACTTATTCTTCAATCATACTCTTATCTATAGGTTTGGTTCAAATAAATAGTCCTTAGTTTTCTGGACCGATTGGAGTGTTTATTTCACTAATTTAATTTAAAATGTATATCATTAGGTTGATAACAATGTTGATGACAATGTTGAAGCACTACATAGGTGTTACCCATATCTTGTATTTATCATGCTTGGTTTGAAGATGTATATTGTTTTGATTGCCACAAACTGTTGTTGCACAGTAGATTTGTTTAAGTTTTATAATATTATTCATTAGTACTTTCTTCCGTAATTTGTTTTGCTTTTGTAGAAACTTTGAAATTGTGAATTTTGCCCCTGATGAAGAGTGAATACTCGAAACGCGTTGGGCCATCAAATGATGAATTAAATTGAAGCTCTTGTGTTAATCATGAAAGTTTTGGTTTATTAATACTTATGAAAGAATTATATTTCAATTATTTTGTATGAACAGTATATAATACATTTGAAGAGCATTAACTACATAGGGTGATTAGAATATCAGACATCATACGGTTAAAAATTATTGGTCTGTTTTGACAGATCTTAGACAATGTGCAGGGGACGGGAGTTCCCCACTTTGGGAACATCCACTTTTGTTTTGTTATTGTACCAACCCAGATGCCAAGGTTGAGATTATCTCCCCCGCACCTCAAAATATTTGTAAACATTTTTCTTATAACCATTTGAGTATTTATTTCAAACTATTCACAAATATTGTTACTATTAGATGTGCATAGTGCTGTATTTCTTTTCACTAACCAGCACACAGTCGTCCTCTCGGATGTCTGCCCTTTTTGTGCCCCTACTGCTATGCCCATATAACCTCATTTTTGCTTTCTGGTTGTGATAATTTTTTCCCGCTACTAGCCCTAAACATCTTGGTAGTCCTATCCCAAGTCTTTCTAGCATAGGGTATCCAGTGATTTTGCAGCAGAATATTCACAGCACACATTTTGTAGTGCACAATATTCATTGCAACGAAATTCGCAGAAAATATAAAAATGAAAAAACAAACAAGTGGTTGGTTTCTTAAAGGGGGTAATGAGTTTGTAGAGTTTGTGGCTTAATATGGAGCTGCACCAGCATTTTGCACCCGCAAATCGGTAAAAAAGTAAATGATACCAAAAATCAGTGGTAAAAACCCATGAAACCCAGCCTAGGAGCAAGGCAGATTCGTATTGATTTGTGGGACTGTGAGGGTGTTGTGATACGCTCTCTGTGCCGGGCACAGTGCTTGTTTCGGTAAAACATTTTTATTTAGCGCACTCTGTGTTGTTCCCATTTAGTGTCCTTCGTACCTCTCAAACATGCCATTATCTACTGGCCACAGTGGTGTGATTTATCTCAAACATTGAATATTCATTTAAGTAAACTCTATGAATTAATCTGTTAAATTGAGGTCTATTTTTCTTTTGAATTCTGAAAATCTCTGTGGTAAAATATGATGTCACAGCTTTGAATCACTGCGATCCTGATTCAGACTTTCATCTATTTCAGACAGATGACATTAGTTAAAATTGAGCTCGGTCTGAAAGTGCTGGGAACTATTTAGCTCCTGGTTGTAGTATGGAAGACCTTGGTTAGCTTGACCCCAAAAGGGAGCTACTTTTGACTCCACAGGTCATAATAACATATTTATGTGATATTAGCTATATGTGTTGTGGAATGCCCACAAATGCTTATTAGATCACATCTAGAAGATATTTAAAGTGTAATAGGTCATATATAATGGCAAAAATGCGGTAGTTTGTATTACATGTTGGGGTTACATTTGCAACACGCTGTATACTAGCTCCTCATTCCCCAAAGGTAGCTCCTGCTTCCTGAGGGATGCCTGACACCCAGTAGCTACTTTTTAACCCCAGCTCATCAAATCCGTACTTTGATATATGTTGGTATTATCACCTGGTACTATGAAACCGTAATCTGAGGCAGTAAAATCTATAAAACAAGCTATCGCTTTTATGATGCAAGCATAAATACACAAAAAGAGAACACTAACAATTCCTTTCTGCTCAAAGGAAAATATGTAACCTGGTTCTTGAGTTCATCAGAGGTTAGAAACCCTGGTTCTGATTGCTGGCTTTGTCGCTTAGCAGAAAACGCAAAGTCCTGGCCAAATCGCCTCATTTTTCTGTGATTAAATTGTAAATATGCAGGGGGGTGAGCCTGCTACACAACAATACCCTATGGGTGGCAGTAAACAGGTCCTCACAGGAAGAGACTTTTCTCTTAGAGATAAGGACTCCCATTCCAGAAAGCAACTCCCTGAATTTCTCTCATGTGAACCATCAATAACATCCATGTTTCATAGAAGTCCATCAGAGCAAGACACTGTTATTGTAATATTAGCCCTAACATTCATCTTGAAGATATGTCTGCCAAAACCACTGAGACAAAGAAGAGAAGTTTGCGAGTAATACAGACCACTGCACGGTTTAAAGTCAACCAAACGAAGAAGCCTAGACGAGTAAGACCGAATACTCATCAAAGAGAGACTTGATCTTACTCTGGGGAGGACCCCAAGCTTGGATAGAAGAATGGAAGAGGAACTCAAGGTAGAGTGTGAAGCCCACAAAGGTTGAACCTGGGAGGGACCGGGAGCTGCCGAGTACCAAGAGATCCTTGGCAACAAGGGTCTGGCCAGTAGGCGTACCGAAGATGCACAGAGAAAACAGAGAACTGTGTCGTGCAGGGGAAGAGAACCCTGGGCAAAGGAGAACCAAGTGAGCAGTGGCGTGACCTGGGAAAGGTGGACGGTCCAGTCCAGAAAAGGCACTGAGACCACTGCAGCTGTGGCTACGAAGGGCCACACCGAAGAACCAAGAAGGGTCAGCATCACCTTAGAAGCCGTTTTGATGCTGAGAGCTATCCAATGCCGAAGAGAGATCCGGTAACACTAGCTCATGAACAAGAAGATAACTGGAGAGGCGGGAGACCCGGAAAAGCGTACCAGGAGCAGGGACACATGCAGCCTACTCGTCCCAGTGACACAATCAGTATTTCTAAGAGTTGTGAGACAGGCATGGTATCAAGAGATGACACAGACAACAGATTACAAGTTTTAAAAAATATTTTATTTCAATGTCTGGATGCTGTAAGGACTAAGCTGCCCTATAACTAAGGTAGGGATTTCTCCTGCCTGTAATCCTGGGAGGATAGCTCGGCAGCAATGTGTTGGCCTTGAAAGCAAAACGACACAAAGCTACACAGGTTCGATCCCCGGGTCCGCACTTAGAAACCTCTGGGTACTTAAGCGTGTTATAAATACGCAACTAAGACGACAACAAAAAAAATTACGCAACTAAAACAATTCCTGTAACAGCGCCTCAATGCCCGCGGGCTGTGTGAGCACTTTAAAAATGAACAAATAAAGAAAACTATGGGAAGTCTGTGTCTGTAAGTCCAAATCAAAAAGTATGTCTGTGTCAACAACCTATGCTTATCCTCACATCTAGAGAAAACGTTGTGTGCGTATTTAGCCAACAGCATAGTGTTCAAAAGTAAAGTCTCAGCAGTTCTTAGCTTCAGAGTTTTTGGGTTCCCTTCCCCAAGTTCAATACAGTATAGTTCACACACAGGAGGTCTTGAGGTTCCCTTCCCCAAGACAGTGGGCCTCATTACAAGTTTACCGGTCTGGGAACTATGGTACCGGTAAGCTTGCTGGTACCGTAGTTCCCGGACCAGCAAATTACGAGTTGTGCTCGCAGGTGCTTTTCTGCCCGCCAGGTCGGACCTGGCAGGCAGAGTGGCACCCGCGAGCACAGCATGCCGCATGCACCGCCACCATTCACAAATGGCGGCGGTGCATGCAGCTTCCCCATTCCCGTTGAGCCCTGGAATTTTTTCTGGCGCCCTGGAATGGGCAATTACCGGGTCCATCGGGGTTGTAATACGCCAGTAATTGCCCAATCCAGGGCACCAGAAAAAAATGACTCCGGCGGCAGCCATCCCTGTAATACAGGCACGGCTGTCCGCCAGGGTCGTAGTGAGGCCCAGTGTCTCTTAGTTCTTTCAACTTTCAGGGTTCCCGTCCCCAAGTTCAAAACATCGCTTATACTACTTTCATCCGCTCGGTGTTCAATACAAGAAATCAATAGGTCTGTTTAACCCACCTTCTGACTTGCCTTACCAATTGTTTCACAGTTCTTCATGAATAATTGCCAACGTCCTTTGCTGGTTAACATTTAGGGGTCTCTGGTCTAGGTGCGATTGTCAGACCACATGGTACACCCATCACAGGTCATTCAAACAGGAACCCTCAGCTTCTCCTTGACTTGATTTGTGATGTCTATGTTCTTCACAGTGGGGAACTCCCTGCTCTAGGCGCAATTGTCGGACAACACGCTCCACCCATTACAGGTCACACAATCATGAATTCCCTTAACCTTGTTTGGCGCCTTTTTAGGCTCTTCTGACTCCTCGTACTGGTATGCACTTTGGTTATTTGTAACACTCTTCTGTTAATGTGACACTCTTCTGCATCAGTCTTTTGTTTTACCATAGACTTATGGGCCTTTCTCACACTGATTGTTAGAATACTTAAACGATTGTTCAATATTCCATATGCTTTAGTTTTGCCACAATGCTGCTTACATGCAGTCTGACATTCAGTGTGTCTGTTTAACTTCAAATGTTCGGTCGGTGTCTGATATGTTGTGATCTTATTCAAATGATACTTGTTAGCTTCAAATGTTTAGTCGACGTTTGATATTCCGTGATCTTAGTCAAATAACACATGTCAAATATTCGGTCGGCCTTCAATATACTGAATTTGTAGTTTCAATTAAGTTCCGTGTCCAATACAAGTCAAATTCTCTTGGACCGTCACTTGCCTGCAGTCTCTCTGTGACCTCTGACACTCACTGGCGCCTCATGTTTCTCCAGCGGCTGCTCCTTTTGTCCCGACTGTATTGCCCGGCTTCACAAAAGATGCAGACTCCCTCTCTCTCGTGCTCTCTCTCGTGCTCTCTCTCTCTCGTGCTCTCTCTCTCTCGTGCTCTCTCTCTCGTGTTCTCTCTCTCGTGTTCTCTCTCTCTCGTGCTCTCTCTCTCTTTCTCTCGTTCTGATAAGGAGCCAAAGGAATACATAGTCCAGACCCAGAGGAGGGACATTTGGGTTCCTCCAAAGTATTGGAGAAAAGGAACCTTACTGAGACACTTCAAGAAGATGCATTCAAAAGGGGTGCACATCCACATACAGCGAGGTGAATAAGTTAATCTCCAAAAAGAAATGGGGTTCCAGGACGGTGGAAAAGTACCAGAGAAGAAGTAAAGGAATTAATCAAAGATATAGTCAAGAACTATTTGAACATCACCTATTAGGGTCAAACAGCCTATGCAGGAGAAGGGAATCATTCTCCTGGACCTTTGTTGGTTTTCCCTAATGGTAGGGCCGGAATAGATTAGTTTTAAGACGCAGGAAAGACTGTTTGTTTATTTTTTGGACTTCTCTACAGACGAGAAGCACACTATTTAGTTTTGTTAGGTAGGGAAACAAGTAGACAATTTTTCTTATTATTTTAATAACCCACTCATTGAATATGGCAAACACTACTGTCTCCTTCTTCTGACCAACCACATATGGTACCAGTAGTGGGATGCTAGCCAACTGACAAAAGTACAACAGTACATGCATTAATGCCTACATTTGGGATACCTGAGTAAAGGGAGAAACACCCGTTTGAAATTATTTTTGGTGCGTTCCATTTTTGTGCTCTGTGTGCCTTGCGTGCCTCCCCTGATTCCTGCTTCCCCATTTCAAACTGGTACGGCCACTGTTGCTATCGCTAGTGGTCCGTCTGAACGAGGATTCTGTCCAGACACCTTTGAGTGGCCACATCCAAGGTGTCATTTAGATTTGCAGTTGTTGTTTGGTAACTAGGGGCGGGGCGTGCCAGGAGATACGGGGGTGATGTATGATCGTCTGTGGGGGAGGGGGAAGAAGGTCAAGTTTCAGTGTGCCGCTGCGAACGCTGCCGGCATCTGCAGTGGTTTGGAAGTATAGTTGTATTGTCAGGTTTTGGCCAATGCTTCTGTGTGCAGGTCAATCACAGTATAGAGTGTGTGAAGGTTTCAAGAGGAGGAATAAAAAAGCCGGGTTTTGAGGGACTTTCGGAATGCAAGGTGATTGTCAATGTTGCAGATGTGGAGGGGTATAGAGTTTCAGATGGTCGGAGCTTGGACGGAGAAGGAGGATCGTGGCAGTCTGGTGCAGTTGTATTGGCAGATAACTAGGAGAAATGCTGCACTGGATTTGAGTGTCCTGGAGGGGGGGTAGCGTGTGAGTTTGTTTTGGAGGAATTCCGGGCCTGTATTGTGGATGGCAGAATGATTAATGCACATGGCTTCAAAGGTAGCTCGTCGACCAATAGGGAGCCAGTGGAGGACTCTCAGTGTAAGGCTGATGTGTTCTCTGGGGGGGGGGCAATGAGCAGGTGGGCCGGAGCATTTTGGATTCTGTGCAGTTTCCTAAACTGGAATGCTGGTTCACCTAAATAAAGGCAGTTTGCATATTCTAAGCGGGAGAGGGTGATGGAGAGGATGGCGGAGATTCAGTGAGGATATGTGAGTTATGGGAAGCTACGCCTGTGGAAGAAGCAGGTTCTGGATATGGCGGTGATGTGTTTGGGAGAGGGATAAATCCATATCCTGCGTGCATCTAAGATTTTTTACCGATGTCGAGGTATCATGGGACCTATAGAGTGAGGCCAGGGGATGGGTTGGGGAAGGAGTGCAGTTTCTTCGCAGACTGGATTTCTGTTTTTCCAGGGTTGAGGATGAGGTGGTTGGCTGTCATCCAGTGGTCAGTATCCCAGAGGCATGATGACAGATCAGGGCGGATGGAGCCTGGTGATTTTGGGATTTTAAGGATGATCTGGGTATAGTTTGCCTAGTTGTAGCAGGTGAGATTGTGGGAGCAGATGAGTGCGGGGTGTGGGCTCAGATAAATATTGAAGAGGAGGGGAGATGGGAATGCTCGCTGTAGGACTCCTTTCAGCACTGGGTGGGATTTAGAGGTGAAAGGGTGGAGGAGCATGATTTGTGAGTGATTAGAGACAAAACAGGAGATCCAAGTGAGGGCAGTGTCTTTGATTCTTAACGAGTATAGCCTTTCTAGGAGAATGGTGTGGTTAATGGTATCGAAGGCGACGGGTCAAGGAGAACGAGTACAGCGCATCTTTGAGCATCCGCTGTTCTTTTTAGGTCATCCCAAATGGACACTAGGAAGGATGCCGTTCCTTGGAGGGGTCTGAAGCCAGATTGGGCAGGGTCAAAGAGGTTTTTGGCTTCAGTGAAGTGGCATAGTTGCTTGTATGCTATGCGGTCCATGAGTTTGTCCATGAAGCGGGTGTTGGAAATGAGCCGGTAGTTCTTGAGTACCTATGTGATAAGGCATTGGATAGGGATTGGGGGTTGGGTTGAGGAGGGGTTGAGCAACATGCCAATTTGAATTCAGAGAAAATTCTATGCAGTTCCTTGCTTGGGTTGCGAGAGTTCAAGATTCTATTCCCATAGAATGCTTTTTTGGTGTTTATGATTTCCGATCTGTAAGCCCTTGTTAGTCTTGCTAGCTGGGTTTTGTTTTGAGGGAGTTGGATTTGTTCTTCAGGTCCGTTCCAGACGGTGGTTGAGGGCTTTCAGAGATTTTAGGTGGGTGGTGTACCACCTGGGTGTGGGGCCTGATCTCAGAAATGTATGTTTTGTTATGTTATAAGTTATGTTATATGTTCATATAGAGCGCACATGCGCCCTAAGGCATCTTGGCGCTAAACAGAGGTGAGTGACCAGGAACAGGCAAATCAAGAAAGGTAATCAAAATAAAAGGGTCTTCAGGGCATGCCGAAAGGCCAGATGGTTGGAGGTTGCACGCAGTGCCCAAGGCAGTTGGTTCCAGGCAGTAGCGGCAGCCACAGAGAAGGCACGGCCGCCAGTCCTGGTCCGTCTAACATAGGGGACAAGTAGTAGCGGTGCAGACAGGAATGTAGTGGACAAATATTTCTTGGAGATATCCAGCTCCTAGCTTATAGAAAGCACGATGCACCAGGCACATGGATTTAAACAAGATTTGCTTTTCGATTGGGAGCCAGTGCAGTTGTCTCAGGAGCGGTGCCATATGTGTGCGTGCCAGGGGGTGCATGATTACTCTGGCCGCTGCATCTGAAGCATTTGCAAGCAGTTTATTGGGTAGCATGGTTGGCAAAGATATAAGGAGTTACAGTAATCAACTGTACTGAGAACCATCGCTGCTACCACCGGAGCATGAAACTGAGCAGGAATGAAGGCAAGAACCTTCCTCAGAATGCGCAACTTAAAGTGGCCGGATTTGCAGACTGCTCCCACTTGCTCGGACATAGCCAAGGAAGAGAAGAACTTAACCCCCAAGTTTCTCACTACAAGGGACGGAGAAGGGAAGGGGCCAAGAGAAACAGGCCAGAAATCAGGGGTCCAATAAATGAGTGGACTGGTTGTTCCCCCTACGAGGACCTCTGTCTTACTGCCATTAAGTTTAAGAGAGTTATTTGCCATCCAGGCACCCAAGTCCTCTAAACAGCTCCTTTGCCGAGTTGCTGTCTCAGGCCGAGAGAGATCTAGGCAGACCAGAATTTGTGTATCGTCTGCATAGGAATAAAAATGGAAACCATGGACATGATAAAAAGAAGAGGGCAAATATAGATATTAAAGACAACAGGCGAGAGTGCAGAACCCTGTGGGACTCCACAAGAACAGTGAAAAGGGTTCAGAACAGAAAGGTGGCATGAAAACTGACCGAGCAATGGACACGCAATCGAGGCCTAGCTTCTCAGGAGGTGATGCAGGCTGGTTCTTAAGTACAGTGTAGTCCCCGAACCCCCACAAAGGAATGTCCACACACTGTATTACTGAAAACACAGTCTTTATATAATTTAATATTCAAAGGTATGTACTTGATCACAATAACGCACTTTGTGCTCGGAAGTCATTAATGATAAATAAATACAATTCTAAAGTGGTACCACCAATGTTATCAAATCTCATTAAAGTGCATCAACTGTACGTTTAGAATGTCACACAGATTAATAACGAGGAAACCAGCAATAGAGATAGGAAGGGACGCAAGATGGTTGAAACAATAGGCAGAATGCTGGCCCCGTTACCTAGACACAGTTCTGTGTGGAGATCCCCCCCAACCTGGGCAACTTGTAAATAAAGATATATCGCACAAGCCCAGTCCATATGTTCAATAGTCTCATTTCTTCCTGTTAAGGTTTTACCCCCCTCCCCCAATGTACCTGGTGGAGTAGAGTTCTCAGACGATGCGCCGACCGATCCTTCTTGAATGCCTCCCTTTCAGTTCAGGCGGGAGCCACGGATCGTCGAGAGGCGTCAGGGTACTTGGTGTTCGGTGTTGGGGAATCGACGGCCCTTCTTGAGTGCCCTCCCTTTAAGGCGGGAGTCACGGGTCGTCGAACGTCCGACAGTGAACAGGGTGAACTACGGCAGGGAACTGGCAGCTTCGGTATTAGCGGTGCTAGTCGACGACAGAGTGTTGGCGTCCTGCGAGGAAGAGGCGTGCGGGGCACCTCGGTGACGATAGTTCTGGACCGCAAAGAGATGATGAACAACTGTGGTCCAGCAAGGGCGTCGAGTCGTCGGCGTCTCTGTGGTCTTTAGGTGGCGGGAAACCCACCGGTGGATGCTCTTCGGCGCGTCGACGGTCGGGCCTTCTCCAGCGGGAGACAAGCGAGTGACGATGCAGACGAGAGCATCCGATGATCAATTGAAGTTCTTATGCAAACGGGAGGACGGCAGCTCCGGACGGCGGCATCGACAGTGGCGGACAACAGTCCGGGTGCTTCTCCTTGGAGTTCTGCAGCAGTCCCCGTATCGGGTCGGCAGCCTGTCGAAGGTCTGTCTTACAGGGAGCGTTGGCAAAGATCAGCTGTGCACGATGTTCCCTCGTAGCTCGGGAAGAGGGCGCCTTACCAGGTCCTCTCTGGGTCAGTCCTTGGAAACACATCGGCCTTCAGATAGCGAGGGAGAGCCACAGCACTCCTTCCCGTCCAACAGGGTTTCAAGGTTAAGCATCAGTTTCTCCAGTTACTCGTCGTAGTGGACTTCAGCTTCTGAACACCCTTCCTAGCAGTGAGAGGTCCCCAGATATACTGTTGATCTCACATTCATTCCGCTGGGTCACACTCAAGCATCCAATCACGACTACGGGCATTCATGCAGGCAGGCAGCCAATCAGGCACACAGGGTATTCAGGCCATTCACTTCTCTCCAGACACTCACAACAAGTTGTGTATTGGGACAATTACCGATCCATTCAACACTCCAAGCTGCATTCATACCGGTTTCGGGCAGGGTTGTCTCAGTCATTGTGTCAACCACCAGATACTAGACACCCACAACACAGAATGCATATTCGTCACACACTCTATTCACCCAGGTCCCACCCACAGGAGGTACCCACAACATACATCACCGGGAAGGCTCCAGCTAGTCTGGCCGGTCTTCACAACACCATATATGGCATTTCCACCCAACAGCCAGTCAGGGGGAAGGGACAGAGTCAGGGCTTCCCAGGACTTTGAGAAACAAGGTAATGGGTAATAAAAAGCAAGAGGCCAACAGGGCCATCTTGTTTTCCATCAGGAATCAACTGATCCCAATGGCAGGGCCGGGGTATCCCAAAATGGAGAATACTCTGCGCACCTGTCAAATTCAGCATGGAGCTGCCACCAGCCCATACCCTGCTCTGTGGGCCACCCACAGGCGCCCAAAAACATACACTAGGGGCACAGGGTTGTACCCCCACCCATGGGTGCCATAAGGGGTATCCCACGGGTCCGTTCACCAACCAAAAGAAAGAGCGCTGCACCGCCAGGAGTCCCACATGAACTCCTGCGCGGAAAACGCGACAGAACACACGATAAAGAGCATTAAAGGACAAGGATACGGAGGCCCTGTCCCTCTGATGCATTTCCAGCATCACAATCTTTCAGCCAGGAAGGCTGCAAACCAGTTCAGTACCTCGCCTCCTAGGCCCGCGCTCGACAGACGGGAGATCAGGATAGAATGATCTACCGTGTCGAATGCAGCCGACAGATCGAGCAGGAGGAGAGCTTCCACACCGCATTGGTCAACTAGGCGGGTGAGATCATCAAATACAGAGTTCAGAACAGATTCGGTTCCTCTCCCTTGTCTGAAACCAGACTGAAAGATATCAAAATACCCAGACATTTCCATAAAGGATGACCGGAGAGGAGTGACCAAAGCCTCAAGCACCTTCATCAGAGATGGAAGAAGAGAGATGGGACGAAAGTTAGCCAGCACAGCTGGATCCAGAGAGGGCTTCTGCAATAACGGGAACACACGGGCATGCTTCAGAGAGCTAGGAACAAACCCCTCTTTGAAGGATAAATTCACTGCCGATGTAATATGAGTGATCAGGTCTGTGGAGATATTTTTAAGCACATCCAATGGAATAGCATCAGCAGGCGACGCAATGTCCTGTCAGAGAAGACGGGAAAGGAGAGCCTTGGGTTTTTTACAATGGGCGGCTCGGAGGCTGTGTGCTTGGAAGCAGTCCAGTCAGGGTTATCTCTAATGTCTTTGCAGATAGCAGCAATTTTTGAATGAAAGAAGGAAGAAAGGGAATCGCAGAGCGCTTGTGAGGGCTCCATAGAGTTCCTTGTCTTAGTCAGAGTGGAGAGGGATTGCACTGGCTCAAAGAGTGCTTTAGGCTAATTGACCGCATGCTCAATCTTTCCACTAAAAAGATTATTTGCCATCAGACTACCTTTCTGAGAGGCAGAGAGAGCATGGCGAAAAGCAGTTTTATTAGCAACCGTGTAATTGGTCCGCCATTTTCTTTCGGCCTGTTTGCATTTAAGCTTTAAGGTTCTAAGTTCATCCAAAAACCATGGTTCGGATACATGGGCTCTTTCCTTTCATAATTTGACTGGTGCTAACTGATCGGCCACCGTCAGAAAGGACGTGTCTAATATCTCTGAAGTGCAGGGTGTGTGACATGCACAGTGAGAAAGAAGAGAAGCTGACAACACAGGAGTTTCGACCTTGCGCCAGTCCCTTTTCAGACTGGTCAGCTTAGGGGGGCCTTTAGCGGGCCCTGGGGTGAGGATATTGAAAGAAATCAAAAAGTGATCGGACCAGATGACTGACAAAATAGAGGTAATAGTGATCACTGACATCGGGGCACAAATAAAGTCTGTGTTACCTAGCTGATGTGTAGTGTAAGTGATTTCAATCCGGCACTTCAACTAAGTCAATGCCTAGTATGGGATGCCTAATGGAAACCCTTATTTATATATTTTTATGTCAAGTTAGTTTAATTCTGGTTGATGTACCCTTATATAACGCCCCTCTCTTTGAATTCCCCTGGTCTCACTGAACCCAGAAATAGGTTTGTTTTGCAAATTAAAAGATTTATTTGAAGAATTGAACAATATATATGCTTTTATGAATATGAACAATATCTGAATATCACACTTATGAGTATGAACAATGATCAGCAATGGTTCATATTACAATATCAACAATCTCTTTCATCAATTAGGAGTAGGAATAGGAAGAAGAATGTAGCAGAGAATACTTTGTTTGGTTCAAGGAAATGCAATGATAGGAAAGAATGCAAGACAGAAATAAAACTTGATATGACTTCAATCAAAGACAATGTGATCACTCTTTCCCCTGTTACTACTCACTCCCCCCAACATGCAATATGAAGATATGGAATGAGGGCACACAGGTATCAGGAATACAATCAACAATGCAGTTCAATTCCCCCCCCCCCCTAGCAAGCTTAGAGAGAACAGGAATGCTTTAAAAACAGGTCAAAATGCTTTTGAATGTGATTTGCAATGAATGGAAAAATGCTAAAATTGATTTTAATTCGCTAAGTGAGATTCAGAACTAGTGAGAGTTGCTTAGGATTGGTTCAGGTCAACACTAGCAATGATTATAGAATGATTAGCAGATGGAAAACGAAATTCAGAAGTTGAAAGCAAGAAATAGCTGTTTTTACAGGTGGTGAAATTGAGCCAAATTACGGAAGAACTATAAGAAATTGGAATGTCATTTTGGGTTTGTTTGAAAGCTGAGGATGTTAGCTTAAAACTGGGCGTACGGTTCAGAAGTTAGAGGTTTTGCAAAGGTAGATTTTTCAGAAACAAGAGTCAAGATTTCAAAAATGAAAGGTGCGCTTTAAAGATTAGGAATCAAGATGGACTTATACTAAGGGGCTATGAAAGTACAAGATACCCAACGGGACAACCACCAGAACAGGGCGTCTTCCACTCTGATTGTTGTGCGCCAGGACACTTGACTTTCTTCAGAAAATATCAGCGCACAGATGATTATCGCTACAATTATCACAGGCTATATAATTTCAGGATGGACACAAGATTCTATAATGCAGTTCTGGACTGGTTGAAATGGATTGAATAGGATTACTTTAAACTAAGAGATGACTATGTACAGTTCTATACTAAATACTCACTCCTATGGCTTTAGAAAGGAATGGGCCCGTCAAAGATCTGGTCAGGGGTTTGGCTGGGATTCTCTCGCCACCGGACAGGATTCAGGGCACCGGGACTCTGCTCTCAGCAAGGCACTCTGGTCTGCGCGGCCTCTTGGGCTAGATATGACGGGTTCTGGGTTACAGCTCTGCTCTGTGGGTCTGGATCTTGGTTCTAGCACGGGGTTCTTAGCTAGAATAGCAAAACAGCTCAGCCAGGCTGTTGGATTTTGTGGTGCCCCTTGGAAGTTTAGGGGTTAAAATCAGGTTGCTTAAGATTCTGAAGGCCAGCTGAGAAGAGTTCAGCTTTTGGGTTGGGCCTTTCTGCTTCAAAGTTCTAGAGTCTGGTTTCTGGATCTATGTCTGGAGCCTGGATCTTCCTGCAGGGTGCTTCGCCAAGGAATCAGTTGATGAGTGGAAAGTATGTGTCTGTGGGTCCTCAACAGTCCCTATTTATCCATTTTCCAAAGTGGGTGGGAAGGCTGATTGTCTATGCCCAACCCTCTAAGGATCTGATAGGTCAGAGAATTCCCTGTCCCCTGATTTGAGAAGGGAACCGTGTGTCATAGTGATGCTGCCATTTACAACCTAGGGAAGAACCTCCCCTTTGCTTTTACTTGGAAAATCCATTTTCCCCAAAAAAACATATTTCCCATAGGCACAACTTTTTCATATTATATATACACATCACAGATTAATTAAGGCACGTCTCTGTTCCAGTCCCATGTTCCTACGAGTTGCGGTTCACAAATGAGTTTTTTTCCCGCTTTTGGTTGATTACACATTTTCGGATCTGTACAATTTTTTACATATACATGCACATACCATCTGGTCATACTTCTGTCATTTTTCATGTTCCTAGCACAACCACACTAGCTACAATATTAAAAATATTTGTGGTTCAATCTCAGAACATCGCACAGATTCCAGATTAGTTTTAAACTGAGCACATTTTTCATTTTAATAATCTCTAAGTTTCATATTTTTGTCAGTTCGGTACAATATTTTAGAAGTATTTTACTTAAACATATATTTAATCCAATGTCAAATCCACATTTTCAGTCTGGCCCGCCTCCAAAGCTTGGCTGAGTCAGAGAGTCACATGGCTTGTCTTCCTGCCAGGGCAGTTTCTATTGACCCCCAAATTAGCATTTCCATTCAGCTCAAGGGAGCCCTTTGTTTGCACTCAGAGCAACAGGCCAGGGTGCCCCTCCCATTTCCTTTTCACACCAGCCTGCCAGTTTCTTAGCAGAGCACAGGGGGGATATTCCTTTGTTGGGTAAAAGGGTGTGGAATGTCTTTGAAGCTCAGTTTGGGAAACTTTAACTTTTAAACACAATGTTTGAAATTGTCTTGTCTTAAAATATAACTTACATTTTTAACAAATATATCAAACAATTTCTTCAAGCCTTTTTAGAATATAGTTTTGAATTGTATCCACCTCTTAGGCTTCTGATAGCAAGTCTTTCTTTGGCATAGTTTGAGTTCAATGTACAACTTTACACATGAGCAGTTTTAAATCGCCGGCTTCTGACAGAGGTGAGAAATGGTACTACACCCCATTTTTGACAGATTTCTTCCAGCTCAACCATCCTCAAAAGTGGACTTTGTTCAGATAATATATACTTCTGTGGACATTGTATTTATGTGGATTCTTGAAGTAGAATGATGTTCACCACCCAACAAAGAGGTTGGATCTTTTCGGGTGGTTTGTGAGCCATGATTTTTGTAATTTTGACAGCCAGGGAAAAAACAGATTTTTAAAACCGCTGTTTCTTGTGCAATGATTTTGCTCTGTGGGCAGCCAAATGATGGGTTTTGGCAGTGGTCTCCTGTGTTCCCACTGACATAGGCAAAAGTGGATGGCGGCCTATTTTTCAGATTTTTTTACTGCGCACTTTCTGGTGATTTTTAGCAAGCAGCATGCTTTCCGGCGGCCATTCTGATGTTTCTGCGGCAAGCAATGCACAGTAGTGTTGCAGGGCCTGGACTAGTGGGTTGAAACATCCCACAAGCCCCCCTCTTGTGATTTTGCATTGATCGTCCATCAATGGGAATTCGCAAGACTGGGATGTCAGTTTCATCTCTTCTGATTCCACAATTGGCAAAGTTCGTCATCTTTTCCTCCATCAGGGGTGGATCGATCGGTTCTCCTCGCCAGTCCTGATGGGAGTATTGAGCGATACTCCGGGCCCCTCGGATCTTTGCTCCCCGTCCCCGGGTAGTCCTCCTTGGTTAGTCTCCATGGTTTCCAATTAACTATAGGTTATCTCCTAGGATGACAAAGCAAAAATATATTTGTAGACATTTCCCCACCACTATTAATGTAGTGGGGCGGACACATACATTTTGATAATCAGGACACATTCTTTTATAGACTATGTATGGAATATTTTAGAGTTGGAATTTTATGGAGCTGGAGTGGCCCCCTCTGGGGTTCCAGAAGACTCCTCCAGTTGCTGCAGAGTGTGCCTAGGATGGCAACACTTTAGCTGATTAATATGGACCCACTTATCTTCCCCTCTGCCATAACTGCCTTTGGCTATGCGGATCTTGTAGGCGACTGGTGAGATTTTGTCTACAATTTCAAAAGGACCCCTCCAGGTAGGCAGACATTTTCGCTGTTTGGCCTGTTTCCTTTGGAAATTGTTTAAGTAGACCCAGTCTCCTACATTGTATTCCTTTCTGGTAGTCTTTAAGTCATAGTGGGTCTTCATGCTGTTGGCTGATCTTTCTAGATTTCGCTGAGCATAGGCAAAAGCATGTTGAATGTGTTTTCTTAGATTTTCAACCTACTCATGAGTTGTGGAGGAATTTATCAATGTCTGCTCTTGGGTTCTGTAGAGCAGATGCTGGGGAAGCACCATCCTGCGTCCAGTCATCGGCTCAAACAGTGACATTTTAGTTGCAGATGAAGGGGTATATCTGATGGCCTTTAGGACAAGAGGTAATCGAATATCCCAACTTGGCCCAGAATCTGCCACAAACTTTTTTAATATGCTCACAATTGTTATATTATATCTCTCTACTGCACGACTAGAGGCTGGCTGATAAGCAATGTGTAGCTTCCTTTTAACCCCAAGTATCTCCCATATCTTTGTCATTACTTTGATGGTGAAATGGCTACCTCTGTCTGACTCAAACCTTTGGGGTAGTACAAAACACAAAAAGATGTGGTTGATCATCAGGGCAGCTGCTGTTTCTGCCTTGCAGTTTTGGGCCGGGAGACATTCCACCCATTTAGTAAACAAGCATGTCATGGTCAACATGTACTTGTTCCCCCTAGAGGAGCGAATCACGGGCCTAATGAAATCTACTTGCAAATCTGACCATGGCACTGTCATCCCCCTCTTTTGGAGAGGCGGACGGTGTGTGAGGGATGTTGGCTGAAATTGTGCACACACAAGACGCCCTTCAAGTATTGGTCGAGGTCCTGCCCCATGTGTGGCGAGTATGCGACCTCTTAAGATTTCAAGTGTTGTATGAAACCCCCTATGACCGGCTGTGGCCGCATCATGGGTGTGACTTAACATCAGGCTTCGGAATGAGATAAGAACCACCCACTAATCCTGGCCAGCTAGGGATTTCCTCACCAACAAACCGGCTTGGATTCGGAACATTTTTGGACATTTCATCAACACTCTGAGGTCCTCTTTCCCAATGTAATCGCTATCCGTCGGGAAAGTTCTCTGGGTCCTCAATGTGTTGATAAAACTTACCAATTATTGGATCCCCTTTTTGAGCCGTAATCAAATCAGCATCTGGGGTATCCTTACTCCATAGTGCAGTTGAAAAATCACTGTGAGGATTTGTCTGGGACCTAGTGATAGCAGTGACCTGGATTTCCCCCAATAGGGACTCAATCTCTATTAGATCCCTTTGGATGGCCCCGGTTTTGGCCAGCTTATCAGCTAAGTCATTTCCAGTTTTGTCTGGTCCCTCTACTTTGGAATGACCCTTGATCTTTTTCCAGAGGGTGGTCATCCCATTCGAGGTGACCAGATCATCAATATTTTGAATTAACTTCCCATGTTTCAAGGGTTTGTTATTAGCACATAACATGCCTCTGCTTTTCCAATTAACCAGGTGCTCCACAAACCCGTTCCATACATAATCCGAATCTGTGATTATGACCAGTTCGTGGAGTTGATGTTGGACAGCAGTGAGGATGGCTTGATGCACAGCCATCAACTCTGCCACTTGACTACTTCGGGGACCAATCTTGTACCCAGCAGAGGGTCCTGGGGTCTCATTCACCCATGCATTCCCTACGCCGGCCACAAGTTCTTTTTCACTGTTGTTGTCAACATAGTAAGAGCATCCATCCACTTAGACAGTGGGCATTCCCTCACACTTGTCTTCTTCAAAGACTTTGTGTGGGGAATTGAGGTATGCCTCGATGTTGTCCTTGATTTTTAGACTTACGTCCTCGAGACAGTTTTCTCTGGCACAATCATGCAGGTCAGCCAGACCTTGCGCGGAGGGACTCTTCTTGTTTTGGCCATATCTCACCTCCACAGGAACGCCTTGCATTGACAGAATCCAGGAAGTAATTTGGGAATTACTCACATTTCCGACCCGGATTCTGTCACTTTGGAGATATTGCAGAGGCTGGTGTGAAGTCTCCACTATGATGTGTTCCCCCTGGATAAACGGGCGGTAATTCTTCAATGCCCACACTGTTGCCAGGAGTGCCTTCACACAGTCGTTGAATTTTTCCTCCACAGAGGATAAAGTTTTACTCGCATAGATTACTTTATTGACCTTGTCATGCTTTTGGTATAATACTGCAGTCAAGCATGTATTTGAGAACCCTGTCTCCAAGAAGAACTCCTTGTTTCTGACAGGGTAAGCTAGGCAAGGTGCTTGTGAGAGGCTTCTTTTGAGTTGTCTTACTGCCTCTGCTTGTTCTGGACCCCATTCCCACTTGACCCCCCCTCCCCCCCTCAAAAGATGAATCAGGGGTCCGGTGATCTCTGCGTAGCCCTCAATGAACTTTCTACTGTAATTAGTCAGTCCAAGGAGGCTCCTTAGTTCCCGCAGAGTTGTTGGGTCTTTCAATTCCTGGAGTGCTTCCACTTTCTTTTCCTGGGGACAGAGGCCCTGGGGAGTAATCTCATGCCCCAAGAAATTTACACGGGTTCTACATCACTGTGCCTTTTGAAAGGAAAGTTTTGCTCCGGTGTCCCTCAACTGTGTCAGAACATAACGGATCTCTGCTATGTGTTCCTCCACCTTTGAGCTTTTGATGAGAACATCATCTACATAAGCCAGGTAACCCCGTTCACCCAGGTCGGGCATGGCCTTATCTAGAAAAATGTTAAACTCATTGCCGGAGTTGATGTATCCGAAGGGAGTCCGGGTCCATGTGTACTGCTGGCCCCAAAGGTAAAAGCCAGCTTGTATTGGTCCTCCCTACTGACAGGTACAGTGCAGTATCCATTGGTCAGGTCTATTGCAGTGAATACCTGTGACCCCTGGATCTGGGCCAGCCCTTAGTCAATGTAGGGAAGAGGCCATCGGGAAGTATGGACCCCTTTGTTGAGCTCCCTAAGGTCGGCGCAGAGTCTCCACTGGCCGTTTGGCTTCAATATCCCCAGCACCGGATTATTGAAGGTGTTGTGGACTGGACGGATTATCCCACGGGACTCAAGGTTCTTAATTATTTCAGTAAGGGACTCCATTGATGCGAGAGGCAAGCGATATTGCTTCGCAAACACTGGAGTCATGCCAGAGTCCGTGGGAATTGTTGTGTGGATGGCAGTGCGATTATATTCCTATGAGTCCACCGCAAAGAGATCCTGAAAATCCAAGAAAACTAGTTTCAACATTTGCTTCTGCTCCAGAGTCTCACAGGCATCAGCTAGGTTGACTCTCTCTTCAACCATCTGCCTGAGGCCTGGAAAGACTTCTGGTTTCGCTATCTCACCGATCACTTGATTTCAGGAGGAGAAAATTTTCTGGACCAAAAGGCCACAGGGTGTAGTTGGTTAGTTTTTGGGTCTCTTTGCGACAGGACAGCTCCCATGGCCGAACTGGATGCGTCGGTTTCCACAATGTACGGGAGATCTCGGTGCAGGTGCTTCAATACAAGTGCAGAGGTGAATTTGGTTTTCAGGTCCTGAAAGGCTTGTTCGGCCTCAAGAGTCCATTCGAAGCTTTTGTTTTTCTTTAGGAGAGCTGTGATGGGTTGGACTGTTCGGTAAAATTCCGGGATGAATCTTCGATAGAAATTGGCAAAGCCGAGCATGCTCTGAACTCCCTTCACCGAGCTAGGAGATGGCCATTTGAGGATGGCGTCCACCTTTCGCGAGTCCATTCGGACTCCTTGAGGTGTCAGGATGAATCCGAGAAACTCAACTTCTGTGGTATGAAAAACGCATTTTTCGAGTTTTGCAAATAGTCTGTGCTGGCGCAATTTCTCAAGAACTGCCCTAACATGTTTTCTGTGATCGGATTCTGAAGAAGAGTTCACCAGGATGTCGTCAATATAAACAATGACACAGACATCGATAAGTTCCCGAAGAACATCATTCATAAAGTACTGAAAGGCGGCAGGTGCATTGCACAAACCGAAGGGCATCACCTGATATTCGAAGAGCCCAAATTTGGTGCGGAATGCAGTCTTCCATTCGTCGCCTTCTTTTATACGCACCAGGTGATAAGCTCCTCGGAGATCTAACTTGGTGTACACACAAGCGTCTTTCACCTGGTCGATAAGCTCAGGGATCAGGGGCAGAGGATAACGATTCTTAATCGTTATTTGATTTAGGGCGCGATAGTCTATACATGTTCTAAGGTCGCCCTCTTTTTTCGGCACGAAGAACAGAGCTGAAGAGACAGGAGACTTGGACGGGCGTATAAAACCATTGGCTAGGTACTGATCTAAATACTGACGCAAATGCAGGTTCTCAGGTTCCGTAAGAGCATAAATCCTACTGCAAGGTAGTTGAGCATTGGGTACCAGATCGATTTGGAAATCATAAGATCGATGGGGAGGTAACGTGTTAGCCTGTTCTTTCTGAAAAACGTCTTGGAATTCTTGGTATTCTGACGGTATCTGTACAGGGGTAGAAGTTGCTGAGGCTAGACCCATAGCTGGATTTCTTGGATAACAAGTTGGTTCACAATCAGGAAAACTTATCTTCTTTGCTCGCCAGTCTATTCTTGGATTATGTGTTTCTAACCAAGGAATTCCAAGAATTACTTGAAATTGTGGGCCTTGATCACATCAAACACGATTGCTTCCCGATGTCCATCCTGACCCACCAGTGTCATTGCAACAGTGGAATGCGTTACAGGCCCTGAGGCTATTTCGGTTCCATCTACTGTAGTAATGACATCTTGGGTTACTTTCGGGCGGAGATGGAGCTTAATCCTGGAAGCCAATTCACTGTCTATGTAATTTCCAATAGCTCCACTGTCGATGTATGCTTTTATAGCATGCAACTGCTGAGGCTGTTTTGGGTTCACGAGCACCATTGGCATGACAAAATGCGAGGTCAAAGAGTTTGTTTTCAAGCTCGGCAAGCGGACCCCTACGCTTGTCGGTCTAGGTCGTTTCTCGAATCAGGCGTCAATAAATCGTTATCAGTGGCTCCAACAACCTTCTTAGGTGGTTTGACCGGACAATTTCGAAGAAAGTGACCGGAAGTCCCGCAATACAGACAAAGTTGCATTTGCCGCCTCCTCTCTCGTTCCTTCTGCGTTAATGGTCCTTTAACACCGCCGATTTGCATAGGTTTGGATACGTCGGTGCTCTTGGAGTTATCGTGGGTTTTGATCGGTACTCGGGTTTCGTACTTGAACCGATCTGCTTTTCTATTTTGAAGTCTGTGATCAAGTTGAACCACCAAGTCTATGTAGCCTGCGCAGACCTGGGGTGGATTTACTATCTGAGCTAGAACATCCTTAAGCTCTCCGCGCAGGCCTCGATGAAACAATGTGATCCTTTTTGTTTTCTGGCCATCCAGTTTCCACAACCAGTCTATTAAAGGTGGCAATGTAGGGCAGAAGATCCTGATTACCTTGTCGTAAGGATAGCAGTTTGTTATCAAGGGCCTGTCCTTGAGAGTGTCGAGCGAACAATCTTTCCATGCTGGCCTGGAAGCCCTGAAAATTCTGGAGAATGGGATCATCCTGATTTACCAATGGAATAGACCAATCGGCAGCACTGCCACTGAGGTAAGATAGTATAAAGGCTACCTTGGTCTGGTCGTTAGGGAAGGCTCCGGGTCTGCATAGAAAGTGTAAACGACATTGGTTCATAAAGACGGCATATTTCTTGGGATGCCCGCAAAACGTTCAGGCGGGGCCAAAGGCATGTGTCCAGGTTAGATTGATTTGTACCGGGTTATTCAAACCCATTGATGTGGAAGTACCTCCGAAATTAGGCAAAGGAGTGTGCCCTGCCTGGGCCTGCAATAACCTTTTGGCCAGGTCATCTGTTCTTTCCTTGGATAGGATCAGTTCTCTTTTGATAGCGTTAGTCTCCTGGCGGGCTGAGTGCACCTCTGCCCGTAATTCCCCCAAAAGCTGGGCCAGCTGGTCAGTCTCGGAAGTCTCCATAGCGCCCGGGTGGGAAATTGTGGGTAGGCTTCGCGTTCTGTAACGCTCACCTGATTCCCACGGAGGCGCAGGTCTGGCTTCGAGTGCTGATGCTTCTTCAATGGCGAAGCGCAGGACTCTGAAGATGGACAGGAAGGGCCCCTCTACTCTGCACATACCATCTGGTCATACTGCTGTAATTTTTCATGTTCCTAGCACAACCACACTAGCTACAATATTAAAAACATTTGTGGTTCAGTCTCAGAACATCGCACAGATTCCAGATTAGTTTTAAACTGTGAGCGAATTTTTCATTTTAATAATCTCTAGGTTTCATATTTTTGTCAGTTCGGTACAATATTTTATAAGTATTTTCCTTAAACATATATTTAATCCAATGTCAAATCCACATTTTCAGCCTGGTGTAACGCTCACCTGATTCTCACGGAGGCGCAGGTCTGGCTTCGAGTGCTAATGCTTCTTCAATGGCGAAGCGCAGGACTCTGAAGATGGACAGGAAGGGCCCCTCTACTCTGGCTTGCAGGAATATTCCCCTGTGCGTGAAAAGGGAGTATTACCTACTGACAGAATAATGCTCAAGCCTCCCACTCTCTTCCAACCCTCCACGATACCCTTCCACGATTCCCCGTGAAGTCTCGCCTTAGGGTCTGGAAGGATGAGTTCTCCATCCTGCTTCTGATGCAGGGGCACGTTGAAACCCAGTTACTTCACTGGATTGAGGTTTGATGGGAGTTCAAATAAGCTTGAGGTAAGGCGCTGTAAAAGTTCTGTTGCAAGTTCAAAAGTTCAAGCTTAATAATAATGTTCATTGTCTTATTGCAGCAAGCGCTAATGCTTTTGTCTTTTTCCCCTTAGGGGACGGGGTTCGGAATGCCGGAGATATGGCGCTGACCCGAAGTGAAACGTGCAGTTCCAGTAAATGACAGGTAAGTTCTGGATGAGCGCTCGGGTAATGTCTTTGCATTCGCTCATTCAATGTCTTTGTCTTTTTTCCCCATAGGGGCCGGGGTCCGGAAAATGCCTGGAAGCGGCAAGACCCGAAATGAAATGGGAATGACCCAACAGGTAAGTCTTAGAAGGAAACTGAGCTTTTCCTATTCCCTTCCTTCTCTCACCTTTTGTTCTTGTCTTTTTCTCTCTAGGCTCTGGGAAGTGGCTGTGGATCCGGATGATCGCTGCTGAAGATGGAGGCGCCCAGGAAAGGTGAGTGAAATGCAGCGCTGCAGCGATCATAGCGAAATGCCTTTTAAAAATGTCTTCCTTTTCAGGATCGTCGGAGTGATGTCTCCGTGGTGCAGATTTAGCAGGTAAGGTCTCTTGTCTCCCTTTGCAGGTGACCCAGGATGCTGACAGGCGTGGCTGAAGTCCAGATGCAGGAGCTGACACGGTGAGCGTCCAGCTGGGAGGAGCAGAACAACGCGAAGCGTGAGTTGCTGATCGGGCGTGGTTTAAATAGCTTTGAAAGAAGTTCCAGGTATGTATCCTTCCACCGATCAGGTATGTATCCTTCCCCGACCACACCCGGGTGGAAAGTAGTCCCATAGGTAAAGTAGTTCCATTCAGGCCTCAAGAGGGCCTGGATGTAGCAGCATGGTCTGCATCAGGTAAGTGCACATTAAAACACTTGAACACATGTCTAGCTTTTTGAGCCTGGCGCCTAAGGCGCCAGGACAGGGGTCCAACATGAGCCTGGCGCCTAAGGCGCCAGGACTGCGTCCAAAGGGCCCCAGCTTGGGCCCGCTGGCACTCCCCTGGGGGAAATGATGCCTGCCTCTGGGGTTGCTGGGTCGGACCTGGCTCCTTGGAGGTAGGCATCATGACACCTGGCCCACCTCCAAAGCTTGGCTGAGTCAGAGAGTCACATGGCTTGTCTTCCTGCCAGGGCAGTTTCTATTGACGCCCAAATTGGCATTTCCATTCAGCTCAAGGGAGCCTTTTGTTTGCACTCAGAGCAACAGGCCAGGGTGCCCCTCCCAGTTCCTTTTCACACCAGCCTGCCAGTTTCTTAGCAGAGCACAGGAGGACATTCCTTTGTTGGATAAAAGGGTGTGGAATGTCTTTGAAGCTCAGTGTGGGAAACTTTAACTTTTAAACACAATGTTTGAAAATGTCTTGACTTAAAATATAACTTACATTTTTAACAAATACTTCAAACAATTTCTTACTTCAAGGCTTTTTAGAATATAGTTTTGAATTGTATCCACCTCTTAGGCTTCTGATAGCAAGTCTTTCTTTGGCATAGTTTGAGTTCAATGTACAACTTTACACATGACAAGTTTTAAATCGCCGCTTCTGACGGAGGTGAGTAACGGTACTACACCCATTTTTGACAATTTCTTCCAGCTCAACCATCCTCAAAAGTGGACTTTGTTCAGATAATGTATACTTCTGTGGACATTGTATTTATGTGGATTCTTGAAGTAGAATGATGTTCACCACCCAACAAGGAGGTTAGATCTTTTTGGGTGGTTTGTGAGCCATGATTTTTGCAATTTTGACAGCCTAGGAAAAAACGGATTTTTAAAACGGCTCTGTTTCTTGTGCAATGATTTTGCTCTGTGGGTAGCCAAATGATGGGTTTTAGCAGTGGTCTCCTGTGTTCCCACTGATATAGGCAAAAGTTGATGGCGGCCTATTTTTCTGATTTTTACTGCGCACTTTCTGGTGATTTTTAGCGAACAGCATGCTTTCCGGCGGCCATTCTGATGTTTCTGCGGCAAGCAATGCACAGTAGTGTTGCAGGGCCTGGACTAGTGGGTTGAAACATCCCACAGTAGGTTCATAGATTAATGGAGGAAGGTCAAGATCCACCATTAGAGTGTGAACGTTTTCCACCTGATTAGCACTGTTAGGCGATTTTAATCTACCTGTTAATTCTAACACCCAGAGATTGAGGTGGGTTACCTGAAGTGCAGATACAAATTCAGGAAAAGCAGTGTGAAAGGAAGCATCCACTCAGGGAGGGCAATAGACTAGTAAAACAGAGTGTGCATATATCAGAAATAGAGATAGTGGCTAGTACGCATTCCATCTTAAGTGCCTGCTCTGGTACAGAACATTTAACTTTATAGGATGATTTATACATAATGTGTAGACCACCTCCATGATGAACAGGGGAGCGGTCGGTATTACCCAAATTGTTGGTTTACAATTGTTCGAATGAACAATTGACCGAATTTGAAGGGTCCCAATTGACCTTTTCAGAATTTACTATATATATATGGTTGTGGGGGGTTTCCCCCCACATATGTTACAATTGACCTGCACAATTCGGTCAATTGTGAAAAGGTCAATTGTAATTCGAACTGATGTAAAATGAACAATTCGTATACAACCGAGCGGTCAACATGAAGAAAAAATTGTAGTTGGATGGAAGAGCTTGGACAATGGAAGGGTCAAAGGAAGCTCTCAGCCAGGTCTCAGTTAAAAACAGAAGGTCCAACTGGGCCGTGGTCATGAGGTCATGGCAATCTGGGGCATGCGCAACCAGAGAACGCACATTAAGCAGGCCACAATGGAGCAAACCTGAGCTAGATATGAAAGAATCCGATTGATATTTATTGATTCTAGGTATAGAGGGCAAAATGAAGGCTTTAAGCAAACCTGGGGGCCAATTGGTATCAGGCGGTGCCATAGACAGGGGACCTTGGTGACCAGGCATACCAGCAGGAACCTCCTGCACGCCCTTATTTTGGTGCGGTGAGGGGTGTGAGGGCACTGGAGAGCCAGTGGTCGAAGAGTTCAATGAGGACGGGGGGTTCCTGGAGGGAGATAGCTGGGAGTGAGTTGAGAAGGGAGTTGGCTAGATCAGGGGATATAACGACTTTCTTCCAGAGTGGGGTGAGAAGTGCAGATGGTTTAGGTTAATTTACTTGTAATGTATTTATGCGTATGGATGCATGTATGCTTGTGTGTATGTGTGTTGGCCCGTGGAGCTGATTTTGGCGAGTTGGGGGGCTGGCCCTGGAAGGTCACAGCACGTCGAGGGATGGCTCGTTTTGCAGGTCGTCTCAAGACTAGCGAGTCTCACTAGCCTCTGGGTAGGGTTCGTCTTCAGGATCTCCAGGTCGCATGGAAGGAACGGTCAGAACAGACTCTGGTTACACAGCAGGCATCTCCAGTCGCTGGAATCGGTTACAGCTGTCTTTTCTTCATCTTCCTCTTCGGATTCAGCTCCTTTGGTCGACTTGTCTTCAACTTCCAGAATCCCTGTGATGAGGCCCCAAGGGAACCAGAGGATTCTGTTGGGAGAGTTGCAGAATTTATCTTCTTCAGAGGAAAAAAAAAAAACAGGATGCTGGAATATTAAATAGCCTGCAGTCAATGTAAACCCTCTCTCGATAAAACTAACCTCCTTGACAGTCGTGAAAATGCTTGTGCTCAGCAGAGGAATAATGGAAGTGGACATCAGAACATTAAAACTCTGACTTATATTGAATATACTTTTCCCTTCATTTTGAACCAAACAATAACTACTTTAAAACACTTCCCTAGCGGTTCATCTAACTAACAGTGTAAGATTTATAATGCTGAAGCCTGTATTTCTGAAGAAGGTAAAAGGAACATTGGGGACTTCAAGTCCCACAATGCCCTAAGTACTAGGAAGAGGAAGTGAGAGGCACTAAACTGCCAGAGGCAGGCTAATGGTTGTAATGACCCAAACCTGAGTGGGACTTCTGAATATTGGCCCTGTCGGGTGCAGGCCATTAGACGCAGTAGTAGAAGGTAGAGCAGTTGCAGAGGCTGTGGATCACAGTTGCAGCAGAAACAAAACCAATGCAGAAACTGCTGCTAGTTGTATTGCAGATGTTGGTCCTGAGAGGGTGCCCAACATTGATTGACTAATCGGAAGAGGTTGAGCAGTGGGAAGCGTTGGTATGGCAAGCTGTCCCCCTGGAGAGAGAGAGGCTCTCCTTGTAGCGTTTGGTGTCCCAGTGTCTGGCGAGCACCTGCGGTCACAGGGAGCGAGGAACGCTCCTTTCCCGATTGGCATGGGCTGCGAGAAACAACCTGAAGCAGACTGACTGGCTGGAGGCAGAAAAAGCAGCGGCTCAAGCGGATGCGTGTTCAGAGACCAGTGAGTTTACCATTAACGGGTAACCCCGTTATGCTTCGTAGCCAACTGCTAGCTGCTGAATGTGATTTTGAATACCAAACCCATTTTAAGAAGTCCATTTGGTAGAGCAGGAATGTTGTGAACAGAAGAGAAAGAAAAGGTTATAATTATTGTTATAAAGGCCAAGTAAATTGCCAATAGAAAAAGGGGGCAAAACTTGAACAAGCCAATCAGAACCATCATTGCCGCAAGAGAAAGCAATCCTTAAGCAAGCCATGTTTAACCATCGTTGTGAAAGCCAAAAAAGGGCAATACTTTTAAAACATTTTTTTTTCATTAAGTGCATATGTTTAAAACAACCTTTTACATTTTTAAATTATACAATACAAAAGTGTCATTTACAAACAATATATAAAAAGAACAATAGATTAATACATCAAAGTTAAAAAAAGAAATAATTGTGCAAAGTTCATTGTTCATGCCAACTTTAAACGTTATATAAAATGGGTACAAAGTGAGGAGGAGCAGCAAGAGGGAAACTGTGCAGGCATTCAACATTACAATGACAATCTTGGTTTCACCAGTTGCCATATGTGAAATGCTAGAGCGGTGACCACCATCAAGTCTGCATCATAGATCATGCTCCAGGACTGGTCCGACTGAATGTCACTGAAATTTGCATGTGCCTTGCCATATAGCTCAACTAGTGATGGGCACTCGGTAAGAATGTGCCGTGATGTTTCCACGTGAGTTTTACATATCCTGCACAAACACTGCTCCCTCGGAATACCCCTCCATGCGCCAGTGTTTGCAAAAACAGGGAGGACCTCGAGCCTTAGACATAAAACAAAACATGTGTATGAGGGATATCTAAAATTAGTCGGATGCGTACATGGCTGTTCAGTAAATTCACCCTGGTGGGAATATGTTCCATATTTACGGCTGGCGGCCAAATAGTTTAGGGATTGTATTCAATCAAACTCTCTGGATTTCTCCTCCTATCCAGAGAGGTAAAAGTCCACAAGAGAGATGGGACATGCTCCCAGACCAATATCCTCAAAATGTTTTAAAACCGCACACTCCATATCCTTGTACCAGACGCTGTGTGAGCAGCTGCGTGCATGTTCAATCGACTGAGCAGTAAGGAGAGAGTCACATGGGCCTGGCATATCTAATGTTTGGCCAAAATCGCCATACCAATACTTTCCGTAAAGATTGGAGGCCCAGTTCCAATCTAATAGCCTGAACTGGTACCGCCTCAGGAGGCCCAGAAGAGAGTGCAGTATCTTCCTCTATTTTGGTCAACCATATCACTGCCCTTTCAGGGTATATTCCCAGGGCATATATAATTGCTGGAATTATGGAAGCCATGTATTCCCGAATCTTAGCATCATGGGCATCAATGATTTTCCTAATCCTAATCATCAACCATTTCTTCGAAGCCTTTGTAGGGACCCCTTCAGCTAGATGTGTAAAAGACTTTGTATTACGGATGATAATGCCCAAATATTTGTAATAGTCAACCTGTTCCAGCCGCAGATCCCCAATCTCCCAAGAAAAAGCTTTGTTTGCACACGCTCTTTTCCCAAAAGTCATGATCTTGGTTTTATTGATGTTAATCTGTAAAAACATTCACCACGTCATATTGGGTAATCGCGTCCAGGGATCGTTGGAGGCCAATCGGGGTACGGTCTATGATTACAGTTTCATCAGCATATACTAAAGAGTAGATGTCCTCGTTACCAAAGCGGGGGTGACACACATTTTTTACCTTTTGCAGTGCTGCTGCAAAGTTAGAGACATAAAGATTGTATAACATGGGGGCAAGGACGCACCCCTGTTTTAGGCCCATATTAGTAGTAATTTAAGAAAGTAAAGAATAGAAGATTTGATCCCCCACCAGCTTAACTTTTCCCACAGCCTTGAGCGAACAACGCTATCAAAAGCAGAGGAATAGTCAATAAAGCGCATATATATATATATATATATATATATCTCAGACTCTTGGGAAGCCAGAGTATCAATGATCAGGGTCTGTAATGCCGAAATAGGGTGCAACGTGCTACATTTTTTCCTAAAACCAGTCTGTCTTGTTCAACAGACTATTTTCATCTGCCCAAATTGTTAAAAGGTCCAAAAGCAGGGCCGAAAAAATCTCAGAACTACTGTCTAACATTGCTAGCCGTCTATAATTCTCTGGCAGATGCTGAGGACACTTTTTATGAACATGGATCAAAATTCACTGGTGCCAAGACCATGGCAATCTACCAGTCTTGCAGATATGGAGGAAAAGCAAGTAGAGCAGATTGACCCATAGAACTGGGTCACTCTTGAGAGTAATGCTTGTTAATCTGTCGGGGCCAACTCCTCTAGATGATTTTACTCTCATTATCATCTTGGCATCGTCGGCCTCTTTTATTTGATACCAACTGTGGACCCGATCATGGATATATAATTGATCTCCAGAAGAGGCTTATCTTGGTTCCAGAATATCATTTCAGGTGGTTTGCGCATGCTGCTTCAAGAACACACAATATTTCTGTTGCAGGTGACCCTGCACTAAATGGGAGTGTCTGGTGCCAGAACCTTCTGTAGAGCCGCATTCAGCTCCTTTTTTCTTTGTGACCCCTATATCATGGAGGTGCCCCGCTTTATTGGGAGCGGCACTTCTGTGAAGATAACTGCGTGACCGTGGGCCATATAAATTCACCATATTTTCAAGCTCCCGCTCAGACTCTGCAGACCCCCCCACCCGATTTCCCCAAAGAGGTGAAGGCAGTGTTAAAATAATCAATATCTACTGCCGACCAACGTAATCTGTTGCCATGAATATTTACTGTGGGATTATGGGTACGTATTTCCTTGGCAGTAGGAGTTTTTATCTGCAGTTCCAGTTCTAGAATAGCATGGTCACTAGCGCAGGTAGGTAATATCAAAAGCAGAGGAAGATATTTTTTAACTGCTGAATTTACAAAGATGAAATCTATACAGCTGTTATTAATACTGTTGGACCAAGTGTTCAAGCGGCCATCTTGCTCGATAATAACTGGTTGCAGGTCAAATTCTGCCAAGGTTTCATGCTATCTTTTGCCTCTTTTGTCAAATTGTGCTCTAATGGTTCCTCTAAGGGAGGATGGTTAGGTCCTGCAATCTGCATTAAAGTCACCTGTTACAATAATGCCACCGTTGGGGTATAGCAAGGACCCTGATCTAATGGAACCGGCTAATGTGTCACACAAAATAGAAGTAAGATTAGCACTAGTGGGGTCATATAGTGTAATAACCATAACTGGGCCTTTACCAAAAGGGGGGCAGACCATTTCAGCACAGAGGATATTTCTATGTGTCTTAATGTTCGACATTTCCTTCAAGTTACAGGTTACTCGAGCCCCAAGACAAAAGTCCACCCTTGGGACGGCCTGCTGTAGATATAGAGGAAAGCGAAGAAAGTAGTGCATAACCATCAAGGTCAAACAGAGCAGTCAGCCGTGTCTCTTGGAGGAAAAATAGATGAACACTCTACAACTTCTCAAAAGTTGTGGCATTATACAAAAGGAATGTGTTCCATGATATCAGACAGAACGAATTCTCAGGAAAAAAATGTTTATATCCTTGTGTGGGTCAATGCACCTTCATCCAAGAGCCTGCTACACACTCTGACTCCTGCCTCAGGCCATAATCCGTGTTAGTGCCTACCCCCATGTGTGTATCTGCTTCTTCAAGCCCATTTCAGCAAACCTCTCTACAAAATTAAAAGGCCGGAAAACAGCATATTCAAAGCCCAAGGCAGAGGAAGTCTCCATGTGATTGCAGATGCGTTCCACCACTATCGCTGAGTCAAAAGAGGCCACCACCCAATTTGTTGGACTGGAGTATTAAGGAAGTTCCAAGCTCACAATATCTCTGGAGGTAATATTGCAAAGGTCAGGAATAAAATGCAACTATTCCAACAGCCATGAATGATTAAGGAAGGGGCTTGCAGTCCTGGGGTTGGTAATGTCAGGAAACGGTGACAGACACGTTAGGCATCTCGGCCATCCCCTTCTCCTATCATTGCTAAACATGCCATCCCATCTGGGCAGGACAAAGACTGATATGCAAATGGATATTTCCCATCTGTGAAAGGCTCAGTGAGTAAAAGCAGTGGCTGCGAACTCTCAAGTGGTTAATAACCACTGAACAGGTTATCATGTCTGTACTTGCGAGAGAGGGGCGCCCGCTACCTTTGTAAAACTATTTGTTAAGGAACCTGGGATTGGTAACCCTAGGTCTCCTGGGGGCAACCAGACGTGGTCTCCCTCTCACTGTGCTTAGAGAGGCATCCGCTTCACCTCACTGATGATCCCCAACAAGGGTGAAACACGTGTATGGGGTTGTTGGTGGTACTCTCGTTCAGATTGGAATTGCCATTGTATTTCGGTGCTGGACTGCCCCTGGGCAGGACAAAGACTGATATGCAAATGGATATTTCCCATCTGTGAAAGGCACAGTGAGTAAAAGCAGTGGCTGCGAACTCTCAAGTGGTTAATAACCACTGAACAGGTTATCATGTCTGTTCTTGCGAGAGAGGGGCGCCCGCTACCTTTGTAAAACTATTTGTTAAGGAACCTGGGATTGGTAACCCTAGGTCTCCTGGGGGCAACCAGACGTGGTCTCCCTCTCACTGTGCTTAGAGAGGCATCAGCTTCACCTCACTGATGATCCCCAACAAGGGTGAAACACGTGTATGGGGTTGTTGGTGGTACTCTCGTTCAGATTGGAATTGCCATTGTATTTCGGTGCTGGACTGCCCCTGGGCAGGACAAAGACTGATATGCAAATGGATATTTCCCATCTGTGAAAGGCACAGTGAGTAAAAGCAGTGGCTGCGAACTCTCAAGTGGTTAATAACCACTGAACAGGTTATCATGTCTGTTCTTGCGAGAGAGGGGCGCCCGCTACCTTTGTAAAACTTCCTGCTAAGGTTGAGGTCTCATCTACAGAGCGGCACTTGCAAGGGTGCTTTTCCAGGATTGTATCGTCGCCGTTATCGTCACTGCAGGCTTGGGGTGTCGCCATGGCGACTCTGGCATCGGACACGCCTTCTCTGACGTGTTTCGTTACGGTCTCGATCACGTGTTTGCCGTGTTGTCAGAACGCTGCTACATAAATCCGCGCTCGGCTCGGTGCTTCTGATCCCGTATCCTGATACTGACTGTAGCCCCTACATTGTTTGGAATTTTGTTGTTGGACCTCAGCCTGCTCTACGGATTCTTCTTTGTCTTGCCCCCCTCTGCTAATTCGATTTACCGGCTTATGACTGTGGACCGCCACTTGACTTGCTCCCACGTTTGTATTCTGCTCTAGTGACTGTTTACGATTCGGCTTGCTCCAGGACTCCTCTCTATTCATGGAATTGTTTTCTCCTTGCTCTTCAGTTACCAACGCGGATTGCCTCATTTTTGCTTTCGGATCACGGACTACTCGGCTTCTAGAATTGTTAACAGGCATCCTCGTGCTGGCGGCAATACGGATCCTTGTGCTGGACTAGAGACTGCCTTAGCACCATTTGGACAATAGGCGTCCTCATGCCGGCGGGGTAGGGTTACTTCTCCTGGATCACCTTGGAAGGAACTCTGGCTCTGCTCTAATCTGGAATTCAGTAAGGACGAGCTCCTGTAGCACTTCTACATTGGATACACTGGAAAGAGTAAAATAGTTGTTTATATCTACGCTCTTGTCTGGTCTATTGCCTTATTCCACCTGTAATTGGATACCATTTACCACCCACAGAGCTGCTATTATCCACGGTGGCTGGTTAAACTGGTACCGCTTCTCTCTTTACATTGACTACAATACTATTTCAGGTTGGTCACTTTGGTTGCTTATGTGTCTTTGTACCACTGTTATAAGTGTTAACCACTCGCTATTTCCCTACAGCCATCAGGGTTCCAGTGTGCCCACAACATCTTTCAACCAATTGGGTTCTCCGTCTGTCCTTTTGTACTCCTGAGAATTACATTGGTGGGAAGAACTTGCAACTTCACGACGAGTTCAACAGCCCATCACTTGCTTGGGATTCTGACAGGTAAATCCAAGTTGGGCGTGTGCTGACCCTGATTGGGGTTTTGTATGGTATCTACATGCGAGAGCCTATATTCATGGGAGAAGTCAGCTCCAGGTCCAGCTTCTTTTCCCAATAATTGGGGGCGTTTTCCCCCTGCACGTGTTTGAGTTTCGCTATAGCCCCCTTCTGGTGCGAACGTTGTCAACTCTCCTCTAGCATTTAGCCAATCCCCACTTCCCCGTCCAACAAATGGTGCACTCCTCATAGTTTGCACAGCGAGATTGGTACATGTCACGTCAGTACTCAAAGATTTGTTTGGCAAAGTCGAGATCCTCCTGGGAGCAACCAGTTTTGCAGGCTCACAAGTTTTGTCTTGCTGTGCCCTAGGGGCAATTGTATTGGTCAAATTTCGGGGCTCCAACCAGTTACCTAAAGGCCCATGCAAAAGAACTTGTCTAATGCTGCCATCACTCAGGTTATTAGTGCGGGTATAGTAAGACCCTGTCAGTGGAGGAACCTTTGGACATTCTTGAGGTTGGGGGAATTTCTTCAAGGTGATTTTCCTGTTTCTTGTCGTGCAGGTAGCGGGTCTATCAAATCTGGATCGCTCTCGTCTTACCCCCCCATTTCAGATCGTAGTGAGAGTGGGATTTTAAACATAGATAACCTAGTACACAATGCTTCAACTGCGTGTTCTTCTGTAGATGCAACTATGCTGACTCTATCTTGTGCGTCCACTGCCATCTCATCTTTTTAGTGGCCCCTTTTTAAGGTTCGATCAGATTTATAGGTGTATTTCTGCAGCCATTTTGCGACATTTACATAGAGGTGGTAGTTCGGGGCGATGAATGATCGTCTGTGGGAAGGGAGAAGGGTGTGTGTATCGTGGAGTGCGGCATCCACAGGGTGTAATAGTGTAGGTGTTTTTTGGGTCTGGGTCAGTATTTGTGTGCTAGGACCAATCAAAGCATAGAGTGGGAGAGGGATTTCATGGGTAAGAAGTAAAAGCCATGTTTTTAGGGCCTTTCTGAATACAAGGTGATTTTCAATGCTGTGGATGTGGAGAGACAGAGTTCCAGATGGTGGGAGCTTGGAGAGAGAACGAGGATCCACCCAGTCTGGGGCAGTTGTATTGGGGAATAACTAGGAGTAAAGCTGTGATGGATAGGAGTGTCCTGAAAAGTTGGTAGCGTGTGAGTTTGGCTTGGAGGAACTAGGGCCAGTGTTATGGATGGCACAGTGAGTAATGCACATGGCTTTAACCCCTTAAGTGCCAAGGGCGAGGTCTCTCGTCCTTGAATTACCTTCCTGTTGCCAAGGACGAGATACCTCGTCCTTGGCACTTAAGGGGTTAATGAAACAGAAAACATTAGAAGGCATTGAATGGCGAAATACCAAAATAACCAAAAAAGGCCTTGGCACTGGGAGGAAAACCCATTGCAGTTAAGATTAAAGGTCGTTTGTCGACCAATAGGGAGGACAATGTGCAGGCGGGCCGCAGCGTTTTAGATTCTTTGGAGTATCTTAATTGGAACGCTGGTGCACCTTGGTAAAAGCAGTTTGCGTAGTTTAAGTGGGAGAGGATGATGGTGAGGATGGCAGAGATTCAATGTGAATAGGTGAGGTAAGAGAAGAAACGCCTGAGGATGCGTAGGTGGAAGAAGCAGGTTTTGGACACAGAGTTGATGTGTTGGGGAAGGGATATATTTGTGTCCAGTGTACAGCCAATGTTTTTCACCAAGGTTCCGGCGGGAGGGGGGTGGATTGGGCTAGAGAGTATTGCCAAGGGGTAGGTTAAGGAAGATGTACAGTGTTTCTGCAGACTGGGATTTCTGTTTTCCGAGGGTTGAGGATGAGGTGGTTGGTCGTCATCCAGTGGTGAATATCCAATAGGCATGATAACAGATCTGGATATGTGGAGCGTGACGAGTTAGGGAATTTGAGGATGATCTCTGTAGTGTCTGCGTAATTGTAGCAGGTGAGATTGTGGGAGCGGATGGGCGTGGGAGATGGCTGAGATAGATGTTGAAGAGGAGGGAAGAAAGGGATACTCACTGTGGGACTCCTTTGGGCACTGAGCGGGTTCTGGAGGTGAGAGTTTGGAGGAGCATGATTTGCGAGCGGTCAGGGATGAAGGAGGAGATCGAAATGAGGGCAGTATCTTTAATTCCTTAAGAGTGTAGCCTATCTAGGAGAATGGTGTGGACAGTAGTATTGAAGGCGGCAGATAGGTCGAGGAGAATGAGTACAGCTCATCCTTCCACGTTGGCTGTTCTTTTTAAGTCATCCCAAACAGACACTAGGAGGACTCAGTTCCTCTGGGGTGTCTGAAGCCAGATTGTGCAGGGTCAAGAAGGTTGTTGGCTTTGGTGAAATGTCTGAATTGCTTGTATGCTGTGCGGTTCATGTGTTTGGCCATGAAACGGGTGTTGCAAATGGGCTGGTAGTTCTGGGGAGTGAGTGGGATGAGCGTAGGTTTTTTGTGGAGTGGTTTGATATAGGAGGTTTTGAAGGCTTCTGGGAAGGTTCGGGATGTGAGGGAGGGACTGATTGAGGATTGAGCATGCAATACTGCCTGCACAGGTTGATGTTAGGATGTTTTAGAGGAGAGTGAGCGGACAGGGGTCTTCAGGGGATCCTGACATGCAGCTTTGTGCTAGGGGCGAGAGGAACTCCTGGTTAGAGATTGGGGAGATGGAGGCAAAGGTTTGCATAGGGAGGGAGTTGAGACAGGGGACCGGAGGTGGGCGTGCTACTTCAGAGATGATGGAGGTATGTCTGTCGATAGCGATGTTGTGGAACTGTTCAGGTAAGGCATCGCACAGGGATTGGGAGTTAAGTGGAGGAGGGGATGAGCAACCTGGCGACTTGAATTCAGAGATGATTCAATGCAATTACTTGCTTGGGTTGAAAGAGTTCAGGATTCTTTTCCCATTGAATGCTTTTTTTGCTTTTATGTTTTCTGATCTGTAGGCTCCAGTTAGTCTTGCTAGGGCGTTTGGTTTAAAGGGGTCGGGTTGGTTCTCCAGGTCTGTTCTAGATGGTGCTTGAGGGTTTTCAGGGATTTTAGGTGAGTGGTGTATCACTTAGGTGTAGGGTCTGATCTTTGGGAGGGCTGTTTTGTTGGAGTGAGTGGCGTGAGGGTGCTGGAGAGCCAGTGGTGAAGAGTTTGATGGGGTGGGGTAGAGACCTTCCTGCAGGGAGAGTACTGGGAGTGAGGTGAGGGAATTGGCTAGATCAGGGGTGATAAGGACTTTGTTCCAGAGAAGGGTGGGGATGGCGGCGGGTAGTGGTGGCCGGGCATTGTCTTGTGAGGGTGCCGGAGGTGAAGACGGTAAGGAGAAGATTGCTGAACGATCTGTCCATGCAAACCAGGTCTCTCTGATGAATAGGATGTCTGGGTTTTCGTCTGCGATAAGGTCAAAGATGTTACATTTGTTTTTAGAGACCAACCTGGCGTTGATGAGAATGCAAGACATTTGATGTGGTGAAAGGGGGGGGCATGTATTTCTTGTAGCACAGGGAGTCTTGGGGTGTGTTGTTGGCGATGTGGGCTGTGCTGGGGGGCGTGTGGTTGCCCAGGTTGTGGTGGGGATTGCTGAAGGAGTGGGGATGGAGGGGGAGTGGAGGGCTTGGGGGGGTTGACAGGAGGTGTCGGGAGAGGAGGGGAATAGAGCCAAGACCGGGTTGGGAGCAGGAGGGGAGATTTGGGTGCTATATCCAGGGGGCAAGGATTGGGATCTGTGGTGGAGCATGGGTGATGCTGAGAGGGGCTTCAGATGGCTGAACCATGTGCCTTTTCTTGTATTTCTTGTGGCCCACAGGGTGTGGGTGAGAATGGGGGGTGCTGTTGAGGTCAAGGTGTTGGCCAGGGCCACCCTTGCTCTGCTAAGTGAAGGAATGTGTGAAGTGGGCAGTGCCGTTTGGGGAAGGTGGGACGTGCGAGCAGAGACAAAGAGGTAGCAGGGGTGGAGGTTGGCGTGGGAGCATTGGTGAGGGTGGGCGGTGCGTGATGCTCGGGGGGTTGATTCAACTTCAGCTTTCCAACGTGCCGCTCTGGCATCGGCAGAGCAAGATCTTAGTGAAGGATGGAGGAGGGGGGATCTGGGTGGTTTGGCTATGTGTGTTGGTGGGGCATGTAGCTCAGAGTGTTATGAGGGGTGGAAGGGGCTGCATGAGGGGGTGGAGGTTGGGCAGTGCAGGGACGTGGATGGGGGTTGATAGGGTGTGCATCGTTCAGCATACTTGCGTGCCAGCATGCAGCTCTGGTTTGGGCAGTGTAGGGCATAGTCTCTGGAGCACAGCAGGGATGAGGCAGCAAATTCTAGTAGAACACAGCACTCCGAATCACAGGGAACACAAGTGGCAGTGTGTCTCGATTTAGGAGTTCACAGCAATGGAAACATGATTAGTTTCGAATTTGGCAGAGTACCTAGACTTAATCTGAGGCCTGGGACCACACTATCTGCAACTCTCTTACTAAATGTTCACCATACAGACCTTTGCGCTGCTCTAGCACCAACTCTTTGCATGTAAAGGGTTTTGCTAAACAGAGGCAGGAGGTTGATTGCTTTCTTCAGCTGGCTGCCTTGAATGGAACAGCCTCCCCCTCCTCTGCATCTTGAGCAGGACTTCCTTAAATTCTGCAAGCTCCTCAAGACTTTCCTTTTTACCTCCCCCTTATCACCTTCTCTCCTCTGCTAATCTCACAGTTGTTTTGATTGGGTACCAGGGCCCTTATGCATCTACGGGGCCCTGACCTCCCACAGCTTCTGTCTATCCTGAGCACTTGATTCGGCACACCCTCTGTCCTGGAGGCTCGCACTTATCTTCCATGCACTTCATCTGTTGCTCACCCAGCACTTACTCCCACTGCCTTCCCTTCTGCACTTGCACATTATGAATACTCACAAGGCATAGTAGGTGTGTCATTTCTTTTTCCCCTTCACTGTATTTAATTATCTGTATGTCTATTATTGTATCTCATTCCCACGTCGTCGTCGTCCCCGTTGCCCTGTGGGCTCTTTGAAACAGAATTCTCTTTTTTTATAAGCGTCTAACAAGCGAACAATAAATAAAGCTTTGGGGATGTACCTAGACTTTACAGAGCCCACCAGGCAAAGCCCTGGTTAATAGGAGCAGAGCAGTTTAGATGCAACTTAAGTGAAGTGACGGGAGAGACCAAAATTTGAGATGCCTGAGCGGTGGAAGGGACGCCCAAGTTCTCCGCCACTGCAGCAGACCGAGGACCACCTAGATTAGGAAAATAGCATTAATCGGAGGAACACCCATGTATGAGACTCAACATGTGGTGTTTGTAGTGGTGTATGGTTGCAGATGTGTGCGGATAAATGGCCTTACCTTTGGCCATCTTCCATAAGCATGGACTGTGATACGTACCCATGCGCTCTAGCAGGGTTCTTGGTTTCGTAAATGTGGCATGGATTCTCTCCTGTGTTCTGCTGGAGATTATTCGGTTATGCTTACCGTCATTAGGTGATTACATGGAAGTTCTTTAATGCCCCGGCCTGCCTGGAGTGGTTGACTAACTCAAGATGGCAGCGTTAGTCGGGGTGCTAGGGGGAATAGCCATGTCTTAATGGTGCTCCGGAAGGCCAAGTGGTCCTCTATGCGTTGGATGTTTAGTGGCATTGAATTCCAGATATTCGGCAGCTTGTCGTTTTGAAGGAGGGGGATCAGAAGGAATATGATTTGGGTGTTGTCTGCGTAGTTATTGTAGGTGAGGTTGTATGAAACGTATACGTGCGGGAAGAGGGCTCATGTAGAGGTTGAAGAGAAGAGGTGATGGGCCTTGTGGGACTCCGATGTTGACAGGGCGGTCGGTTGAGGTGTAGGGAGACAGGTGGGTGATTTGGTATCTGTTGTCAAGTAATGAAGAAATCGACCTTAGTGCTGTGTCCGGGATCTACGTGGTAATTCTGAAACTTAAAAGAACGAGTCTCAATATAGCGAAGCTGAAAGCTTGTCAACGCGAAAATGTCAAATCCTGCCTTTCGGATAGGACGATGGTTGCGCATTTATGCAGTAAAACCCATTTTATGCCAAACCAAAGGTGCCTTTGCAAGACCCCTGCCACCCCTTCCTCCCTCTATGCCTCACCTCACATCCTCTTTGTCGGCTTGCTTCATCGGCTCTGTTCGCTTTTCCTCATTCGTACAGGCATTTGTTTCAACTCCCGCAAATGTTTTTCTTTCTTCTCCCAAACTTTGTTTTGTACATTGACACCCCCCTACAATACCCAAACCAGTTCTCCAACACTGCATTTAAGGAAGTGGGGGACACTCCGCAACCCTCAGTCCCGCTTTGCAGTTTTTTTTGTCTGCAACATTTTCATTACTGCCCTTTTCGCAGTAGATGACCACGCGCAGTTTTTTTATTCTGTATTTTCGTACAATACCCTTTGTCCCTTATCCAAAGTGAGTGGAGTCTGTCAATGAGGATGCTGTGGTCCATAGTGTCGGAGGCTGCCGAGAGGTCTAGGAGTATAAGTGCAGCAAGGCACTGTGTCTGCAGTGCTTTTGAGGTCATCCCATATGGGGATTAGGGACGATTCTGTTCCATAGAGGGGTCTGACGCTGGACTGGGGGGTGGGGAGGTTCGAGAAGGTGATTGGATTCAGTGAAAATGCAGAGCTGGGAGTAGGCCATTTGGTCAGTGAGTTTTGCTAAGAAACGGGTGTTAGAACTGGGACTGCATTTGGCTGAAAGAGGGAGTCTACGAGGTTTATTTTGAGGAAGGGTTTGATGTGTGATATTTTGAATGCTGCTTGGAATGTGCCTGAGGTGAGGGAGGAGTTAAGGATGGATCTTGTGATGCCGCCTACAGAGTGGAGGTGTTAGGACAGTTTTTCTAAAGTCTATCTGTGGTAAGAATGTATAAGACTATCCCTTGGACTACAGAAACTCCAACTCCTAGTATAGGTCTGTACCACTCAAGGTACTGGTAGGTGGCAGAGCAGCAAGGCTTATCTTAGGAGGCAGAGAAAGCTATAGGAAGGTAAAAAAAGAACTTGTAGCGTACAGATGGGTCAAAGAAACACTTGCACACTCTAAAGTTAAATGGGTTCATTCTTTATGTAAACAAGGCAAAGATAAATCTTCAGATAAGGTAAGCAGGATCATAAACAGCAAACACAAGCAATAATTCACACAAGCATTTTCGTGTAAAAAGATTGATAGCATTAATACAATTCAAGAATAATTAAAACACCACTGTTAGAATAGCTCAGGATATTCTGTTACATGAGTAAAATTAAGTTACAGTGCTACATAAGCAGCTAAGCACATTTCAGAGCTTATGGTTACTCTTTAGGATGGTATCACCAATTCAAGGGTAATTGAAAGGTAAGAACTCGGCAATTACTTTTCAGAATGGCCTTATGCAATTCAAAGTAAGAAGGATAACTTTAGTTACAGATTACATTTTCTCAATATGCCTAGGGAAACATGGGAAGAAGCTGCAGTACCAATTTCACAAACTGCTCAACATCTTAAGGAACACATGGCTATTGTTTGTTTAGTGGTAAACAAATATCTAGCCCAAGAAACACAAAAAGCCCACTACGACAGACGAAGTATTAATATTTTTACCCACTTCCAAGCAGAAGCTGTTGTCGAAATGGTTTGGAACTTAAGAAGTAATACAAAAAAAAAGGTCTGTGTAATTATGTGATTTCTCAACCAGATCGAAGGCAGAAAAAATATCACATCAGTTTACTGAACGAGAGGAGGGTATATCCCACAGAAAATGCCTCAATAACAATGACCACGTTAATGACCAAAGTGGGCCAAGAAAACAACCGTATTTTGTTTGAGTTACATCTGACCAGCAAGAAGACATTAGGGATTTTATAAACAAATTCCCGGATGTATTTCACTACCAACCCACGGCACGGTTAAGAACTTTGTACATACCAGTCAAACTCCTCAAGGTAAGATGGTGAATTTAAAACCTTATGGGATCACAGAATCCCAAAAAGAGATAATCCTCGGGAAGTGGAAAGTATGCTGGAGGCTGATATCATCGAACCATCGGAAAGCCTTTGCTCTTCGCTAATAGTCCTAATGTCAAAACCAGATCAATCATGGAGGTTTTTCATCGATTTTAGGAAACTGAATGCCATCTCATAGTTTGATAATTATCCTGTGCCTAAAATCGATGACTTGATAGATAAGTTGGGCCAAGCCCAATATATCTCCATGATTGATCTCACAAAAGGCTATTGGCAAGTCCCTGTAAATGCTCCCGACCTGGAGAAAACGGTTCCATGTAATAATGTTACCACAAAAATATCGCTGAAAAATTCGTTTTTTTGTGGCGACATTATTGCATGGAACGTGCGGGGGACACCCCCGCAGCCCCCAAATTTTATTTTTATTGAAAAAAATATATATTTTTTTTGCCCCTATCGCCACATATATGGTAGCCGTAAATAATATCGCCACAACATTTTCCCCCTTGGGGAGCCCGAGAGCCCCAAATGGGGAATCAGCTGTAGCCAGAAACACTGCGGCATGTAAACCCAACCGCGTGTGTTTCTGCCTGTGTTTGAAAACGCTGCGGTTTTCTTTCCGAGTTTCTGAGGCTCCTCCGAGCCGGAGGTGCTTGAGAAACTTGGAAAGAAAAACTGCAGCGTTTTCAAACACAATAACGTTGTATTTATGTTTGCGGTCGCTTCAAAAGTTTGTAAAGCTGCAGTTTTATTTTTAAGTTTTCCGGGCTCCTCCAGCCCGGAAAACTAAAAAAAATGCAACTAGTGTTTATTTTTATTTAAAAAATAGCACTTACCAAGATGCAGCTGCAGCTTTTCTGCCTGTAGTCTCCGGTCCCCGTCATCCACGTACAGCACCAATGAAGGAAAAGCCACCCAGTGGTAGCTTTTGTTTACTACAGCTGGCTGGCTTTTCCTTCATTAGTGCCGCCAAAGCGAGTACAGCGGTGGGCAGCCATTTCACAAAATGTATGCCCCCATGTGCTTTCTTTGAGCTTGATTTGCTCAAAATGTTACATAGGGACTTGCAAAAAAAAATTGCCATTGATTTTTTTTTTTCTTTTTTTTTTTTAATATTGCCTATCTATTTTTGAAATAACATTTTTGGGCGAACCATTCCTTTAAGTGGGCCATGTGAGAAACCTGACCGTGTCTCCCTAGCTAGTCTCTGGAGATCTGTCATCCAGGTGGTCAGGACACGGCCATCACTATTGGATCCAGTTCCTGGGGATGACCATTGAGGGAAGATCACCTGAATAGGGGGGACCTTGGGGAGTGGGACACCGACGGCCGAGACACATTATCCCCCTTCTTTCAACACCTTTTCCCCATCCTACCACGTAGGATATTTCAAAACACTGCCCTTCCCCTTTTCCACACAAACACTTTCGCACAACACGAAAGACAACAGATTAACACCAGAACCGCTTATCTGACGTGTCCCAATACCAGGGTCAGGCAATCGACCAGAATCACACACACCTGACCGCCCTTTACCTTTTTATTCCCCATAGGGATAAAAGGTGGAGCACAAGAGCACAGGACAAGCAAGGCAGACGCCATGACGTAAGAGCTAACTCAGCACAGCAATTCAAGTAGAGGAGAAAGACGTCACAGACCGAGAGGGAAACGAGGAGAGAGTCGACCTTGCCCTTTCCGACCAAGGCCCGTAGGACCTCAAGAAAAAGGAACGATAAGTCTGCGAACAATAGCCAACGTGTATTGCAATAGATGTGCCCGGTATGCAAGACCCACCTCTGCTGATTACCAAGCCGGGGAGAGACGCTGGTCTCGGTGTTACAAACCTTGACTCCAAGACATCAGAAAGCCAAGCAGTTCATCACAGCTGGTTAGTTGAGGGCAGTGTCGATAAGACACCGAACTGTGTTGAATGAAAATTAGGCGAGGGATAAATTGAAATTTGAAAGCAAAAGGATACCACTGAGAAAGAGGTAGAAAACCGAATACAGAGGAGTCCAGCACCATGTGGCTGTTAACGCAGGAAACTATGGGCGATTACCCAAAGGTAAAAAGACTACCGTAACCAGAAGGCCTTGGGAAGAGGCGAAGAACAGTCAAAGTGGTCATACAGGGGTCTCGTAAATTCCCCTGTACCATTGAACGTCTTTGACCGACAGAGAACTGTGAAAGCCAAGGGAAGTGAATCCTGCATGTTGAAAATAAGTACATGAACAGTGTGTTCTAAAAGTCGGCGAGAGCGCACCCGGCAGAGGGAAGCCGACAACCAGGGGCAAAACCTGTTTAAAAAGACATTGAGATTTGTTAAAGCGAGAAAAATTGTGAAACAAGGGGAAGGGAAGTGTTCCCCATCGTTTACTAGGGTCTGAGCCCGGCTGAGGGAGATCCATGGGTGGAAAGTTGCCAACAAAGTTCGCTGAGAAAGGGACTGTATTTGTTAATTTGTTGCATACGTCTTCTGAGGCATCAGCTCCCAGAAGAGGGGGATCCAGGGGTGTAGCCATCACCAAAAGTGTTTGTATGTTGAGAGAATCAGGCCTCGAAGGCAAGAGACTTCATTATAAAGAAATGTAATCATTGAAGATCCTGATAGCTGATGTGGAACTGATAGCTCGTGCTGGAAAGGCTCAAGCGTGTGCTCTGCTCCAAAGTCCCACCATGTTCCGTGCTAAAAACATGGGGAAGGGAGACGTCAAGGCAATCACATCCTTATAAAGAAAGATGTGTTCTTAAATCCTATGATATCCTATCCTACATTCTTTTTCTAATTAGTTGTAAGGATTTGGCAATAGGTCTTTCTTAGCATATGCCCTTTTATTTTGACACAACGCCACTAGGACTGCCTTATTTTTCATTTGATGGTCGACGCTTGCGCCTATCTTAGATTTAGGTTTAGTTGAGGTGTATTTCCACCCTACATTGTTCATAAACACCCTTGAACTGTGATCACTTATGTCCGTTTTTAGTGTGGTCACCATGAGTTCCTTACAGCCATCACATATCACAATATTACCTTACAGGGCGAAAATGTAGGTTAGTGACCCACCATTTTTCCTCTGGCTTAGTTAAGCCGTAGGAAAAATACTAACCCTCGGATAATGTGCTGGTTCCTTGACCTCCACCATTCTGTTTCATTGTTGAGCACAGAAAAGGAAAAGAGCAAAGAAATGTTAATTTTCTTAAACGATTTCCAATTTGTGAAGAAGGGGAAGCCAGACTCATAAAGGAAAGAGTATGTGACGAATCGCAGGGTTTTGTCACTTCTGCCCAGAGGGGAGCCTTTCCATGCTGCGGCTAGGGAGGTGAGCCCTCTATGCAACATTCCCCATAGGGGTGGTGGTAAGCAGGACCTCAGAGGAAGAGACTTTCCTCTTGGGGGTTAGGACTATCATTCTTGCAAGGAACACTCCCTGAAATAATTTCTTGTGAACCATCAATAACATCCATGCTTCAGAGAAGTCCATCAGAGCAAGCCACTGTTTGTTTGCAGGAAATAGCCAAGAACTATTTGAAAAACGCCCCCTTTTAGTGCCAAACAGCCTATCTAGGAGAAGGGAATCATTCTCCTGGACTTTTGTTGGTTTTGATAGGGCCAGAATAGATTAGTTTTGAGATGGAGGACAGAATATTTACTTTTTCGACTTCACTACTGGCAATGAGCACACTAGTTAGTTTTGTTAGGTAATATGAGAAACCTGAGGACTTTCTCACTCGTGGACCCCGGGGATTCTTTGTTTAGGTGGCCATGGCACAGCCATCCCCTTTGGAACTAGACTCTGGGGGTCGACCAGGGAGGATCACCCGAGCAGGCGGTCCTTGGGGACAGTTGAAGGAATGCCCTTGGAAGAGACGCAGTATTCCCCCCCACTTTCTGACAAACCACTACCCAACACTTCCTCCACCTTTTATAGGTTATTATGAATCCTGCCTGTAGCCCCCTCCCCAGTTCCAACAGGTACTAACATTAAAAGGAGGCGTAAGAGAAGAAATGTATCCCTATTCGACATCCCCAAAGTCACTATGGGATATTATCCTCTAAAACCCATTCACCTTCAACCACACTTCTGCCCCCTTCACTCTGACAAATTCTTTAAAAAGTTTCCCTCCATCATTAGGGAAAACTAAAACTCCCATACTTCCTCCCCATTGCCTTCTTTCAAAACCACTGGGACGGAGAAGAAGAGGAACAGCTATGAAGAGTGCCCATAGGAACCAATATACCATGGATTCCTCTGGGCAGTCTCCATCTTGTCCCATTAACGAAGATAGGGAGAGTCAGGCCTCCCTGTTCAACCACACATGCCTGACTCCAATTAACACTCCCTGTCCGTATAAAAAGTGCAGCACTGAGGCACTCTTTGAGCGAGCTGGGGATGCAGTGTGGACCAGAGGAGCTGAAGAGCAGAGGAGAGTGAGTCTGGAAGGGAGCTGAGGGCCAAAACGCTAATCCTGTGTCGTTGAAGGGATGCAGCAGGGCTGAGGAGCTGTGCCTTCCAAGAGCCAGACAGGGCAGATCATATCCTGCTGACTCTATCCACAGGGAGTACTTGTTTCCCCTGGGCATGTGAAGGGAAGCCTAGGAGCCTGAGGGGCAGGTGGGAAGACCCTGACCTCGACCAGTAAGCTCCAAAGGAGTTGCTCGCCAGCACCGCACTAACCAGGTGAGTCTCATGGCACGAGAGAGGAAATCCCGGTGAGCCTGTGTGTGGCTGGAGCGGGAACCTGCACATTGAATTTGAGAAAGAAAGCAGGAAATTAAGGACGTGAAGTTCTTTTTTTTTAATGAAGTCAATCAAAGTGGTCCTACAATGGTTTAAGGAAAACCCATAGTCGAAAGTCTTTGAATGTTGATAACAAAATGAAAGCAAGATTAAAGGGTTCCAAGCCTGACCGAGGGAGACCAATTGCTGTGAAGTGAAAGTAACTGCAAAATAAAGTAACGGAGTGGTCCGGCAGAAAACAAATGTACGCAAGACTTTTTGCACTGCGTTTAGGGCCAAACCCGAGTGAGGCAAGCCTAAAGGAAGTGAATTGTGATAACCTTTTACAAACGCAATGGGTCTGAGCCCGACTGAGGAAGACCGCAGTCCGAGCAAGAACGAGGGAGTCCAATTGTGGACATTGTGCTAAAGAGGTCTGAGCCAGAATGAGAGGGATCCGTGGTCTGAGCCCGAATGAGGGAGACCAATTGTCAACATTGTGCTAAAGGGGTCTGAGCCCGAACGAGGGAGACCAATTATAAACCTGTGAATGTGAAAATCCTGATTAGAAAGGAACTTTGGTGTTTGTTTGTTATTCAGGCCCTCTGCAATAAGAGACTGTCATTGGGAGAGAGACTTTGGCAATGATTTGAACTGTTTTCTCGTAGCCGAGAAGCCAGTGTGTGTGTGTGTGAAGCTCAAGCGTGCCGCCTTGTCCCGTGCTGAAAACGTGGGGAAGGGAAGCCAACTGCTGAACTATACTGACATTTCATTTCTTGAACACTTTGCTTTTTGCTTACATTGTTGTCCCACAACATTTGTTTTTAGAAGTAAGTATTGGCAATAGGTTTATTAGTATAGGCCCTTTTTATTTTGACAGACTCCACTAGAACTTTGTTATTATTATTTGATGGTTGTAGCTTGCTCCCATCTTTAGATTTCGGATTAGATAGGTGTTCAACCAACCCCTTTGAAATTCAATAAACACCCTTGAACTGTGATCACTTGTGTTTATATTCACTATTGATACCATGCCTACCTTACAATATGGAACCCCATAAAATAGGGATAGTTAAGCAATTTTTCTTATTATTTTAATAAACCACTCGTTGAATATGACAAAAACTAGTTTAACAGCCTGTGTACACAGACCAGAGTGCAGGTTGTCTTTAACACAGTAGGACCACTATATATTGTAAGGCAACAGCTTACCCTTGTGGTGACAACAGGCAAAGCTATGCAAATTACTGAGCAACAGGTCCCTCTAGCCAAGCATTCTGTGCTTTCAGGCAGTCTACTGCGCATGACTGCATCGGACAAACCTACATCTCGCCTTTTATATTATTAGAGATGTGTCTGTCTCTTTCCTCTGACCTACCACGCCTATCAAAATAACTTTGAAGTTCTGAGTACATTTTTATCTCAATTCCATGATACAGGACCTAGTCTCCGTCACATCCTGGCTTCTGCAATGCAATCTCAGCATGACCAGCCAGAGAAAACGTTTCCAAGTACAGCACAGTACCGTGGAGGTGCTCCTGCTTAATAAATGTAATACGCAAGCTCCCGCTGTGCCTCGTGTCTCTATCCTTACTACTAGTGCATGAAACATCCACCAAAAAAGAAGTGAGCTCAAAGTTGAACATGTTTTCTTGAAGTTGGGGTGGGGATTGGGGAGGAGTGGGAGATGGAAGTAAGCAATAGTAGACATGGGTTGGAGAGGGGAGAACACGTGGATGAGCGAATGAAGCTGCATGATAGGGAATGTTGTTTGAAGGCAAGTGATCATGATTATAAGGTATGTATGTCGTTTCTTCTTCTGCATTCACTTGACCATACATTAGTTTTGTCACATTTACCTCTTCATACCTTTTTCTTCTTCTAACATTCACTTTGTCATTACAGGGGAGAACCACTGTTCCTTCCTTTTGTAACCCATATTCCTCCCCCTAACCCCACCTTGACCCTAATCTTACCATATCCATTGTCACCTTGACAATGTGAAGATGCAGACGAAGTAATGGTAAGTAAATGTCTGACGAAGTGAAAGTAGAAGAAGTTTTCTAGGTGTAATGAAGGGGAAATACTGTTTGGTTTATTTGAGTTCTGAGAGTTTTTGAATAATTGCAAGTGAGGAGGCAAATTGATGGGGAATTTGCATCTATAAAGTTGAGGATTTCTGGTAAAATGTAATACCTCAAGGGTGTTCTGTGGGTGAATATTTGAGAGATTATGGAGAGAAGTAAAGCAGTGAAGTTTGAACGCGGTGCCTTGTGCATGAGAGTAGAAGATGTGAGGACAGATGAATGAATGTAGCATTAGGATGTGCTCACCTAATATATGTGACAACAACAGTTGTGCTGGGTTACCCGACTATCGAACACTACATCCGCTAAGGACACAGGTCAGCCATTCATTCCACACACCCTTCATTCCTGGAGTGTAAAAGGAATGCTGTTGGAAGAAGTAAATACATTTATTATTTATTATTTATGTATTTTAGTGATATATTTAAAGATGGAGGTAAATGGTTAAGTTATTAATAATAATATTTGAATGGAGATGTGCAATGGTTCTTTGTTCTAAATAAAGCACATTATAGTAAAGAAATAAAATGTACTACTCTCGTGAAACTTGTTTGCCAAAATTAACAAACGCACAGTCCTTTTTCTTCTTAAGGACCTCAGCCAAAGATATGCTTCTATTAGAAAAACAAAAGGAGATGGCAATTGTTTTTACAGAGCACTGGGATTTTCTTATTTGGAGACACTCATTGGCAATGATCGCGCAGAGATAAATCGGTAAGTTGTTTTATTCGCTTTTTTTCATCCAGTCTGAACCGGCCTTAGTTGTAAAACAACTTGCAAAAGGGAATGTATGTAGTTCTTGCTGTGACTCATTGGCCACTGATATGCTTTTCACACGTGATAAGAGCGCATGTTCTTCTCTCTTACGGGTGTGAACACTCCAGTGCTCTGGCATTACCTTCTGCACTTACTCTGACATACAGCCACACCACCATTTGAAGACCACTGCCATATCCTGTGAGACAGATTAAGTTAGTTTGGGCACACAGACTCTTTGCCTGGAGGTAATTGGTTATGATTTCCCCTGTAAGACGAGCCTAATCAAGAGGTGTGAGGACAATCCATTTGTATCTGGCCTGTGTTTGGATCACTCTGCTTCTTGACACTGAAGAAATCAATTTGAGTAACTCTGCTTTGCCTGAAAAGCTTTCCGCCAACTTGGGTCTCCTATGCTTGCTTGCAAATTTAAGCCTTACACGTTTGTCAAACGTGGAGGCTGTGCCATCTTCATTTTGGCTTCCCACCTCTGGTACAGTCTCCTCAAAGCCATTAGGAAAGTTCCTGATCACCTGACCTTCTCCCAAGAATGTCAACGTGGGTAAAGAAAAGTCAAGTTGAAAGCTTCTAGCCAGCCATAGAATATGTTTAACCTCAATTCTACACATACACAAAGCACAGCATTTCTTACTCGCCAAGAGTCAATTGCTAATGGCAAGTGCACATTGCAAACCCCTATCTCAAGACCAGTCTCTTCCTTCTTCAATGTATCATTCTAATATCAAACTACTATCTTGCTTATGCACTTTAGAACTCAGGAATACTACCTATAAATGTAGCAACTGTCCAGTCGCAAACAGAGGTTTCTGTTTTGGAGAACAGAGTTTTCAAACTCTGTAGGATTTGCCATCAAACCCAATTTTTAGGGAAGCCGTACAGCTGGAAAAATAAAATATTGTATATATTGGTGTGCCATGTCTAACCTTCATTTGATAACTTACTGTGCATGCTTTTGCCTACCTGTGAGCTTTATTTTCTTGTAGAATTTGCCTTTGATTCCAATTTAAATCTCGAGAACTTTATCATCTCTAATTGCACTGCTGCAAAGATCAATCTCTTTAACATCTGTGAGATGTGGCCTCTTCTCACCCCCCATTTGACTAAATCTCCAACATGAGGAGTCTCCTTAAATACTGGTTGAGCCTCCAGCTAGACTGCCTTCTTTGCCTTTTGCAACTTCCCCACCCGCACCTTCTACAAACTCCTCGCTCCTCTCACACCTCCTTCATGCCAGCTGGCTTTCCATGCCCTACAAATTGTATTGACATCCATTCATGGGATGAACCCCATCACCTGACTGCTTCCCTCTCCCTCTTACTCTCCTCCTTGCACTCTTCGATCTAGCGCCCTTTTCAGTCTGGCCCTCGCACACCCTGGCTACCATTACTGCACTTACTATCATATGCTTGTAAATCGCCCTCCCATACTATCTGAGTACATGGCATGCTCCGTAAATTGCCCCGGGCTAGGTTCCATTTTAACCCCATCACATCCGGTCATGTGCCACAACTATCCATTGCTCCAATCCTTCGTAGAGTACTTGCTTGCTGCTCTGCCCAGTCTACATTTTATTACTCTAGAAGTGTTTTCTAATCGAAATAAATTGTTCATATTTAATACAAACACATAAAAATACAAAATCTTGTAGTTGGATCCTCTCTGGTTAATAACAAATATGGGGATCTGTATGGCTTTTTGCAGGCGCGACTCTGTCGCAAGCTTATATTGATTGTGGCCTGTCTTAAGTGGGGTTTTTCCAGATACAGGACCTGATTGGCATTTGTACATGTGACCCTCTGCCCCTATTGCAGCTTTTCAGAGTACACTTTGGTTGACCCTCATAATGGCACTACCCTCTGTTTTGTTACCAAACCCTGCATGACATAGATTTGAAAATGTGTTTCAGGGCATGGATAGTCTTCTTTCTAGGAATACTCTTTTCTGCTGCAAATGTGTGTCCTGTTAATACACTGCTCTTGGCATAAACCACATGCAAGGTTGCATGCAAAATGATTGAATGATTCTTAGGTGATATGTGTACATTTTCCATTTGGAACAGTGCCGTATCATTGCTCAAATGTTACTGAAAATGATCTTTCTTCATTAGACTTGGTGCATCCGTTTAAATAGGGTTATTTGACTCCTACTGTTGAGCTTCAAAGTATTCCCCGTGCACAGGATGCTTTGACAGTGCATATCCATGGGATGATTTTAGCAAAACAGAATGGCAGGAAGGTTCTGAATGAATATCATAATCTGGCATTGTTCTGGGCAGCCCCCCCCCAAGCCCCCACCCCCAGATGTTCCTGAGCCATCCATTAGAGACTGGGAAAGACGATGCGCTTGGTTGCACCCCTAAAGGAAGTCCAGTCCGAACTCCTACGTCACATCCTTTCTGCAGGAGACCACAAACAACCCCAGACAATGTTCAGCATCACTAGGTATTGTTGGTGAGATGTCGCTTGGTCCTGGGGCGTGGCATTAGGAAGATGCCAGGAGAGTGAAAACAGTAGAACATTTATTACATAATTCGACAGCCTTCACAAGTCGGATTTGTCTAAAGATTCTAAAGTGTTGTAACTTTTTTCACAAAGAAGCCCAATTATTTAACACCTACACAACTTTCATAATTCCTTATTTAGCAGCATAACTTTTTTAAACTGCTAGTTGATTTTCAAACAAACGTACACGTTTTACAAAAATCGCAATAGTGTTATACCTTTTTTTACAATGTGTAGATGACGGTTTTATCATTTCTGAAAGGTATTTACAGTTGTTTTAAAAAACGATGACCACTTTTAAAAGATAACGTGAGTTTTTGAAATAAATCGGAATTCTTAAATAACTTTCACATTTATTTATGATTTAGTAGGGTCATGGTGGAAGACGAGCCATCTCTTTCACCGGAATATAAACGGCGTGAAAAAGAAAATGGCTCCAACTACTGGTTTTTGTACAGCTTATCAAAGTGAATTATTTATGTAAAGGATTATCTCCGTAATGACCTTTCTGATTGTCACAATGTGCATTTGTTATGCAGTGGCAAAGGATATAAAGAAATGCACAGCCGAAAAAAGTAGCGTATGTTGCATAAGAATGGCATTGAGACACCTGGACAACCAACTTCCCACCAAGGCCAAGTTATTTAATGAAGAAATACATGTTTTAGGAGAATGCAATTAGTAATTGTCTTTCTAGGGATAATCATGGTCTTCATAAATGAGTTCATGAGAGAATCTGCTTTATAAATTGAGAATGTATGCATATTTGTTTTAGATTCAAAGACATTGTTTTGAAAAGTAAAAATGAGCTTACTGCGGCTGGATTGGAGGATCATGAATTTGGAAACCTCTTTAAACACGTAAGTTATTGCAAGCGAGTTTAAATGATAAAACAAAAAACGATCTATATCTGTACTGTAATTGTGTGAAAGAAAATATTGAGCAACCACATGAAATTGATGGTTATTCTTTCTGTGGGACCTATTGGTAGTTTGGAGAACCTCACTCACTTGCCCTCCTGTGAGGTGGTGACGGAACGTGGGTCAGGCAGCCTATGTTTTTCAGTCATTTGGTAAGTAAATGGTGCCTCCTGTCAAGTTTTGGAATAATGTCCTCACTCTACTTTGTAACTGACTATGTGAGTGTGCCTTGCCTGTTTTCCCAGACGGTCCGGGGAAGGTGCTCCAAACCAAATGGATCAGGAGTGGGAAAGGACATCTGCATAGGACAACAACTCCTCCTAACTTGAATCCTTTCAGAAGGATTCACATCCATGGCCACTTAATTCCCCAGTCAAGATTGTTACCTCGCTTTTATCCTTTCAAGAGAAGGTGGGACTCTGCACATGGTGGCATATGTAAGCAATCCATGATAGGATGCTTGGCAATTTCTCCCCCCACACCCCTGCCATATGTGAACCTGATTTGTTGCCTACATATCAGGGCATGGTTATTGATATGTGATGGCTTGTCTTGTCTATTTGTTTTGCGTTTTCATTTCATGCTCTTTTTCAGATACCCATAAAATACCTTGTGTCCAAGTCCACGATCAATGGGAACATTAGATAAATTGTTTTGCATTGGTGGATCATCAGAATTCGAGAAGTTGTTTTGATAACCCATTTTCACCATCGTAAACCTATATTGAAACTTGTACATCCCTGCTTAAGCAATGTATCTTTGCCTTCAGTTAATCAGAAATGTGTGTTCTTTCTTAATTGATCTGTTCTACTTTACATGCTCTTGACATAATGTGAGGGGTCAGAAATGAGAGGCGGTGTCAGGATTCCTGGTGTCCTCGTAAGAAAGCAAGAACTAACCGTGACTCAGCTACTTCTGTCAATCACCCTAACACCCGTCCTACAACATTGACACGCTTTTCTCATATTTCAAGATCCGTACGACCCGCTTCCATTCATTCACAGCAACGCACCACTTACAGGTATTCATGGAAAGGCAGAGGTTCAAACCGGTAAGATACATATGGGAGGTTGCCATGGAAATTGTGGCGTCTGTATCGTAAGACACGTTGAGTTCATTCGACACCTCACGTCTGTCATGTGACTGATAGTATTTAGGCTCCTCCTCAGTCACAATCGGTGCTTCGGATTGAAGTTCGTCTGATTGTTGCTTTGCTTTGCATATTCTCGGATTACCTTGTGTTTTGATCCGTGGACTGTTTTGCTTACCTGATTCATCTGTCTCGACCCTTGCCTGCACTACGCTTATTTCGGAATACCGCTCCCTTGTTTTTGACCCGGAACGCTACACGGTTCGCATGGTCTTCTGTTTTCATCTTTGGTTCTGTCAGCCCATTGCCAACTCGGATTTCTCTCGGACTGCTTTGGATTACGATTTCACTTCAGGTTACCTGCCAAATTGCTCTTCCACATCTGTCTGGACGTACTGAAACCTTATTGAGTTTTGCAATACTCCCTATAAATCCTGCGCCTGAATTACAGACCGCTGCGGCGCTGGGAAGCCATTATGCATCCGCGTGCCGTCTGGCATAGGGAACTGGACTAGAGACTTTTGCTTCCTGTCAGTTTACGTCCTTGTGCCGTCGGGTAGGGCTCTGGGGATATTGCATACTCCTACCTCTCCACGCCGCTTGCAAGAAAGGACACTTGCTGCTGAAGATTTACACTTCACCTCTCCTCATATCTGCTACTGGTAAGGATTAGTTAATACAGAGTTACACACCCCTCGTTGTTAATTGCTAATTTATACACTGGATTCTGAATACATCTGCTATATTGCAGGTACTTCAGTGGTTACCAGTGTTCACCATTACTACCTGTTCTTCATTCAATATCCACTGGATTCAGGTCAGATCACACCCTGTTTAATTGTTTTCTTTTCACAAACCATGTTTCCTTTTAGTGCTAATTACAGATTCTTGTCATTTGTCCTAACAGCCTAGTATTGCATCGCGTCCACATCTTCCCAGGTATAGATCCCTCTAGTTTGTTCTGTTATTCAGACAGAGGGTTACACATTGCTTAGAAGAATTCTTCTGCTACACTATGGGGGTCAAGTGTACTGTGAATTCTGACAGGCGGACACAAAGTTTTAACATTTATTGAAATAAAAGGGGTTGGACGAAGGCCACTGTCCCTTTCCAAAAGAGTTTCCCTACCTAGGAAACTAAACCTAAAGATCAGTATGCGTCTCGGCATCAAAATGTTACTAGGCGTCCTCGTGTCCAAAAGGTTTCTGGCCCTTACACTATAAATGAACAACTATAGGTGTGTGGTAAATGTTTCTGTTTGGACTGAGTAAAAAGTGCAAAAAATCAAATATAAAAATCCAACAAATAGTTTCTGCATCCAGGGTCTGGTTCTCTTTCGAATAGTATGGCGAGAGTGTCTCTGTCAATGAGCCTTTAAGAATAGATGAGATGTCTTTTTCTCAATTAGTCTTTCTTCAAGATGGAAAAGAAAATTCTTTCTCCTTCGATAATGTTGGTAACTCCTGGTATACTCCCCTGCCAGGAATTCCCATTGTGGGTCTTGTAGATCCTCTGGTGTGCTCTCCTGCCAGGTACCATTTCCCAAAAGGACTTTTTGCGTGATGGTTTTCTTCACCAGAACTACCTACAATGTTATCAATATTTTCTTCCCCATCTGGGTTTTGCAGATCGCCTGGTGTACTCTCCTGTCAGGTATATCTGCCCAAAAGGACTGTTTACCTGATTGTGCCTTTCACCAGGACTCCTACAATATTCACAATATTTTCTTCCATTTCAGGTTCTTGCAGATCCCCTGGTGTATTCTCCTGCCAGGTATTCTTTCCCAAAACGACTGTTTGCCTGATGCCTCCTTTCCCCAGGACTTTCAACAGGTTTCATTTTCCTTTTCAATGTGTATACCTCTTTTCCTGTTCACTGCATATACCTCTTTAGCGTGTGGCAATGCTTGTTCCAATCTTCTTCAAACTGACCTCTCATGTAAGGAGACTTGTACAAATGCTGCCCTTTAACTTCCTTCTTAATGTTTACCTTCTGCGGATAACGTTTACTCCAGCTTTCTCCATATGGCTCTCTTTCCCATGAGAATTTGAATAAGTTTTGCCTCTTAAATTAATCTTTTGTATACAGAGCAATTAAACTAATTTGTCCATATGCCTGTCCACACACCCTTTGGCCCCCAGCACTTTTGGGCAGACTCACTGGTGCCGATTGGCATCTCTTGACCGTGGCACTCTGCTGTAGCGAAGCAGCAACTCCTGGAGGGCTTCCCGGCCTCGCTGACTCTCGTTCAGTTCCAGCATCTGCTTTCTGCATTAATGTGTCGGCGGAAGTGAAGGGTTTTCACTGGCATGTGCTTACACCATCCTTGCCGTTGCTGTTGCAATCCCAGCGGTCCCTCTGAAGCATCTGCTGTACCTCTCCCGGTCTCCCATCTCTCCGGATAAGTGGGTTTCCAAGCGTCTGCTTTGTCCAGCACAGTTCACTTCTTCACTTCTGCTTCTGCTGACTGGGCCGCCTCCTGTTAAGCTCGCTCTGCAGCTAGGTTCTCTTTTTCTCACCTGCAGATGCTCAGCAGGTTTAAATGTCCAGCACAGCTGAGTTCCCTCACAACAACTAGTCTGCATGTTTAGATCGATTTTTCGTTCATTCCTAGTTAACTCCTTCTTCATCTTCCTCATCTCAGTACTTGAGGCTTTATGGGATCTGAAGTCCCTAGGATGTTTAGGCTAAGTTTCTATTGTTTCAGAAAAGGATGACCATTTGACCATTGGAAAATAGGAGATGTTAAATGTGTTTCATGTACACATTGTGTACATGTGAGTGGTATCCTGCTTAGTGTGACTGGTAAGAGATGGTCTTGACTGTTTACCACTGGAAGGATTGGAAAAATGACAACATGCCATCAAGAATATAGGAATTATGGAGAGAAGAATACTGTGTTTCTCCAAAGGGAGTTGTAACAGGGCTCCTCCAGGGGCATGTAATCAATACGTTACCAGTAGTTGTCCAAGGAGGAGTGTACACCAGGCAAGAAGTACCACTGTTTATTACAGCTGGGCAAGCACAAATCAAACAGCACAGTGGAACAGGACTGGTTAATGAGAGCTGACAAACGTGCTCATACCGAACATTACCTTTTATGCAGCTGATGCATTGTGTGTACGGTTAGAAACAGTTGCACTTCAAAATGTACATCTTCACTACTCTCACTAAGCTGACTGGTTAGAATGTGTTATGCCCCTATGGCTAAGTATATGTTAGTTGGACGTGATTGGTGCAAAACAGACCAGCCCTCACCTGGTTCACCCCCTCCCAGTGTGGCGCCACATTGCCTCCCGCTCCACCCCACAAGGTATCTGCTATTAGTAATAACATTATTTTGCTGACCTCCGGATCTTAATTCGTCTGCCATTGGTCAGCTGAGAGACCTTGTAATCATCATTGTGGGGACACAGTGTGCGTGTTGCTTTTCAGGGACACCAATAAACCGCTTGATTGACTCTTCACGGATCACACCTTCATCCCACATTCTTGTTCTCATACTCCCTGGCCAAGGGGCAATTTGAAACCGCTGCTTGTGTTATGCAAGTGCCTCCATGTATGGTGTTAATTTCCCAAGCCACCACGCGTAACCGTGGAACTGGCTCTTCAACCTTGATTGTATCATCCAGTGCTGTTCCCAGCGAGGGTGGTCTGCTGGAGACATGCAGCCAGAATTCGGCTCCCTGCACCTTCAGCTGCAGTGTGCTTGCAGCGTGAGTTTTGACTGGCCTGCTGTAAAAGGCCTATCTAAAGCACCCCCATGGCGTGCGCTCGCCTGCCATTTTCACCTTCCTTGTTCTCGTGCAGCAGGTTCCAGCGTGTCCTTTTTGTCATATGTATTGTGGGCACCCCCCCCCTCCCCTTGTTCACCACCACGCTTGGTCCCTGGGTCTGGGTACAGCTACCAGTGATCCATTAACCCTCCCTTGGGGGTGTCCCCACCGCCCCCATTATTTTCACAATTGGTAAGTGCGCACCTCTGCCTGGTGCTGATCAGCACCTTTATTGCATTCCCCCTTCAATCGATCTTTTGATCTAAATCTTTTTCCCTATAATGCTTTGCTCTTTTTCTTGAGCACCCATAACCGTGTTACCCTGTCCATGTCCCCTTCCTCATTTTCGTATCCGTCCAGTGTGGACCCTATTATTACGCAATCCTGCCCATCTAGAGAGCATGCTACCCCAAAAAGTATCATAATCCTCAGCATTTGGTGGTGGCGCTGCAAAGACCACATGCACTTCCTCCTCACCAACATTCACCCTGGAAGGCTGCATCTCTAATCCGCTGTCCCCATCACTAATTTTATTATCAGGCATTATATACCATACTTTTCCCTTGCTAGAATTACAATTCTTGATCCACTTTCCAACACAGAAGGCAACGAGCATCACAAGCACAGGGACAGTTATTTTAAACATGGCTGCTAGCCACTCGGACACCTAGGCAAATAGTGAGTCCAACCAACTGTCCGGGTTGTGTCATGTGTCTCTGGCCATCTTTTCATGTAGTGTACGGATTTCTTAGACCGCTTCGGTGAGTGTGCCATTGGCGGCATCATTGGCAGGTGTTGGTGTACAGCAGCTGCTCCCAATGTTATAGCAGAACCCGCCCTCCATTGCAGTCATTAGATAAAGAACGAACATAGTCTTAATTTAACTTAAATTCCACTTCCTCTGTCTTGTCTTTAAATTTCTTCACAATCTTGCTCCCCATATCTCTACACTCTCATTTCATTCTACACTCCCTCCCGCTCTCTCTGATCTGCCAATCTTCCTTCTCTCTGTCCCCCCATCCCCATACGCCTCCTCTCGTTTTTGTTCCTTTCAGATCCTTGCCCCCCTTCACTGGAACTCCCTACCTCTCACTATCCGTTCCATCCCCACCTATTCCTCCTTTTGTGTCTCCTTGAAATCTTTTCTTCTCCACTCCCCTCCTTGACACTCCTATCCCCTCCTTTCACCTTCCCCTCTCCACCCTTTTAACCTCCTCTTCTTACCTCTCTCTTCCTGCTCCGTTCCTCCTAAGTCCCCTCTCCTCCTCTCTCATCCTCACCCTATTCCTCTTCCTGTTTCCCACTTCCTTACCCTTCTCCAACCCCTCCTCTCTTGTTCATCTTCACTGGCAAATTGTTCTACTTACTGTTTTACTGGTTTGATTCATATTTTGTAATTGCTTCTACTGTTTTATTGCATCCTTGTTGCTATAACGTAAAGCGCTTTGGCGTAAAGTGCTATATAAACACAATAAACGTAAACACATAAACATATTATGGAGGGCCACAAGACGTAATGCACAGAGTTCCTCTTGCACTGCATTCAATCCTTTTTCTGATGCATTTGCCAACTATGGCACCTTGTAGCTGCAAATCTGCAGCCACTTGGCATTTGTGGCTGCATGTAACCCCAGGGAGTAGTAAGGACTTAAAAACACTAATGCCTTGTTGAAAAGTCTCAGGTGTTGTGGGATTGCATCCAAACTTTATGATGATTCTGCTGAGATGTAATTACTACTCCTTTTCCTTCTTGTCACTTGCCTCTTTTCACCTTCCACCTTTTTTCGATCGTTTCCAATTTTCTTATGTTACAGTGTAGGGAGATTGTTGAAAGGTAGTACGCTTGCCTGGGGCACGACCAATGCAGGGTTATGACGTGTCACAAGAGCACAAACCCCTCCTCAATCTGGAGGTAGCTGGGCATAGTCTCTAGATCCACAGTCCCACAAGTAATTCATCATAGCCACCCTCCCTTTCTGCAACACTGGGATATTCGTCTTCCCGCAGCCAGTATTAATCCCCATTATGATCATCCCTGTTGCTCTGAAACTCAAGGAAAGCTGTGTATATGCACTGGTCAATGTCTCTCGTCTATCCATGTCAAAGCATGTACTTTAGCATTCATATTACCCTGCGTTCGTCATTTATCATCTTCACCACCCCTTCTTCATATCCCACTAGACATTCCGCGCGGCACTGCCCCATCCCCGTTCCCATTTCCCATTGTGAAGCACCGAACCCCCAATCCATATCAGGAGTCTCGTGTGGCACCACGGGATATCATGTCCTGTTGAGTTCTTAAAATGTACCCTTCTGTGAGCAGTGGCCAACTGTTTCCCCCCTTCATGCCCCTTCTGTAATATAGTCCAATATTACGTGCTTCAGTGCTTCCTCCCTGGTCATGCTTTCGAGCTGTATATAATTATCTGCATATACCTCTTTCCCTTCGTCTATCCATTGTATGTGTACAGCATGCCCCTGAAACCGTCCCGAGTCCTACATAATGGCAGGTGCATTAAGCATCCCCCCTTCTCTGCTGTTGGCTCTTGCGGCAAGAACTGTTTTGGTGTCCCTGTAATGTTCGGGATTAGCGAGCACACATAGCACCTGCTATTAGTGCTCTCTCACCCCACCCGTTTCATCTCATAATACCAGACATTCCCAGATGGCCTGTCCCCTCCCTTCCCAATGGAGTTGTAGAACTTCTCAGCACTGAATATACTTCTTTTAGTAAGTGTCTCTTTCCTGTTGTTGGTAGACAGGCCTCCACTCGCTTTATGTGGTAGAAATGAGGAAAAGACCGAAGAGAAAGAAACACAATCCTATCCCTAACAATTCCATTTCATGTTTGTATTTTCTCCCATTCCCCCTCCTCTTGCGACCCCTCCTTCTCCTTCACTTATGGCTTTTCTGTAAAGTCTTGTAGCTGAAAACGGCGTCAATGACAGTTGGGTAATACTTCCCATCAAGTTTTTCTCACTCTTCCGCAGGGTGATGCGGTTCTCTTTGCATATGACGGAAACGTGAATCCATGCTCTTCTTTGCTTTATTTTCACTGCTGTAGTTGTCGCATACACTACTTCATAGGGGCCAGTACATTTCGGTTCCCGCCACTTCCTTAAAAATTACAGATGATTTTTTTATCTCCTGGATAGAGGGGTTATATCTGCAGGAATTCTCCCTCATTGTCTGCACTTGTACACTCCTCGACGTTGGTCGACCGACTTGTTGAACGTGCATCTGGAGAGAGACCTATATGAGGGCATTTGTAATTTCAGTTAAATATGTTTGCATTTCTTCTTCCAGAACCTGTGCCATAGTATTAGCATTTGGAATTGAACATGCCGGAGGAACAGGCGCATGCATCCTTCTGCCAGTTACAATTTTGTGCAGAGTGAAATGATCCGCACCGGGCGAGTTGCGAAGAGCAAAAAGCGCTAATGGGAGGCAATACAGACAGTTTTTGCACAATGATGTGGTTAGTTCTGCCAAAGGTCCTTTAAGCAAGCCATTAAAACGTTCAACAATCCTGTTCACTTGTGGCCAGTACACTGTGCATAGCCTCTGTTTTATTGCCAGGATGTGTGTTTTTTCCTTGAAAAGGTGTTTGGCGAAATGTTGTCCATTATCAGACCTCATCTCATCGCATACTCCACATCTTGAAAACACCTCCCACAGTAGGAACTTTGCGGCTGACTTTCCTTCATATTTAGCACAGTGTCTGGCCCAAATCCAACGAGAAAAAGGACAAACAACCTATAGGAGGTACATCTGTCTTGCATGTCCACATATCGAAATGCAAGTGCCTGAAGGGCCCCTTCAGTCGCAGCAATGCCCACGGTACTGTTTTCAATGTATGACATGATATAAACAGCTGGCACACCACACAATTCCCTGTGAACACTGCCACTCGTTCATGTAGTTTTGGAATATACCACCCCTTATTTATCTCTGCTGTTATGTGTTCTTTGGACACATGGGAGGGAAAATGCAACTGTTCTAGCGCTATATTCAGCAACTTCGTTGGTATGACTAGTTTCCCTGTGATATTCTGCCTCCACGCCAGATCTGTGGGCAAGAGTGGACAACCGCTATGTACCCACAAATTGTTTTCATCCTGTGGCTCTTCTCCTTGCAGTTCTATGATCTGCACGATGGGTATTGTGCTTAAGCTTTCCTTCTTATTCAACTCTTGAACCTTTCTCATCCCTGCCGCCATCATTGGTATTCTCTCTTTTACTACTGGGTATAGTCTAGTTGTCCCTTCAGGTAAATAGGCTGCTTCTTTTCTACTCTGTTGGCCATTTTGTTTCCTACTGGTATTGTTCACCTGTGTGGGCAGCACATTTTATCATTGCCACTTCCACTGGTAATGTCAGTGCTTCGATCAGCCGTCCTAACAATTCGGCATGCTCTACTGGGGACCCATCGCTTCTCCTGAACCCGCTCCTATCCAATCCTGAATTTATAGTGGACGTGACATAAGCCAAATCTGAGACTATATTGGCTGCAAGCCCTTCCACCATATTTAACGCGCTGATCATGGCCACTAGCTCTGCCGCTTGTGGTGAATAATGGGATGGTAATCTCTGTTGTGATGCATCTACATACTCCCTGTTCCTGTAGTACATTATTTCAGCCCTACTAGGCCTTCATCCTGTATTGGGGGTCTATACTTGAGAACCCATCAATAAATACCATGTCTCCTCCCTCTATTTCTTCCTCCTTCACCCTGACGTTCCCCTCCATTCTGTCATATGTGCTGCACAGTCATGCATGTAGTCTTCCCTCCTCTGCTGGTTCTGCTGTGATTGTTGCTGGGTTTACCACACAGCACCTCACTACCTCAATAGCTAGATTTGTCAGTATTATTTCATATCTTGAGGCGCTTTGTGTCGTCAATCCGAATGGGAAAACAAGTACAATTTTTCTTTGTAATTTGGGGTTGCCAGCACTGGCGCATCGGCTAAGGCCTCTTTCAGTTCAGCAAGTTCTCATTCCTTTCTGGTGTCCATTCATATAGTTTTTCTCCTTCTGTACTTCATTAAAGGCCTGTAGTAAGGGCATTGTGAATGTAGAATTGTCTAAGACCTACACCCTACAGTAATTGCATAGCCCCTGGAACTTCTGCATCTCTTTCACATGTGAATTGCTTCGACCCTGTCCTTTGTTATTTTGTGTCGTCCTATGTATATGATCTGCCCCAAGTATACAACTTCCTCCTGGCAGTTTTGTAATTTCTCCTTGTCCACTTTATACCCTTTGTCTGCTAGTAGCGTCAAGAGATGCACCAAATCTGTCCTGCACTGTTCTTCGTTCTCCCTGCACACCAATAGATCATCAACATATTGAATGACTGGGCTTGGCATTCATAGGTTGCTTAGGTCCTCTTTATCGGGTATATAACCATATTACATGGTGACATGGATGACTGTATTATGCCCTGTTGACACATGCATGTAGGAATGTAGGGTTGAATATATCCCCTCAACTGCTTCTCGTGACAATGGGTATTGTTTTGCTCATGGGAGCAGTGCCCCTTCCTTTAGCTTTATTTTTACTTTTTAATACCCCTACATCATGGGACCCTTTTGTCCATAATCTCTGTGGGACCTTGTTTAAGTCATTGTTTGTGGCTGCTTCCCTTTACCAGCTGTGTGAGTATTGGCACCAGCTTTTCTACCACTTTGAATGGGCAGGGAATTTGTAACTTGAATACCATCTCTCCCTCTTCCTGTTCATCCATCACTCCCCTAATTGTCAGTGTTGGATCAATGCATATTACTGTACGCCATTCCATGTTGTCATCATCTGTTCCTCACAGTATCAGTATATCTTTACGGATCACCTCTTCAAGCTGTAGCATTACTGCAGTACCCTTTGTGTCTTCCTTCTGGCACTGGTATCGGAATAGAAAGTCTGATTCCAATTTGAACACCTATCCTTGTTTCCCTGAGACCCATCCCAGCAATATCTCGACCCTGTGCAAAAATATACTGGGCTATATGGGCTGTCCTCGTAATGTGCTTTGGGCATGCGCCGCTAAAAGGAGCGCTGTTACTATTGTGTAATAAACGCCTGTCATCGAGCACACCATCCCCTTTTCTGCAAATGATATTGTGGCGTTCAGTTTACTCAGTAAGTCTCTCCCTAGTATGTTAATGCGAATGTCTTTGGAGTACATCAGGGGTGCTACCACGTGCTGTGTCCCTATCGTTAGTGATGGATCCTTTGTTACTGGAACGGGAAAGGATTGCTTCCTACAATCCTGACCCTGGTGTAATGGGGTACCACATTCTGTCCTGACACTATTGTGCTTCCACAGCCAATGCTGGCGTTTGGGTTATACTAGGAAGCGCCATCTCGCCATGCCCCCTTGGTCCTGCTGTCGCCCTTGCTGCAATTGTGCTACGTGGGGCTGCATCAAACCCTTGCTGCTGTGCCTTTTGGATCGCCTGTGCCTGGGCTTGTTGCCCAAAAGAGCACGTGCATGGAAAATCCCCCACATTTCTACATATAAAGCATGGCACAAAAACCCTGTATCCTCCTCCTCCTCCTCCTCCTCTTCGCCGCTGTGGGTACCCCCTCCCCATTGGAGGAAACTCACCTGCATTCGCCTTCTCCACAGGCCCACCCACCCACTCTTGTGAGACGCACTGGCCATCTCTCCAGACCTGCCCTCACACTCTCCTTGAACACACTGGCTCTCTCCATGTGCCCGCCCACCCACTCACTCCGGGTTTAGTAATTCACTGTCCCTCTCCACAGGCTCACCTTTTCCTATGTTAGTGTAGGTGGACATTGAGCTACTCCCTCTGCTCTTGCTCACGCTCACCTTTAGAATGACAAGCGCAGTATTATATACCAGGTACCTGTCGGCAGTGACCCTTCCACCTTGGTCAATGCCCCAAGACAATATGAACACAACTTACTAACGCGCACATGTCTTTATCTCCTTCAATGCCCGCTTCAACAACTGTACGATAAAATAGCACCTGTCTCCCCCAAATGATGCAACTATACAATTACTGGTACTACGCACAAGTCCCGCCTAACAGGGTTCGCCTCTTACTACTCACCTCTCGTGCTCTAACGCATGCATACCGACACACACACATCAACTCCCTACAGAGCAATGTCCACTAAAAACAACTATTATTATGGCCGATCGTCCTCTCACCTGGAGGATGCGTTCTAAACACCATAAAATATGGTCCCTCTCCCCTCTGTGGGCATCCAACCAGGATGCAGAGCGTTCTTGCACGGATACACTCGCGTGCAATCTTCCCTCTAAGCTGTGCGCATGTGCGCTTGCCCAGCTTACTTCAGGGTGCCGCTCAGAAGAATTTCAGCAGCGCTCACAGACAATTCCCACCTATTCAAAAAGATGTAATAAGGACAAGCCACGGCAGCTACCTAACATTTGCTTTCTCTCAAAATTAAGATAAATTATACTAACTATCCTTGATATTCTGGTCTAATCTTTTTACATTGCCCTACTATACAAGCTTGATCTTAAAAACCTAAAGTCCCTAAAAACAGAATACACTGACAAGAGATTAAAAACGAACATGAAAAAGTGGTTCCATGAACAGAACATACAACTAAGATATGCCTGCGCACATTGGTCAAATCATCGTACCTCCCCATTATTGAATCCGATACTTGATTCTACCACATGACTCGAACTCCGCCCACGGCCACATTCAGGTATTACCAGACAACCTTGACTCTGCCTACCTTAGCTCTGCAAAAGGTTACCAGACTTCGATACTAGTCTTGTTTTATGTTTGTTATAATATGAATGATGTTCAAGCACAATCATTTCTGTTACTCATGATGCCTTAGCAAAAGCATCACTCACACTATGTAACCCAAGTTCCAGCAGGCTTCTAGGGTATGTAACCTCATCCCATGCTTCCCATTCGTTGTACATGTCACACAAGCCCTTTAAAAAGCCCCCCTTGCAAGTTAACACATTATAAAACTCAAGTATTAATTTGCCCGGTAAGGATTTTGAGTAGACAAATGCCATGCTCAGTGTCTCCCACTTCAGCATTGCTGAGATTACTGTATAAGTGTAGAGCAACATTTCAATTTCATTTACTTAGCCTGCAAGGGATAATTGGTATGGACTCTGCCTTATTCGTATATAAAAGGAGTCCAACAATATTCAGATTTTTCACACAATCGGCAACCTTTCAAAATGTTCAGTGTTACATGGAGCGTAGACCTTAACAAATTATATGTTTACTCGCTGCTATACAAGAATGGTTTCACCAAGCACTTGTATAATCCTACCCAACAATTGAAAGGTGGGGTATGTTGCAAACTATCTTGTATGTACTTCATAGTAATTGTGCACATGCAGACTTATGACCATTTCTTCAACTCCACATAATATTATTGTGAGGCTTTACATTGGATTTTCTTGCAATGTATTGTAGGTATGCAAATATCCCTGTTAGTGTTTTACTGCTACAATCCCTCACTTTTTAGAGTACTGTCAACTAATATTGGAGGCTAGTACAGGGGCCGGGGAGGGGAAAGGGTGGAAGGGCACAGGAGAAAACTCCCTTGGGGTGAAGAACAAATCAACAACTTTCAACAACCAAATCAGATGTTTTGGCAGTACAGTAAAGGAAATGTTTGTTTGCTAAAGAATGGGAAACTATAATAATACTCTAGGAAACTGCACCTTCTCTTTCTGCCCATGCTCAGCTGCTGAGGGATTGTCAATATAATCATAGGTTTGCATTTATTTTCTCTAGCATCACTATGCATCTTGTTCAACTGATAACGGTGCATTTCAGAGAAGGAGCCCCTAGTTAAAGAATAAGGTACTCAATATATTGTACCTGTGAGCATTTCTACTGTTGACTTAAAGGGCAAATACATGTAATGTTCTTCAATGGGGCACCAGAAGAAAACTCAGTAAGGCTCTTGTTGATTTTTGTCTAGGCTGTGGTGAGCAAGGGTGGTCAAAACTATAAGCTGTATTATGTTCCCTGTAACTGCACTTCATTTATCAGGTTTACAAGCAGGGTTTGTATACGATTTTACTCCATACTTTGAATCAAAGGATTTTTCAGGGAGTAAGAAAATAGTTGGCTTTTCCAGTAGGGATATTTCATGCTTATTAAAATATGTTCTTTAACCTTAAAATTCCTCTTGAGATTGGGCAGTAATATTTTCAAGTTTTTACCAGTGCCACTGCTCTGCTGGTCATTGATGCGCAAAGATGTTAGTGGAACTTTGTTGGTAGAAGCAGGGGTAGATTCCTATATGTTCATGGCTTCCTGTTTTTGTTGGGCATATTGCCCTGTTTTTAGGGAGTAAAATAGATGGTGTATATACCACCTAGCTGTAAGGCCGGTTTTGAGTAAATGTTGTCACAACTCACGGACCAACATAATGTGGCTAGTGAGAAGAGGCCCAGGAATTCTGATCATCATATTCTGTGGTGCAGTTATTCTGATGCAATTATTGTCCTTACACAAATTATGAAAAGCATTTTCTCATGGCGCTTTCATTACTCCATTAAAGTGGCACATGGACTCTTATTGGCATGTTTTCTGACATATTCCTTTCATTTACAATTATTCAATTTGCGAAAATTGCATGTCTGATTTTTTTTTTTTGTTGACAAATCAGTGATTAGCGATACTTGTTTTTGTCATAAAAATGAGTTGTTTTCCAATGGCATTAAGCACTTTCTGTATTGTCTCTGAGTAGTGTTAATTGAATAGCCACGACTAAACCTATTGTTTATCCTGAGCATGCAAATCTTTTTGTTTTGCATACACAGTTTTCTCTCTGCGCAGCAGTACTTTTGTTAGGTACTATGGCATATCTTGAAGTTTTGGATCGGCGGAATCACATTATGACGGCTGAAGACTAGTGAGGGCACATGAAACATGGGACTCCCTGCGGACGTTGAGCCCGTAAGCACGAAGGAGGGGGCAGCAGAAAGCACGGAAGGACCCGCAGGCAAAACAGAGCCCAAGTCTGAGGAGATAGCATGGTCTGCGGAGGAGGGAACCAAAGGAGGAAATCCATCTCCAGGGTGGAGGGCAGACATAGGCGCTGACTGCGTCACGTCTCGCATGAGATTCAGTAATGGTGACCCGAATTCACGGTGAGAAAAAGTAACAAGGTGAAGGGCTGGCCTGTGCACAGGCGGCGACATGTTGCACGAGAGTTGCGGGGACAGCGGCACGAACATGCAGCCGGAGCGAGGGCCAAGGAAGACGAGAGTATGGCCAGGAAGCTGCGGGGGTTGTGGACGCGGCCCGACAGGACCGGCGTTTGCTTGCATTTCAGCAAGTCACGCACTCCAAAGGGGTTGTTGGGCCGAGATGCCACAACGTGGGGGAGGATCAGGGAAGATCAAAGGGACCATATGTACGGCCGTGTGAAAGTAGACTGAAAGCAGATAATTCAGAGAAACAAAACATTAAAAACATTTGCGCCTTACCTAGGGTGGAGGGCTCTGAAAACAAAACAACCTGTCTTCACCTCGCGGCACTTGGCTGGGATGCATCATGGCGACCAATGCTACGGTACGGAAGGGAAGGGGTGGGGCTTGGGAGGGTTTTTCAAGCCTTATGGGAAATGAGAGCCCTGATTGGTTCAAGGGGATCCAGCCCCTATATAAGTCAGAGAGAGAAGAGGGACTGACGGGGAATTCTCTTCTTTCTTGCAGATCCAATTTGGAAGCGAGGAGGCAACAAGTCCATATCAGTGGCCTTATGAGGACTAACCCGAGGTTTCTGCCTTACCCTCTCAGAAAACCTACCACTAAAGCAACTTCTGCTGAACCAAGAGATCTGAAATCTTGATTTATTTCTATGTTTTTCTCTGAGTCAATAAAGACAGACCTTTGTTCAACTCACCTGCCGAGTCTGACTGATCTGTCAGCGGTGGGATTGAAAACGCCATGGAGGCCATCATCAAAGCCCTCACAGAAGGACAGCAACAGCTCCAGCAGTCATTACAGGTGCAGACCCACCAGGCTCAGGCTGACAGACAGGCCTTGCAGCAGGCTTTATAACTGCAGGCGGCCAACCAAGATGTTATTAAACAGATTGCGGAAACAATGGCAGCTACCAGAGGAGCTTCCATAGCTCCTACCAACGTTCTACAAAAATTCCAGCCAGGAGACAATCCGGGGTATTTCTTTACCAACTTTGAAAGGGTAGCAAGAAATTCCGAGTGGCTAGTGGAAAAATGGGGCCACTTCATCGCTCCCCTCCTGACAGGGTCCATGCAAGGGGCCTACCAGGCAGCTAATCCTGCAGGAGATGCCACATATGCCGATCTAAAAAAAAAAAATACTGGAAAGGATGGGGGTGGACGAGGAAGCCTACAGGGCTAGGCTGAGAGACACGTCTACGCAATGGAGAAACACCCAGGAAACTGTACTATAGAATACATGACTTGAATGACAAATGGCTAAAGCCAACTTCCAGCACTGTTCAAGAAATCATGGACAAAGTCAAAGTAGAACAGTTTGTGGAGGCCCTACCGGCGGCAATGCAACAGAGGGTACGTCAACACCATAGACCCACTCTGTCTGAAGCCATTGGCATTTCTACGGCCTTCCAGAAGGCCGGTCCAAACCGGTTGGCCCCGTTGGATATCAATAAACCCGCACTTCGAGGAACGACAGTCCCGGATGCCAAGAACAGTCGCCCGGAACCAGGTACAGCAGCCTGGCCCCCTTCTAACAGGCAACCTCAATGCTTTGACTGTGGCGAGTGGAGGCTTATAGCCCGATTCTGCACAAGAAAAGCCAAAACTGAGCTGGTGGAAATCTGGTGTGCCCAGTCCAGAGAATTCAGACAGACGGGAACCATATCTCATGGAAGTCCGAGTAGATGGCACTCCAAGACAAGGTCTTCTTGACTCCGGAAGCGAACAAACTGCCATAAAACTGGAAGTAAGTGGGCTTGATGTGGCAGGAAGACAACGTATACAAATAACATGTGTACACGGGGACACTAAAGCGTATCCTTCTAAGGAAGCAGACCTAGAAGTTAATGGGGTGAATTCAAGAATGAGAGTCGCCATAATGCCAAACTTGCCAGCCCAGGTGTTATTGGGGACTGACCTGCCAACATTCGGGGAATGTGTTAAAGAAGCTGAGTGGTTAACCACAGCACCCTATGCACATAGCGAGGTCCAACCTAGTACTCCCAAGCATATAAAGAAAACCAGGAGAGAGGCGAGGGAAGCTAAGCGTCAATGGGAAGAAAAAAAACGGTACATAGGGATAATAGACTGGTTATCTGAAGACGGCATAAAGACATTTCGAAGTGAACTGTTAACGGACCCAACGCTGAAGAATGCAAGAGAACAAGCCGTCCCTAACCAGGATACTGAGATAGGATACCCCTGGTTCAAAACAAGGAAAGGCTTAATATATCGCATAACCAATGATCCAAGTAGAGGGGAAATGGAACAATTACTGGTGACATTAAGTTCTAGGCCAATTGTGCTAAGATTAGCCCATGATGACGTGGTAGGAAGACACCTTGGAAGGGAAAAACCCAAGAGAAATTGTTAAAAAGATTCTTCTGGCCAGGGGTATACAAGGAAGTGTTTAAATACTGTGAAGAGTGTCCGGTTTTTCAGAAGACGAGCCCACATAGACCACAAAAAGCCCCTCTACACCCGATGCCTCTTATAAGAGAACCATTTTCAAGAATAGGTATGGACCTGATTGGTCCCTTGGAGCCGAATAGTCATGGACACAAGTTCATATTGGTCGTAGTGGACTATGCCACCAGATACCCAGAGGCCTTCCCGATGAGGGGTATTAGTGCACAACAAGTATGCCAACAGTTGGTTCAGTTTTTTTCCCGGGTTGGATTGCATAATGAAATAGTAACAGAAGAAGGCTGCAACTTTGTGTCTAGCATAATGAGGACAGTGTGCAAGCAGTTAGGTATCAAGCAGCTACATACGTCCATCTACCACCCTCAAACGGATGGGCTAGTTGAGAGATACAACAGAACTATCAAATCCATGCTCAAAAGAATAACAGCACCATCTGGAAAAGATTGGGACAGAGTGTTACCTTGGGTTTTGATGGTTCTCAGAGACACCCCCCAGTCATCAACTGGGTTCTCGCCCTTTGAACTGTTATTCGGACATAAGCCGAAAACAATCCTTGATATAGCCAAGGAAGATTGGGAAGCACAAGAGGAAGAAAAATCTCTTACGGATTATGTCATAGAAATGAAAGAACACCTGACTAAACTGAGAGAAATGGCTGAAGAAAACCTAGGAAAAGCACAGTTGTCCCAAGCTACATATTACAATCAGAACGCAAGGATGAGGACGTTTCAAGTTGGTGATAAGGTCCTGGTTTTGCTGCCTAACTCCTCTAACAAAATGCTGGCTCAGTGGAGGGGACTATATAAAATCACAGCAGTCCTGGGCCAAGTGAACTACCTTGTTGAACAACCCAATAGGAGGGAAAAACAGAACTATCACATCAATCTTTTAAAATAATGGAATGAAACAGAAAAAAACCTCCCAAGGATAAACCAACTAGAGGTGACAAGGACGGAAACAGCCTTCCAGGTGGTGAAATGGGGAACGCAACTTGACACAGAGAAAAGGAAAGAACTTGAAGGTTGCTTACAATCTTTGGAACAAGTGTTCTCTTTCTATCCCGGAAAAACAACCCTGGTAGAACATGCGATCAACACGGATCCTACTCCAACAGTAAGCGTTCCCCCTTATAGGTTGCCGGAATCAAAAAGAGTAGCCGTACAAGCCGAGGTGGAAGAAATGTTACATCTAGGAGTAATCGAGCCATCCACCAGCCACTGGTCCTCACCAATTGTGTTAGTCCCCAAACCCGACGGCGCCACCAGATTCTGTATGGATTACAGAAAACTCAATGCTGTATCCACCTTTCAAGCTAACCCCATGCCTAGGATTGATGAACTTATAGAGCAACTGAGTACATCACAATATATCAGCACTATTGACCCAACCAAAGGTAACTGGCAGACACCCCTACGAGAAGAAGACAGGTTGAAAACAGCCTTCTCTACCCCAACGGGTTTATACCAATTCACTGTGTTACCCTTTGGTTTACACGCACTCCAGCAACTTTCCAGGCCTTGATGAATAAAATATTGGCCCCACACACAACATATAGTTCAGCATATCTGGATGACATTATTGTGTTTAGCCGAACGTGGAATGACCTCATTGGACATTTGGTGAATGTAATGTCCACCTTGGGAAGGGCAGGATTGCACATTAACCCAAAGAAAACCATACTCAGAGCCCGGGAAACAAAGTACTTAGGCTACCTGGTGGGAGGAGGGGTGATCAAACCACAGGTGGACAAAGTGGAGGCCATCACAAGACTAACCATGCCGAGCAACCGGAAACAAATAAGAGCATTTTTGGGATTCGTAGGTTATAGAAGGTTTATACCCATGTTGTCCGCCATTGCGGGGCCCTTAACGAATGTTCTTAAATCTACCTATAAAGAGAATGTACTGCAAGACAAATCAGCCAAAAAAGCCTTCCAGACTCTAAAAACTGTCATTTCAACGATGCCGGTTTTGAGATGTCCAGACTTCGAAAAACCATTTTTGTACAGACTGATGCATCTGGAACAGGATTGGGTGCCGTGAACGCCGGTTTCCTTTATCAGTAGGAAACTCCTTCCGCACGAGGTGGCATATTCTACATTGGAAAAAGAGTGTCTAGCCAATGAAATGAGCCATTGAAACCTTAAGATACTATCTTTTAGGAAGAACCTTCAGTCTTCACAGACCACGCTCCCCTGCAATGGTTGGCCACGAACAAAGATTCCAATCAGAGAGTCCTCAGATGGTTCCTTACGCTACAAGCATTTTCCATCAAGACTGTATATAAACCAGCCTCGTTCCAGGTTGTTCCAGACTATCTTTCCCGGAGCATGGATCGGCCTGAGTGGCTTGAATCCTTGGGGGGGGTGTGTGTGACAGCCTGAAGACTAGTGAGGGCACAGGAAACATGGGACTCTATGCGGACGTTGAGCCCGTAAGCACGAAGGAGGGGGCCGCAGAAAGCACGGAAGGACCCGCAGGCAAAACAGAGCCCAAGTCTGCGGAGATGGCACGGTCTGCAGAGGAGGGAACCAAAGGATGAAATCAATCTCCAGGGTGGGGGGTAGACATAGGCGCTGACCGCGTCACGTCTCACATGAGATTTGGTAATGGCGACCCGAATCCACGGCGAGAAAAATTAACAAGGTGGAGGGCTGGCCAGTGCATGGGCGGCGGCGTGCTGCATGAAAGTTGCGGGGACCGCGGTACGAACGGGCAACCGGAGCCTGGGTCAGGGGAGATGAGAGAGTGGCCAGGAAGCTGCGGGGTTGTGGACGAGGCCCAACAGGACTGGCGTTTTTCGCATTCCAGCGAGTCACAGACTCCAAAGGGGTTGTTGGGCCGAGACGCCACAACGTGGGGGAGGATCGGAGAAGATCAAAGGGACCATATGTACGGCCGCGCGAAAGAAGACTGAAAGCAGATAATTCAGAGAAACGAAACATTTGCGCCTTGCCTAGGGTGGAGGGCTCTACAACAAAACAACCTGTCTTCACCTTGCGGCACATGGCTGGGATGCATCATGGCGACCGATAGAACAGAAGGGAAGGGGTGGGGCAGGGCTTGGTAGGGTTTTTCAAGCCTCATTTGAAAGTAAAGCCCTGATTGGTTCAAGGGGATCCAGCCCCTCTATAAGTCAGAGAGAGAAGAGGGACTGACGGGGAATTCTCTTCTTTCTTGCAGATCCGGTTTGGAAGCAAGGAGGCAACAAGTCCATATCGGTGGGTTTATGAGGACTAACCCGAGGTTTCTGCCTTACCCTCTCAGAAAACCTACCACTACAGCAACTTCTGCTGAACCAATAGATCTGAAATCTTGATTAATTTCTTTGTTTTTCTCTGAGTCAATAAAGACTGACCTTTGTTCAACTCACCTGCCTAGTCTGACTGATCTGTCACACACATATAAAATAATTTTTATTTAGCATACTTTTTCAGAAAGAGTTTTAAGATGCTCCTTTTACACTGATTTGTAAAGAATTGCGATGGTTGGGAAGGGAAAATTGCCTTCCAAACTCTTCAGAGATGGTATCTCACTATGCATGCTCAAAAAGTGCCTTACATCGTTATTCAGTTGCACACAGGGAAAATGTGTGCTCAAAGAAAAATCATTTCCGGACTTAGAGAAAAATAATTAGAGGGAACATTGCTGGCTTGTCCCAGAAATCCCTGAGTCCCTGCCGGCACCGAGCCTCCCGTGCTGGCTCACTCCTCCCTCTGAGTGCGGGCGGCACTCAGGACCAGGCAGACCTTAGCAAACTCTGTATCTGCAGGGCCTCCTTTGTATTGCACGTGGAACTTGTCTGTGGTCGCGGCACTGCGCCCCCAGGGAGGGCGGCCATATTACCCTCAGTTAACCGATGCTTAACTTACCAGTAGTTGTCCAAGGAGGAGCGTACACCAGGCAAGAAGTAATGCTGTTTATTACAGCTTGGCAGGTACAAATCAAACAGAACAGTGGAACAGAACTGGTTGATGAGAGCTGACAAACTTGCTCACAGCGAACAATACTTTTATACAGCTGATGCACTTTGTGTACGGTTAGAAACAGTTGCATGTATATCTTCACTATTCTCACGAAGCTGACTAGTTAGAATACGTTAAGCCCCTACGGCTAAGTTTATATTAATTGTACATGATAGAGGAAAACAGACCGGCCCTCTCCTGGTTCACCCCTCCCAGTGTGGCACCACATTGCCTTCCGCTCAACCCCGCAAGATATCTGCGATTAGTAATAACATAATTGTGCTGACCTCTGGATCTTTATTCATCTGCCATTCGTCAGCACTGAATAAGCAAAAACATGATACACCCTGAACTAATGGTAATGGAGACCTTCACACAGCATATGCCTGCTGTGAGACCTTGCAATCATTGTTGTGGACGCACAGTGTGCTTGTTGCTTTTCAGGGACACCAAAACGTACCGCTTGATTGACTCTTCTCAGATCGCCCGTTCATCCCACATTCTTGTTCCCATACTCTCTGGCCAAGGGACGATTTGAAACCGCAGCTGGTGTTATGTAAATGCCTCCCGGATGGTGTTACTTTCCCAAATCACCACGCGTAACCGTGGAACTGGCTCGTCGGCCTTGATTGTATCGGCCGGCGCTGTTCCCAGCAATGGTGGTCTGCTGGAGACATGCAGCCAGAATGTAGCTCCCCCCATTCCCCCAGCTACGGTGTGCCCACAGCATGTGTTCTCACTGGCCTGCTGTAAAAGGCCTATCTAAAGCATCCCAATGGCGTGCACTCATCTGCGGTTTCCACCTTCCGTGTGCTTGTGTAGCGGGTTCCCATGTGTCCATTTTGTCAGATATACTGTGGTCCCCCCCCCCCCCCCCTTGTTCCCCTGCATGTTTGGTCCCTGGGGTTGGGTACAGCTTCCAGTGATCTATTAACCCTCCCTTGGGTGTGTCCCCACGCGCCCCCATTATTCTCGCAATTGGTAAGTGCACTCCTTGCTTGCCGCTGAATCAGCACCTTTATTGCAGAGTCACCACCTCTCCTCGACAGCCATCTCCTCCCAGGTGATCCTCCCTCATAATACCACCCCCAGCATCAGGATAAGGTAGTGACTGCCTTCCCCTTGCCACCTGGGGAGGAGTCTTTAAGCTGGGAATCAGTGATGACTCCATAGGATTCATCACAATACCCATAGAATGCTTTGTTTCAGTATTAAAATCCTTATAGCTAATAGACCGCATTAGTTGATGAATCACAACATTCTTATTGAAATCTGGGTTATAGAAAAAAGTCAATCATTGTTTATTTCCAATAAATATGTTTCTTAAAACTACACACAGAAATGGAAGAATAGTGCATAGATTCCACATAATTCAGATATTACAATATTTTTTTTAAAAAAACATAACCTGTCCACTTAATTCTTTCACTTTCCAAAAGCGCTACGAAGATAAAGCTTACTAGAGACCATTGTTAATCGTAATTAAGACAAGATATGAACTAGTAAAATGTTGAAAAATTGCATAATTGGATATCAAATGCGTTCAATGAACATCTGAGAGCATTTGTTGTGTTATTGCAAAATTTACATTGGTTCCTTAATGCTGTCCAGCCCTGCATAGCATTTGCGTTGCAGGGATATTCAATGTATTCGGCCCAATTAAAATATACCCGTCCTGTCCTACAGACCTTTTCAATGTGTGCTGCTTGAACAGCACAGAATCGGGTTTTTTTCCCCCTGCTATGCTCTTGTGAAACAACTCGCAGCACCAGAGGAGCAAAAAAACATGGGTGATCCAGAGAGATGGCGAATCCTGAAGTAGAGACATGCCCACAAAATGCTGGGGAGCTACAACAAGGCCGAGAAGTCAGATCGGGAGCTGGAGAGACATCAGTTGCAGCGAAACAAAGACTACCAAAAGACATGATACCACCAAGAGTGACTGGCAGAAAGGAAACCCATATGCTGGGAACATGCAGAGTTGCTGAAGAGGTTGGAGGAAAGACTGAAAACGGGCAATGAGAATACCCAAGAGTGAAGGGAAAGACCCAAGAATGAAGGGAAGTTTGCAGAACCCAGCTACGGAAGAGGGAGAAAATCAAGAAGAAGGGTGAAAGATGTTATCCTGAGCAAGTCCGTGTGGGACTACATGATCAACAGAAAGCACAGAGAAAGGGGTTTTGAAGAAAGGCAGATCCAGTGTGGGTACTGAGAACACTGAACTCTGGAGCTTGGTGGCAGAGTACCTAGCCTCCCATGAGAAAGTGAATTAATTGAGAAATGCTGATCACTAGAATCGGGTGACAGGATAGTTAGTGCATATGGAGGAAGGGACTGAATGGGTCAGTGGGAAACCCTAGAGCCTGAAGTTCTTAATGAATGGTGCGAAAGTGGGGGATTGTGAAATGCTTAACTCTGGAAGTTGGAGCAAGAGATCTTAGTCCACACAAGGAAAGTGATTGAATTGCCAAGTGCTGCATTTCTAAAACCCATTAAGAAATTGACTGACCACAGAAGCACCGAACCCTCAAACTTGGGGGCAAAGTTCCTAGTTCCAACTGTTTAAACAATTGCACTGATAAGTACTGAATTCTGGAAGTTGGGGGCATAATTGATAACGTTCTTTGACAAAGTAATTCATCTGAAAAATGATCGACCCTAGTGTTTAAAGGAAACCTTTTGGTGCCTTTTAGTGATTGGTTTGAGCAGCACTGAAATCTAGAGCATTGTGGCAAGGTATTAAACAGGATGTATATACAAAGCATTGCACACTGGAGTATGGACTCAAAATTCCAAACATTGAAAAGTAATTCCAGACACACATGTTAAGCCCTGAAATTTGACAAATGTTCCTGTTGACATTAAGAACTAGACTGAACCGAGAAGCATTGCAACATGAAAATTGGAGTCACGGTTTTTAAAACTCATTGAGAAGGTGGTGGAACTGCAAAGCACTGAATGTTGACACTTGACGGCACAGGTCCTGGTGCAAACTGAAAACATACCTCAATTGAGGAGCCGTATATATTCTGCAACTTGGAGGCAATGTTCCAAGAAGGAGAATGACTGAAGAAACATTCACGCCCACAGACAATGATACAGTATCCAGTGAAAATGTTGCCAGCAAAATTGTATTCCGCAAAAAAGTTTGGTGAAAATACCCGTGCAGTGAAAAAAATCGCTAAACAAAAAGTAGTAAAAATATTCTTCTGCAATGTAGCCAAACAAATTATAGTTAAGGAGGCTTTAGGGGGGCATGTGATCGCCTGATTTTGGGTAGTATTGGACTACGGGAAGGATAGGGGTTAGAGTAAACATTTTGGTTATAAATAGGGTAAGTGTTAGGATCAGGGTGATTGTGGGAGGGCTGGTGATGTTGGGGTTTGGTTAATGGTCAGAGTAGATTAAGTGTTAAAGTAGGTGCTATGGTAAAGGTAGGAATAATAGAGTAATGGTTTGTGTAAGTGTTAAAGAAAGGGATAGGAAAGTTGTAGAGGGCTGGTGATGTTGGCATATGATAAGGTTAGAATTAGTGAATGTTTTCGTATTTATTATGAATCTTTATATTCTGAAGAACATGATCTGTTGGAAAGTGATCTGGTAGAGTTCTTTGATAAGGTTGAAGTTCCTTGTCTGTCTGATGAGGCCAGAGAATTTCTGGATGCTCATATTTGGGTGGAGGAGGTGATGGAAGCTATTAAAAAACTGAAGTCTGGTAAGTCGCCTGGTCCAGATGGATTACCGACTGAGTTTTATCAAACTTTTACTGAACATTTCTTATGGAGGGTGTTTTATGTCCTTCAATGAGGTAGACAGTGATTTTGGGGATCACCAAAGAGGGGAAAGATGCATCGAATTGTCATAATTATCACCCCATATCGCTTTTGAATGTGGATGCAAAATTATTTACGAAAATTTTAACTTCCAGGTTGGATAAATATCTAGGTACTTTAATTGGTTGGTCTCAGGTGGGTTTTATGAAGCAACGTCATTGGTATGATAATATTAGGACCCTCTTTGATATTTTCAATGTGTCATCTACAGGACCAGATGATTTAATTTTCATATTTCTAGACGCCGAGAAGGCTTTTGATAGTGTGACTTGGGCTTTTTTGAATTTTACTTTGGTTAAGATGGGTTTTGGGCCCTTATTTATAAATGCTGTTGGGGCTTTGCAGTTGGGTATTGGTGCCAGAGTCTGGGTGAATGGGGTGCTTTCATCTTCTTTTAGATTATTTACAGGTATGCATGGGGGATGTCCATTATCGCCTTACCTTTTTAATTTAGCCCTTGAACCATTTTTATTATATATTCGGCAGTCGGGCTGTCCCTCAGGTTGCATGATTGGTGAAATTGAAGTTAAGGTTTTGGCTTATGCTGATGATCTAGTGATTGTCCTTGGTAATCCTAATGAGGGGGATAACATCTTAAAGAATATGATTACTGAGTTTGGTAGACTCTCAAGTTATAAAATAAAGTGGGAGAAGACAGTTGTATTCCCATCTCGGGACACTCAGGTGCGTAGGTGATTATTAGATTGGAATTTTAGATGGGAAAATTGTTGGGTGAAATATTTAGGGGTATTTTTGTCTAGAGACATGAAAGGTATGGCTGGGTTCAATATTGATAAAGTTTTGGAAAACATGAGGAACATGTTCCGTAGATGGAGTAGACTTTCCTTATCCATCTGGGCCAAGGTTAATGTTATCAAAATGGTGCTCTTATCTAAAGTTCTATACATTATTCAATCGCTACCTTTAAGGTTTACGAAAAAAGTTCTGGGCCATGTAGATCGGGTCTTTCAGGAGTTCTTATGGGGGGTTTCGAGGAAACCTAGGATACCCAGGTATTTACTTTTTAGAAGTGTACATGATGGGGGATTTGGTTACCCTGGCATTGAAAATTACTACAAATGTTTTTTGATTAAAAAGTCAATATCTTATTTCTAACTGAATGAGTCAGACATTCCAGTTTGAGCTCAGATAGAAACGTTTAGGATGAAACACTTCCGAATTGAATCTCTGTACTCTCTTGGTAAATTGCCTAAATCAGTCAGTACTTTGCAGACTGTGCTTGCTACCAAGGATGCAGTCACATCATTGATTGTAAGTGGGGGGCAGGGACTTTATTTCTATGAGGAAGCCTCCATTCGGCAGAATCCGGGGTTGCAGATCAATAATAAGATGTTATGTTGGAGGAGTTGGATGAACAAGGGTATATTACTTATAAGGGATGTTTGGGGCGAGGAGGGTATGATATCATTTGAGTCTCTGAAGAGGAAGTTTGTGCTACATAATAGGGAATTGAGGAGATATAGATTGTTGAAGGATTTGATTTCTGAGAGATTGTTAATGCTTAATGATCCTTTGTTACAAAGACCGGAACGGTGTAGTTTTATTGTAGGTTCTCCTCGTGAAGTTTCTAGTTATTTGAAATTGGTTCCGGAGGAAGAGGACTTTAGATCTTCATGTAATGCTCTACGTCTTATGTGGTGTGATGAACTGGGTGGGGACATTTCTATGAAGGATAGGGAAGTCCTATGGAAGGTTCTGGTTTGGATGAAGGTTGATCTGAATCTTCGATATATTCAACAGAGGATTCTGGGGCGTCTATTTTGAACTGCGGTTAAAATGCACAGATTAGGCTTAAGAGAAGATAATAAATGCTGGAATTGTTCCAAGGACGAAGAAACTATGCTCCATATGTTATGGGATTGTAAGGGTTAAAGATTTTTGGAGTGATGTTTTGGATAGAGTTGACTTGGTCTGGAACGTACCTTTTCCAAGGACACCGTCAACAGTGCTTCTAAAATCGCCAGTGGGCACTCGTCATTTCAGTTATGCGACTCTGTGTTGGGCTACTAAAGTGTTTCTGGTGGCGACTCGTCAAATTTTACGCCTCTGGAAAATGAGGAAGAAACCAAGTATTGATGAATGGTTAATGCAGGTGCAGTTGCTCTCAAGGTTTGAAAGGATTAAGTATTATGCTTTACATAGAGAAGAATTTTATAAGGAGCAATGGAATGCTTTTAATGAGCTCTATGCGCGTGTTAAGTGCTAATAGGCTATGGATTGATTTTGGAGTGGTTAATTTGCTATTGTTTGTTATGTTTGTCTTGTGTTGTGTTTGTGTTCTTCCTTATTTTCCTCCGATTTTTGACTGTCATTTCAAATTGCGATTGTTGCATTTAGTGGGGATATTTGATTAATTTTGCTTATGTATTCTCTTCTCTTAATATCAACTTGTATATTGCTTTTCCGTTACATTTGTAGTTTTATTGTTGTAATAATTGTTGTTTTGGAATGATGTATTTCTTTTGATAAATTTCTAAATAAAGTTGTCAACAAAAAAAAAAAGAATAAACCTACAGGTTAGGGTAGAGGAATCCTTAGGGTGTTAGGGCTACGGTTAAGGTAAGGCTAATGATAGCATTAGAGCAAGGGTATGGATTAAAACGAGAGCTATGGAATTTGTGGAGAGCTGGTGATGGGATTGGAGTTCGGTTGGCTATTCGTTTTCTATTTATTTTGTGTTTAGTATTGCGTCGCACGAAAATAAAATGCTTTAGCGCGCTGAAGGATTAGTGTTAGGTTAGGGGTTAAGGGTAGAATAAGGGTTGTATTAGAGTTTGGCTAAGTTTTAGGAAGGGTGATTGTGGATGTTTTATTAAGGGTCTGGGCCATTGTTAGGGTTACAGCCTTGCACTTTTGTATATTTAAAAATAGCTTTTTTGGTAACTGTATTACTGACAATATGTTCACACTTTGCATTGCCTGTATTGAATGGCTACATTTAAAAAATACTTTTTGCTGACTACATTTTCACATGACTACAATTCCCAGGGGAAATGTTCATATGGAACCACATAAAGTGAAACTCCCGATGGTTGGAAAGTAAACCTATGAGAACCGTGGTTGACCCACCTGACTGGCACTAGGATCCCTGACCACAGAGTAAGAGCTTTTAACAAAAGAAATCTTGCTCAAGTCTCCTTCTTGATTTAAGAAATGGTCACACAGCAAAACACCATTTATCATGAAAGAATGGTTTCCTTCGGTCATCACAGAGCATTCTTTCATAGTTGCAGTGATCTGCTTTGTCCCCTGCCCTTTCCCACCATTATGCAGACCCTGAGACGTGCCTCTCGCCATCTTGAATACCTTTTAGTGAACTTCCAAAATATTTTCCCATTGGCTCTGAACAAAGCTTTTTGATACTATGTACTACTCCCTTTACCCAGCTCTCTCCCCTGTTCCAGCGTGTGTGAACTTTACGATGACTTTGTACACATTGCTCAGATCAATCACTTTTTTACTTACCTTACATATCGCACCAACTAGCCTTATTGCTGCTGCGGAGGTCTACACCCCAGTTATGGGAATATCCACTTCAGTGTTGTAAATTTCATTTCCTACCTTCTTAAATGTGAATCTTGCATTCCTTTCATGCACAGCATATGACCGTTGGAAGTGGTTGTTACTTGTGCGTTGAGACGAGCGAGTCAACAGGCAGTTGGCATGTATCAATTTGCCAACAAGGCAAAGGCTTTTATTCACCGTAAACAGAAAATGCTGTTATCTCCACAAACGTCTGTTCATGATCACTATTGGCAACTTGATGCATCAAAAATGGTGTACGAAAAGAAGCAGCCCAAAAAAGAAAACCCAAACAGAAAGTCTTAGTTCCATAATTTAGGGTTCCCTAAAGTCTCCTCAGTCAGATTTTACTCCTGTCTGCTGGGACCGCTGGGACTTTTCAGGGAGGCACTTCCCCAGTAGACCAATGCCCAAGTCTAGCTCCAGTATCCTAGGCTCCCTCACCTGGAAGGACCTAGCAATGGTCCTTTCCCTCCTTCTCTCTAAGTCTGGTGTAAGATCCCTGCCTCTTATCGCCTGCTTTGGGCCAGAACCAGGCCCACAAGAACCTCTGTGTTCTATCTGACTAACCTCCTCCCTTCTATTTTGCTTCTCACAAATTGTGCTTCTCTGCTTCATGTCCTTTTAGTTTCCCTTTCTGCCCCCTTTCTCTGTCAAGTCTCTCTCCTCTGCTCTCTCACTCTAACAGATCCCCTTCTTTCCAAAACCTTATTTATCTTATTTAGTTCCTTATTAAATTCCCCTCTCACTGCAAGTCCTTCCCAATGCTTCTCTGTAAACGTCTTGTCTAAGCTCCTTATTCTAAACATGATGTTCCTCGCAACCAAACTTGTCACCATTCCTCTTCTTCTTGATGTTCTCTGTTGCCTGTCTCAACACTGCACTCAACCTCCCCCGCCTGATCTACTCTGTTTCCAATCTCTTCATTATTCCCAACATCCTCCACCTCCTCTTAATAGGCTCTGCCTCTGATATTTCGTTAACCCCAACCTACCATCTGGATAGCATCTGCCTCTGGGTGATACTTCCAACACATTATGGGTCATTACCACCCTGGCGGTAGGGAGTTAACGGGGCCGGTAGAGCTGCCGGCCCCGTTAGCCCCCTACCGCCGCATTACGAGGTTTGCTCGCGGGACCCGGTAAGGACGCCTGGTAAAACCAGGCGTCCTTAGCGGGTCCCATGAGCAGACCAGGATGCACACAACCCCATTGAGCCCTATTGGGCTCGAATGGGAATGGGGATGTACAGGGTCTGGGTTCCTGGAATGGGGAAATACTGGGCCCTCCAAGGTCAGAATGGCCCAGTATTTCCCCATTGCAGGAACCCGGATCCGGTACCCGGAATGAGGGTAGCCATGCCACAAATAGCAGCATGGCTGCCTCCAGGGTCATAATTACCCGTCACTGCCACCAGCCTCCCTCTCTAGATATACTCTACCACCATTTTCGCCTCAACCACACAACCTCCTCCTTTCGAATACTCCATCTCCAACAACTTTCTCCTCTGTCTGGTCCCCAACTGTTCCACCATCTTAGTCTGCCCTCTGCCACCTCACCTACCGTTCAGAAGCTCTCTTTATTTGCCGCCTCCTACCCTTTGGTCTCAACAATTCACCTTCCACTACCTTCTCGTCCATTAGGTTCGCAACATCTCTTCCACCTCCTCCTTTCCCTCTAGCTTCACATACTCTCTTCGGCTCTGGTCCCCAATCTCCTCCATAAACTGTCCCTGCTCACCTATATTTCATGGCCAAGCTCGGTCTGTCTTTTCTCCCCGATCTCCACCTCCTCTCTTCAAACCTGTACTTCAACAACCCACCCTTAGACTGGTCTGCCTGGGGTTTATAGGGTTCTTCCTCCACCCAATGTGCAGAACCGACACTGCTTCTGTAAATCGGTTTTCCATTTGATAGAATCCCCAGTCAGGATGCAGCAGGACTTCCCGACTCCTCAAATGTGGCTTTTAAGTTTTAAAATGGCTTCCCTGATGTTCGGCACTGGAAGTTTATTTAAAGAGTGCTTCAGCCTCTCAACTGATAAGGGTCTTCTTGTGAGAATCCTCTGCTATGCCAACAGGGCAGAGGCTGGGCACTTTGTCACACATTGCTTTGGCTTTTCAATTTAAACATTTGTTGTCATTGTGAATAAACTTTTTTTTGTCAGTAAGTTTAAATAAAAAGTCTGTGTGTTCAAAACCTATACTTGCCCTTGCAACTAAATCTATACAATGTGTAGGGATGTCCGCAACAAAATAGTGTTCTGAGTTCACTTAATACCTTTTTTACATGACCGTCTGTTCTTAGTTTTTCAGTGTAATAAAATTGGTGGAGAATGGTGGCTCAGTTTCCAGCCTCCTGCATGCATTCAATGACGAGCGCCGCTCAGACAGCATCGTTCAGTACCTCCGACTGCTGACTGCAGCTTTCCTTAAAAACCGGGCAGAGTTCTTCCAACATTTTGTGGATGATGGGATGGACATCAAAGATTTCTGTGCACAGGTTTGTGAGGGGTCATTGTGTGTGTGTGTGTGTGTGTGTGTGTGTGTGTGTGTGTGTGTGTGTGTGTGTGTGTGTGTGTGTGTGTGTGTGTGTGTGTGTGTGTGTGTGTGTGTGTGTGTGTGTGTGTGTGTGTGTGTGTGTGTGTGTGTGTGTGTGTGTGTGTGTGTGTGTGTGTGTGTGTGTGTGTGTGTGTGTGTGTGTGTGTGTGTGTGTGTGTGTGTGTGTGTGGCGCACCACCTTGGTAGACTTCTTGGACATGCAGATAGATAATTGTTGGTTCTATGTCTTTTCATAGCCGCCTTTTTTTAAATCTGCACTTTGTAGTTTTGTTCGCCATGAATTAAACCTGTTTTTTTAAATGGGGGTTGGTGGGTCACCCATCTACCCCCCCTTCAGACCCTTCCACTAACACATATTGGTGTATATGTAATTGTTTGAATACGGCCAAAACTACACAAAGGGCAGAATTTAAAAATAAGTCTTTTAAAATGATATGACGATATTGTTACACATTGGAGGATTTTAGTTGCCGCCCCTTCAAACACTCAACTTTCACCGGCAACAAAAACTGGCAAACATGTGAAATTACATACGACCAAATTCTGCATTTTAGCTGGCAGGAATACGAATTGTCCATTTCCACCCCTTCCCAAAAATGTAGCAGAATCGTTCTTTTTTTTAAATTTATTTTTATTCAAGAAACATACATTTTTTTCTTGGGGGAAGGTCACTTCCACATTGCCCCGCCTCTTCCCTGCTCCTCCTCCTTCCCTTTCCCCGCCTTGTAAACTCCCGCCCCCCCCCCCTTACTTTTATACTTTATTTCCATACCAGCTATGGAAACTCAGTAGAATGAATGAATGAATAAAATTGGGGAAAGGATTTATTTCCGATTTTGATTGAAAATAGCAGAACTTGTGCAAGTTGTTTGTCCATGTAAAAGATCCCTCATTAAACAAAAGCAACTAGGTAAGAGGCTCTGCTGCAGGTTCAGTATAATGGATCACTAGAAAACCCTTGTGAAATTAAGTTCCTGACGCTGTGTGGAAACTATTCCCTATTACTAGTTTATTTTGTTCACTTTTATACGGTGCAGCATAATGTTGGTAAAGGTGCTTTGTACAATATACAAAGATTCCCATTGCGTCTGTAACCCAATCACTGAACTTCTTTTTCACTTGCTGAATTTCCAGGAAGTGGAGCCCATGGCCATGGAATGTGATCACCTTCAAATCACGGCTCTCTCGCAAGCCCTTGCCGTACGCCTGCAAGTGGAATATGTGGACGACACGGACACCGCTGTGAATCACCACAAGTTTCCAGAACACACCAGTCCTTCGGTTTATATGCTCTTCACAAGGCAGCATTACAACATTCTATATTCTGCCTCCTGACAGGCACAATTCACTCAAAGAAATCCATTTGAACTATGGTCTTCTGAGTCATATCTTCCAACTTCAGAATCAAATGAGCAAAGCATATGGGGGTGATGGGAGCAACGTTTTACTGTAATGTGAAGTACAACAGAGATTATGATGATGTACACCTCTCCTGGCGCACTCATTTATCAAGTGTTTCCGCCACACTCACGCCAAAAGCTGTTGTTAAATGCTTGTTTTTGAGAAATAACCACCTTTAGCGTTACTAATTAAATATGCCTGCATATGGTCCTACTCTTCAAGCATTGGCACTTTAAACAACACTTTCTCTTTTACGGACAGACGTTTTTGCAAAGATGTTGTGCAATGTCAAGACTGGTTTGACATATTTGGCGGTTGTCACAGAAAGTAAATTACACATTTTTTAGAGTTATGAGACTTGCACTGAGTGATATATAAAGTAAAGCATACACCTAATTAGCAGGATTAGGACTACAAACTGCACCACTACACCTTTATCAAGGGCTGTCCGAACAGAGTCCAGGCAGAGTTTGATATGATGTTTATCCTGTGGGAGTTAGTGACCTCCCCAAACAATCTATAGAGGGACCAGATCTTAGACACACGCAGCAATTGTTTGGTTCTATCTGGAACTCTTGTTGGAGATCCATCAAGAAAAGGACACATCGACATCCTACAGAAGATGTAGCAAACATTGCTAAGTTTTAGCTCTGTAGAGTGGTTGCAAAACACACAAATCAATATAAATTAGTTACCATATTAGATCTTGTAATATATTTTGTCTGTGGAGCACAACTCTAGCCATGAAGCCTGCAAGCCTATGACATTTCCAGAATAATCAATGAATATGTCAATCTATTCAATTGAAATGTATCTTGTGAAAATTCATTTTGAACATAATGGCCCTCATTCCGAGTTAGGAGGTAAGTACCGGTTATTACCGGCATGGTGCAAATAGCGTGTCCGAGCTGGCAGTAGACCGCTAAAAGCGACCTATTACGGCTTTGCGTGCACGAGCTTTGTGCCATGCTGTTAATATACCTAGCGCCATGCCGCAAAAGGGCCCCATAAAGCCCTTACCGGCATCAAGCGCACCGTACATAACACCACTGCCATAGGGTAAAGCGGCAATAGCGGTGACCGTAATCAGCGGTCACCGCTATTTACGGTCACTGTTAAATAGCGGAACAGGAAACAGTGTCATCGCACAGGAACTGGAAGGAGCACGGCTGCCATCTTTAAAAACACAATCTATTGCCATCTTCACCGCACAGAACCTGGAGCCATCCAGTGAATACAGACATTGACCATCAATACCAGCATCATGCCGAAAGCACCAAAAAAGGAGCTGCCCGCCTCAGGAAGGAGCGCTTTAGCCCGGATGAGCTCCAGATGATGGTGGACACTCTCCACGAACATTCAGACACCGTTTTTAGCAGTGACATGCGGAGGGTGACGATTGTTAAAAAGGAGATTTGGGCCATCGTAGCACAGAAGGTGAGCGCTGTGGGTAACACCCCCCACACCACCAAGGACTGCCGAAAATGGTGGGACGACCTACGGCTGAGGGTGCGGAGCATCCTTTCGGCCAACAGAAGCCAGGCCCTGGAGACAAGAGGAGGGCCAGGTTCCCCCATGAAAATGATGCTGTGGGAGGAGACGTGTGCGGCCATGATAGGCCCAGAAGCCATTGAAGAGGTTGGTGACATGGAGTGCGGGGCAACGTCATCCGTCGATGGAGGTGAGTGTCCAAAGTCAATACTGACAACGCATTTGTAATGAAAGTCACTGCCAAGGGCTGGGCAAGGTGTCACGTCATGGTTGGCCAAACCCCCCGCCCCCTTCAAATAATGCCAGAACAAGTGAGATCCAGGCAAATGCCAGGTGCAAGGCTGTAACCCATATGGCACATACCACATCTAGAGGCCTATTCCGTGAGGCACACAGGGCAGTTGATGTAAACATTGTGCATGTGAGCCAGCACAGTACCTGGCCAACATGAGTGATACCGACATATGCATGCATTCACCATCCAAGCATAGATCAATGTGCCACTCACCACCCAAATGGCGACAACCCACTAGAATTCCATTGTGAAATTGTACGTATGGCCAAATGCTGAATTTAAAATCATCGCTCATGCCGTCTCTCTTCCACCCCGACAGGCAGCGAGCATGACAGTGAGGACCAGGCAGGCAACTGGCCCAGTACCTCCAGGGGCCAAGTCAGGGCCCGCCGTCTACCTGCAAGCAGGAAGACACCGCAAGCCACACCACCAGCTCCCACAGGGCCCATGGAGGATGCACAACCCCTACTCCACCCTGCACTGGTGCAGGACACATGCCCCACGCTGCAATCTGAGGAGACCAGTGTGGCTGGGGAGAATGCAGCCACAGGCCCCCTCAATGTTCCTAACAGCCCCTCATCTGTATGCGGAGCAACTGAGGAGGACACTGATGTGATTGTCCACACCCCTGACGCCCAAACCAACCCCCAGGTGTCATACAGCGACTCCAGTGAGAGTGATACACCAGGGCATACAGGGCAAGCAGCAACACTGGAACATGCCAGTCCTGTATCCACTTCCCTCACTGAAGCAACGGAAATACATGCAAACCCAGTTCCCGGCGGGCCAACCACATCTGCCACATTAGCCATGGATGCAGAGCGCTCTGAGCAGCTCACAGCCTTCATTAATGAGTTCATCCAAGACAATCGGAAGTCCAGTGAGGAGTGGCGTAATGAACTCAGGGCACTGGGTGAGGTCATCACAAGCAGCACGAACCGGCTCTGCGAGGTCCTTGACCGGATTGCAGACGCCCTGGAGGCTGCACCTCCTGCACGACAGCCCCAGCAGGAGGACAAACATTCTCAAAGCTCCTCCACCCAGACCAGCCCGCTCCGTCGCTCACAGCGTACATTGCACCGCCGTGACATGGATCCTCCTGGCTCTGGGAGCGCACATTGACAATGCTGGCATACATGTGTGGCCTATGTTGTCCTTATGGGACTAGTGTGGGGTTGTTGTGGGGGGAGGGAGGGGAGGGTGAGGGTGTGTTTGGGAGTTGTGTGGGGAGGAGGTGGAGGGAGGGTGGTGGAGGATTTGTTTTTCACGTTTGAACCTTCTAATTCAATACACCGGTTGTTCATCAAATAAACAACAGAGTGGACATTCATCATTGCGCACGTGTCATTTAATGTTTCACAGTGCATAGTGTACATGTATCCCCACACCCAGTGCCTGATGTCCTGACATCCTCACACCCTCTGCTGACTTGTGGGTCAGAAATATTGTTAAATCAATGATTGCCGCACGGCACGTCCCTCCTGTGCATCGGCACTGCGATGCTGTCCTGCCACTTCTTCCTCCTCCTCCACTTCATCATCGGGTGGTAGCAGCTCCATGTCAGGGGAAGGGGGTACGTTCTGACGGATGCACATATTGTGCAGCATTACACATGCCATGGTGATCTTGGCCACCTTCTCATGGCTGTAGATAAGTGCCCCACCCCACCGGCTGAGGCAACAAAATCGTGCCTTCAACAGGCCAAATGTCTGCTCAATCACCACACGTGTACGGGTATGGGAATGATTGTAGTCCTCCTCGTGCCGGTTCTGTGGGTTCCGGACAGGGGTCATGAGCCACGGCTTCAAGGGATAGCCACCATCACTTGCATGAGAGGGGAATGAAGGTAAGTGTACATTCATGGCGGACAACTGTACTAGTCTTACATGGCAGCAGGTAATTTCTGCCCATACCCACATGTCCCTGGATGCATTGGCCCCATTTCTGACCCCGCCAAGTGACCTGTGCAATGGGATGATGGAGTGGGTAGCATCCTCAGGATGGGTTATGGTATGCGCTCATATCTTGTTGCACGTGCATCGTATATGCATGCAGCAGTGTTGGAGTGAAATCATTGCTGTGTTGTGTCCTGTGAGATTTGGTAGTAGGGAGTGTTGGCTATTGCCAGGAGCATATTCGTACCACGCTGTGGTATCCCTGTTGGGCTCAGTTCAATGCACTCTCAGTGATGACTCTCCAGTGTGGTGATATGCTGGAGGCAGCGACATAGTGCATATGCAGTGCATAGTGCTAGATGCCCTTACGGTGTGTGAGGGCCACCGATGAGTGGTGCATGTGTAGTGGGTTGTGGCCTGGTCACCTGTTAGTCATGTAGTGTTATATGCCGGCCTTACCTCATCACTGTGGGATTTGGTAGTCATGTGCCGTTTCACTGGCTCTGGGGCACAGTGTTCGTTGATGTGCTCATCGTGCACTGGCGTCATCATTTCCACCCAAGTGAAGTATGCATCCCCCCACCCCCCTCCCCACTCAGGTGGAGTATGCAGCCACCCACCTCCTAACCCGATGCACTGCCATGGGCCAGTCAGGCAACTCACCAAGCAGCCAGGCACATCGTCCATCATGTCGCTCCATATAGCGTGGAGTTCCGCAGGACCAAAGAGTCATGAGTTGATCTTGGATATCAGGCACAGCAATGTATGATGATCTTGCTGGCGTTACATACCATCTGCACCTTAATAGAGTGGTATTGCTTGCGGTTGCGATACGCCACCTCAATGGCATGCAGGAACACAAACTCCACGTGGGTGCAGCCAAGGGCACTGATACAATTTGGCATGCCTGCCAGTGCATGGAAGGCAACTTTTGTGTCAAATATCTCCTGGGGAATCCGTGGTAGGGATATGTAGTGCCTTGTGTGCTTGAGGAGGGCATCAGCACTTGGTTCAGTATCAGTGAAAATAAAGGTTGTGATATGCCATGCATGTGCCCCACTGTGTGCTGGTAGATGCCTGTGGCAAGGAAGTGGCACACAGACACTACCTTCAGTAGAGGGGGATGGCGCTGCGTATTTCTATGAGGCTCACTATGTCGTCATGGATCAGGTCCACTATGGTGGTGATGGTGTCACGGTCAAGCCGGTACAGGGTGCAGATCTGCTCTGGTGTTAGGTTGAACGGGGTGGCTCTGATGCGAGGGATTGGGGCTGCCGGCGTGGTAACTGTGGCTGCACTGGTGGGGCATGCTGAGCCTATCTCACCCTTCTTCTCCTGTGTATCCTCTGTGGTGGGGGCTGTGGTGGTGGTGGTTGTTGCTGCCTTGCAAGCAGGGCCTCCAGCTCCAGTAATGCTACTACTATTGGTGTCATCTTGGTGTGGGAGGGGGTGTGGTGTGTGGGTGTGCTCCTTTTGTGCTGTGCCAGACTCCATTGCCTGTGCTGATTGTGTGCACCTGTGGCTCTTGGAAACACTGCTCAGGGTTCTTAACACCTTCTCGGAGATGCCGGTATTTACTCCATGCCATTAAGGTACTTTTCGGGCTTCAGTAGGCCGTTATTTGCATGTCCACATTATTTGGGATCAGCTCTGGTTTACGGCATGCTGCTAAAATTGGCATGGTGTGGCGAGCGCACGCGACCCTAGACCGCTATTAACGGCATCGTACTTTACGGTGCCGTAAATGGCGGTCTGGTTGGTCAGAATAGCCCGTAGCGGTAAGCGATGCCGGTAATCCTTTACCAGCATCGTTTTTCCCTTACCTACCACCTCGGAATAACCCCCAATGTAAACATATTTATGGGCCTGGAGGAATGGAGTTATGTGCCACAGTATTATGCTAAAGTCCAGCCACCTAGAGACTGCTTTTCACCTGTTGCTGCGTTAGAGAATCCCCTGGCATCCACAAATGGAGCTAAGGATGACAGGCAGGGAGATGAGCTTTGTAGTTAAAGGGCATGTTGGATTCTCCAGTTTTTTTTGTTGGAAAGAGATCTGCTGCTGCTTTGCGTCCTTAATATATCTTAAAGTCAACAATTTCTGGTCAATTTTGTTTCAGAGATTTTGCTAAGAGAATTAGCCTTTTTTTAAAAAAATACCTGAATGGCATCTGAAGTATTCTTTTGGCAAAAAGTTCAATATTACATGCACATATCAATGTGCTATGAAACTGCATTTTCAAAGCAACACAATTTAATAACAATGGTTTTTGCTCATTTTATTTTCTTGTCCTTCAGTCAAGTCAAGTTTTTTGTTGGTGCGCGGTACAAATACCTTTAACATTTAAATGATTTTTAACATGTTTTCTAAAGGAATAATTCCAGTAAAAGTAAGAAAAGAAAAATATTTGAAGGACCCCGCCTTATAGTTTCCATGTAAAGACTAATTCAATTTAAAATGAAAATGATCCAGCACTTGTGGTCATTCGCCAGTTATCACCACTTTTCCCCAGGGGGAGACCTTTCCAATGAGGATAGGGAACTGCAGCCGCTACCCAATAGTGGTCCTAGGGGTGGTATAATGCGGGAGATCTCATGGGGAAGGACTCTCCCTCTGGGGATAAGGCCGACCACCTTGCGTACAACCCATTAAACAACCATCACACCAGCACATTCCTTAGTGCCCCCCACCCCCATTTCAAACCACTATTGTGGGTAAACCAATGTATTTCTGTAGTGCCTGGGATACAGCCAATATCTAGGTTGAAGAAGAGCACAGAAAACATGAGGAATACCGATGGTGCTAGAAATGAGATGAGGTGGCTCACAGAGGGCATGAGGAATACAAAGAAACCATTGATAACAGTTATTGGCATGCTGGGGCAGAGTAAGCCTTATAAAGTGGAAAGAAAAGAAGGACTCAGAGCCTTCCCTCCTGGTCTGAGAACCCAGGAGTTTTCAAAGTACGCACTCGACCTGAGGAGAGGGCTTTGCAGAGGACGCCAGCAAGTGGCTGTGGAAGTCCATGACAGGTCCTGCATTGGCAGGACCGAGACCAGCAAGAAGCAGGCGAGGCAGTGGCACAATCTCCAAGAGGAGGTGGACCACACTGGTCCCTAACTGTGCAGAGACTGCAAGGATCCACAACACGTAGAGTCACCACAGAAGCAGTAACGAAGCAGATAGCTGCCAGAAAAAGACCGAGCCCAGTCCGGCGCTGTGCAAGCAAATCCCAGAAGGTAATGGAAAGCAAGGGCAGACCGGTAGGGACGTGAGAGGAGTAGAGAGGTCTTCGCTTAATACCCGGATTGGCGTAAGGCATATCAGAGGGCCATCAAGGGTCAGGGACGCAAAACTAGATGAAGACTGCATCTGAGGAAGTTTTCCTCATACCAGGGGCAGAGATAAGCCCACTGACCACCATAGAAGAGTCTGGGACTCGCAACAGAAGAGAGCCTAGCAGCCGTGGAAATCGTCCTCGTACCAGTGGCAGATATAAGCTCACTGATCACCAGAGAAGGGTGTGGGACCCTGATAAAATAAAACAAGCATCAGAGGACACCATCCTCACAACAGTGGCAGGATATGCACCCGGACGATAGGAGAAGGGTCTGGGACCCTACCATCACTGAAACGGGCATCCAAAGAGAACTTCCTTGTTGCAGTGGCAGAGATCAGTCCGCTGGAATTCAGAGAAGGACTTGGAACTTTGCTCATATAGTGAAAGACTGGCAAAATACAACACAAGTTGAAAAAGTGCTCTCATGCACCAGGAGAAGGAAGTCCTTCTCCTAGTGAGAAAATGGAATTCTTTCAAGTACTCTGAAGAGATGCCAGGGGAAGGGAGTCTTACCCTCTGGCCTTGCTATGAACTACATTGGAGAGTGCAGACCAGTACCGGGAGAAGGTAGCCATTCTCCTGGTAACATTTCTAATAGCTTACTCAGTAATCCTGCATTTTGAAGGGGTGTACCATCACTTCTTTTGAACCCAGTCCTTTCCCATCTTGCTAGCCCTGAGTGCACCATGGAAGTCACGTAGGCCAAATCGGAGAACGTTTTCACTACCTGGCCCTCTGACATGTTCAGTGCCTCAATCAAGGCCACCAGTTCTGCTGCCTGTGCAGAGTAGTGGTCTCATAGTCTTGTCCGAGTACACTATCAACTTGTCTCCTTTGTGTATTCCATGTCTGTGCCCTACCACTGCAGAACCCGAATACCTCTGACCTGTGGTCTGAGCAATACTGGATCTTTTGTCATTGAAAATCATGTTCCCCCCTTCACTCGCCTCTTCCTTAACAAGTGGGTTACCTTTGCTCCTGTCTGCACGCTATGCAGCCATGACTGTAATCTCCCGCCTCTATTTGTTCTGCAATAAACTCTGCTGGATTTATAGTCCTGTGTCCCACCACTTCTATTGCTGGGTTTGTCAGTATTACTTCATACCCTGAATATCTCAGAGTTGTCAATGTTGATTTTGTTTTTTCGAGTATTGCGAATAATGCATGCTCCACGTCCATAGTTATCGTGGAAACCTTCTCAATTGCAAATGCAGCAGCAAGTGCCTGCTCACATGGGAAATGTCCATGCATCACTGCATCTAGGAATCCAATGTTGTATGCAAGTGTTTGTGTCCATGTCCCTTCTTCTGCGTCAGCAAAGCTGTCATTACGTTTCCCTATGAATGGGAAAACAGGCAAAACCTCTTTTTGTAATTGGGTGTAGCCAGTACTGGTGCACCTGCTAACTCATGTTTTAGTTAATCAAAGCTCTCACCCAATTCAGCTGTCCAATTTATATTTGTTTTGTGTTTCTGAGGTTCTTTTAATGCTTACAGCAATAGCCTGGTGTAAGTGGAGTACTCAAACACCCATGCCCTGCAGTAGTTGCTCAGGCCCAAGAACTGCTGCATCCCTTTCACTGTTTTTGGTTGTGGAGTTTTATGTACGGCCTCTACACTTTCTGGTGTTGTACCCAAGTACACCACTTCTTTTTGACAGAACTGCATTTTTCTTTGTCCACTTTGTATACTTTGTCAGCTAACAATGTCAGTAGTGTCACTGAGTCCTTTCTACACTCCTCTTCTGTCAAGCTTCACACCAATAAGTCATCAACATACTGTATCACGGTGCTTGCAACCTGTAAGTTGCTCAAGTCCATTTGTATAACTCTGTTAAAGATGCCTGGTCCTTCACAGTACCCTTGGGCCATTTTAGAGTGATTGAACCTGTTCCCGCAATACAGTAACACAGTGAGATACCTGGAGTCTGGATCTAGTGTGATGGAGAAAAATGTGTTCTTCAAATCTACCACAGTGAAATAGTGTGCCTCCGCTTGGAATGCTGCAAAGAATCATCACAGGATTTGGGACCAATGGATACTCTGCCCCAACTATATTGTTAAGAGGTCATAAATCCTGTATGAAACATCACACCCCCTCCCTTTGCTTTCTTGATCGCCTAGATAGTCGCGTTTCAAGGTGATGTGCTTTCCTATATTATGCCGTGCTGCTAATGGGCATGCAGTGTCTCATAAATGCCTTCACCTGCATCTCGAGAAAGGAGCTACTGCTTTACTCTTGGCAATAGTGCTCCTTCTTTTAATTTGATGTGTACTGCCCGGCCCATTTTAGTATCCCTACATCATGGGATCCTGTTGTCCATAAGCTTTTTGCCACTTTTTCCAAATATTCCTGCAAATATTTTGTATTCTTTTTGTTATCCGAGTCATCTGGAGAACTGCCCTTTCTTTTATGTGTACTGGACAAGGTATGCTTGAATCAAACACTACCTCTCCTACATCATTGTCTTTTGTTGCAAACAACTCTGTGTCACTTATTCCTTTTAATGTCAGAGTGGGCTCAATACATAATATTGATCGCCATTCCATGTTGTCTTCATCTGTGGCAACCAATATGACCATTTCCTTCCGTGCCACTACTTCCACTAGGTACAACAGTGTGTGTGCGCCGAACTAACAGGAGGCACACCGTGGCCTGAACAAAGATTTATTGGACAGCCAAAACACCCTTCCCTCAATTCCTGGTAACCATCCCAACAACACGTCCATGCCGTACAAAAACACCTCCATGTATGTGGATATCCCTCTCATCATGCTGTGTGTCTAGTATGCATGAATCAATTCTGCCACTCTAGCTGCATACATTCCAGGTGTGGAGCACACCATCCCTTTCTCTGAAAATGAAATTGTGTTCAATTTGCTGAGTAAGTCCCTTCCCAGAATGTTGATGGGTGTATCTTTCGAATACAATAATGATGCTATGATATTCCGTGTCCCCATTGTCTTGGGTAAATCTTTTGTCAGAGGAACTTTAAAAATTCTCCCCGAAAAGCCTTGCGTGTCCAAACTTTTGTTAGATAATGGAAATCCTTCCTTTATGCATGATCTGATTGCTCCAGTATCTAAGAAAGAGAAATCCCCTCTGTCCTATCTTAACTGCTGCCTCCAGTTCCTCCTCTGGGTCCTCAGTTACTCCTAGAACAGGACACACTTGCACTCTCCATGGGCACCTGTTAAGATGGATTTCTGAACTCGGAACTGGAGGGGCAGAGGTTCAGAAGGCCAGCCTAGTTTCTTCGAACAGGGTAACCCCTGGACAAGCCAGACCAATCGGGGTAGCGATGGCGGCGGTCAAGACTAAGTCTCAAGGGGGGTGAGGGTGACTTAAAGCCCGCAATGAGCACACAAAGCAAGGACACTTGCAAATTACTCCAGACAGGTGTTATATTAAAAATATAGACACATTTATTACACGGCCTTTGTAACATCGACCATAGCAAAGAATCACAATAATAATAAAGTAAACCAACACATCACAATCAATACAATATATATATACAAGACCGAGGGGTCTAAGGAGTTAGCAGCGCGTAATATGTAGACCACCTAGATGGGGAGGAAAACAGGCAGTGCAAGTAATCATTAGACCCAGTTCGACATCTGAAATACATCTAACTAGGAGGAAGTCCGAGCCCTACGAAGAGAGAAGCCTTATGCTCAAAAGTACCTGCACGCGCTGGTGCCAATGGACAAAAGAGGGCCTCTTCAAGGATATCGAGCAGTTCAGGAAGGTGAATGAAGCGATGCAGAGCAAGTCGCCACTACTCAAGCAAGGCCTCCACTTGTGGGCAGAGGCAGGGTTAGAGTGCGGGATAGAGCCGCTATTTCGCAACAGCGGTAGAAAAGAAACAGGCTCCGGCGCAAGGGGCCACCGGTTGGGGTATGGACTACTCACCGGTCCCCGACGCAGGCAGACACAGACTTCTCCAGTTCAGTTCACGATTCACGATGCTGGCAGGTTCGGCTGCGATCATAAGGACGTCACGACACCGTGTAGATTCTGTGTAGCAGGATGCAGGGTCGAGGGTGTCCAAAATGCAGTGGACGTGCACAGGTTGTTACTGCAGCAGGGCAACACGGAAACCGCGTTTACTCTGGTCCGGGCGCACTCATCTCATCTCGAGGGCTTCCCCAAAACGGCGGCGGTGACAGAGCAAAGCATCCTGCGTAAGATGGTCAGCCCACTGGTTGGCCCAGGGACACTTCCGAAGAGGCTTGCTTGCAGGCTTTGATGAAGGTACCGGAAATAGTTGTTCCCACTATTGCAATGGGTCGAAGCTCCTTCGCAGACCTTCTGGGACGATCAGATGCAGAGGGGCCTCACAGGACGAAAGCGGCTCAGGGTGCAAAACCTTCAGTGGGTCACCAGCGGTTCCTCGACTCAGCTTCTTGTTGCAGGATACTTGGCTCCTTATCCCTTGTTTGGTGTGAACTCGGGAGATCGACATGGTAGTGGTGTTTCCAGCCTCCTCTTATCCAAAGTTCCCTTCGCGCCAAAACGGAGAGGACCCAATGGGAGATCTGCTCACAAACACTCACACCATACGTGGACCTATCACAGACCACAGTGATCCCAGGCATTCAGGACACTGTAGACTCTCTGGCACCCAGGATGTGCATTGGGACCAGACATCCCAGCCCACATCCTGGAGGCACACACAAGGCATGCAGAAGCCCGCGAAAGCGTTGTGTTTCGCGGGAAAGTGCATGACCAAATAAGGACTGCCCTGGGTCGGCTCGACCTGGGGGAAGGTGAAAGGGGCAAGACGGTCAGCGGACAGGACAAAGAACCTCGTGGCATGGCCATTTTGGGAGCCAGGCCACCTACGAGACCTCTCGCAATTCATCACCAGACTCATCAATGCCTCTTTATCCTCAGGAACAGTCCCCAGTAACCTTAAAGAGTCCTGGGTCCTCCCTCTCCTCAAAAAACCCTCCCTTGACCCGTCCATCCCAACCAACTACAGACCGATTACCACCGTCCCATATCTGCTCAAGATACTAGACAAGACAGCATACCAACAAATTCAAAAGTATCTTGAAACAAACCACCTTCTAGGAATAAGACAATCCGGCTTCAGACCCCAACATGGAACTGAAACAGCTCTGATAGATTGGAAAGCCCAAATAGACGTCCTTAGAGATAACGGGAAAACTGCATTACTACTCCTGCTAGACCTCTCTGCGGCGTTTGACCTAGTTGACCATAAAATCCTATGTAATCATTTAGACTCAGCTGCCCACTTTTCACAAGAAGCCATCAGTTGGATTGAGTCATTCCTCAACAACAGATCCATGCGAGTCTTCTCCTCCTCTGCCGCCGCCGAACCCATCCCCATTACATGTGGAGTCCCACAGGGCTCGTGCGTCTCCCCCACTCTGTACAACGTGTTCACAAAGCCCCTGTTTGATGATCTAGATGGCCTGGGTATCACCTACACTAACTACGCCGATGATACACAGATCCTCATCCCGTTGACGGGAGATTACAACCAGGATTTGGCCTTGGTGAACAGGGTGTATCTCATCATCCAGGCATGGATGGCTTCGCACAGTCTATGCCTGAATGATGACAAAACTGAACTCATCATCCTTGGTTCTACGTCCAACCTAACCAAACTCGACCACAATTATGCCAACTTCATCATAGATGGGAACCTAATCAAGGTTTCGAAAGAAGTAAAAACCCTAGGAATATACCTCGACTCCTCCCTAACCTTCCACAAACAGGTTAGCTCGATGGCATCCTCTACGGCCTACACATGTAAGCTCATAAGAGCAGCCAAACCCTTCCTCTCCACCCACAGCTGCACTACACTAGCCAGAGCATTGGTATTATCCAAACTGGACTATTGTAACGCCCTCTACATAGGAGCCACCAAACAAATCACCAACAAAATTCAGACGCTACAAAACAACGCCCTTAGGGCAGCATTCAATATTCCCAGGAGGGAACACATTTCCAATATCAGGAAATCCCATAACTGGCACAGCACAACAGACAAAATCCTGCTTAAAGTAGCATCGCTCATCCACAAATGCCTGAATAATGCTGCCCCACGCTATCTGGCAGACAGAATATGCAAACACAGCCCCATCAGACCCACCAGAACCTCCAATGCTAATCTGCTCACCGTCCCCAGGTTTAAACGCACTAAATTGGGTGGCAACAGCTTCCAGGTGAAAGCACCTCAACTCTGGAACTCCCTACCACCATCGCTCAGAACTCCCCAACCTTACTCACTTTTTAGACGCAACTACATCCATTGGTTAAAGAACACGAACCACTAACACCTCTAACACCACACGGCTGCTCTCCGCGTTGCATGCTTTAAGAGAATCTGTAAATTTGTAATACTAAACTTGTATATATTTGTAATTCTTTAAATACATCTACTGCATTCTCTCCTGCCAAACTGTACACATGTTCCTTCATCGTCACACTGTAACTATGTAATGTAAAGTATAATTATGTAATGTAAAGTATAAGCATCCTGTAACCAAGCTTTGAATCACCTTGCTGCTCATGCGCCCTCATACCCTCGGGTCTGGTGCGCAATACAAATGAATAAACTAAACTATTCATGCCAAACGCGGTAAGCGCGGATAACATGGCAAAAAAGGGTTCAAAACACAAGAGAAACGATAGCTGCCACCAGTCCCATCCGTGACACACTTGCACGGTTCATAATAAGTCCATCGAGAGTTTCTAGGTCCTTTGGAATGACTAGAGACCCAAAAGCGCGGTAAAGTAAGTTACACTGCACTCTTGTTTCATGTTACACAAAAGCTGCAACATGGGGAAAGGACTGAGGGAAACAGTCTCCCAGTACTGACTGTCTTAAGGGCATGTCAGTTTCCCCATAAGAATTGAGCGAAAGCCCAGAGGAGTGCGGCGGAAGGCTACACTTCTCTGGCAAAGTCTAGATCAGGGTGTAAAACAGCAGCAAAAAGTTTGGGGTTTGCCACATGGAGGGAAAATTACATACAATTATGAAATCTTTCCTAACAGCACCCCTATTGGACCGCCCACCACGGTCACTCTGGTGTATTGGGGCACAGTGTTCTGTCCCAGTAATGTTACCCCTTCTGTACTTGGGTCTGTACTAGTGCCTGGAGTATGCTTACTGTACCTAGGTTTCCTGCTATCTCCCCACCCTGCACTTGCACGTGTCCCTGGGTGGATATACCGTGTGGTTGTGTGGGCTGTATCTGTAGTTGCTGCTGCAGTATCACCCATAGAGGTGTGTCATGGCCCTTGCCCCTGGCCCTCACTGGCAAGTCAGCCTTCCAGTTAGGGCCAGGTCAAAGGCCTTAAAACCTCATCCAAGACTCTCTTGGAGTCCGTCCTGGCGCCTTTGGCTATGGTTATGAGCCTTTGGCGCCAGGCTCATAACCATCATGAAGACCAACATTAGAATGGGACTATTTACTTGGGACTATTTAACTTGGGGCGGGGGGGGTTCAGCCAACATGGAGGCACACACATAGCTCAGTTACAAGGAACTGAGCTATGTGGTCTAGTCTTTTGGGTGTGGCAGGCCTGGGACTACTTTACCTGGACTACTTTGGGTGTGGCAGTCCTGGGAATATTTTACCTGGACTACTTTTCCTGAGACTATTTTTTTTATTTTTATTTGTGTTTAATCAGTAGACTTTTTACAAAAGCAGTCGTGTACAAAAACAATTTCTTCAAGAAAAGTTCTTTCCATAACAAAAAGAAGAAGACAACTTTAGATAACTAGCTAGCTAGCTAACTGTGAGGGACGTGTAGAAGTAGAACTGAATTTATGTATTTCAGAATGTTAAAGGTTGCCGGCTGCCAACAGGTTCTGTCCCCACCCTATTAATTTGGCCCAGCAATTATCTTGGTCGCTTAGTGCGAACTCACTCAGAATGCTCAGCAAATACAGTGCTCTCAGTCCTCTAGTGCCAGAACATTCTAGGATCAGGTGACAAATTGACTCCGTTACTGGTCGATCAGTACAAAAGCGGCATTCCTTTGTTGATGAAATACCTCTGATAGCCACTTGTTTGTAAAAGGTTCAATCTCGCTCTCATAATCAGATCCCTTGCCTGACTCGATGGAAACTTTTTGATGTAGGGCTGTACTTCATTAACTCTCCTTAAATTGGGTGGCAGATGTTGAATCAGTTTGTTGTTTGAAGCTGTTTCTTTAGTTCTTATCCAGTCTAGATCTTTCAGTTTTTTCTGGATTTTTGTTGGATTTGTGAACAGGGTTTCTTCATCACTTTCCACAGATGCTAGCATATCACGGTTTAAGGTAAACCAAGCCTTCAGCATTTTGTTGGTACCATTTCCAGTTTCTTTCAGTATCAAGTTATATATTGATTGATCCTCTGACATTCTGCACTTCCGGTATAGCATCAAGGAGTTAATTTTTACTATGCCTTCCAGCGACAGCAGACTTAGTTCTTGTCTTATCACTGCCCCAGATGTGGAGTTCGGGAGGACTAGTGTTGATCTCCAAAATAGGGCTTCTAGTTTTGGCCAAAGTGTAGCTGGTAAAGTTGGCATTGCGTCCGCCCCATATGTTAGTGATGGAACAACCTTTTTTTTGTAAAACCCAAGAACTGGCAGCAACGAAAATTTGCCAAATTTCCTGTTGATGGCCTTGCCTTGCCCAATCAGTTTTTTTGTCTTCAATTTTAGATGGTGCTGCATCGCCTTTTCATGTCTCGAGCTGTCCAGGATCACACCCAAATATCTGAATTCTGACACCTTTTCAATTGATTCATTTGCCAAATGCAGTGACACCTTTTCAGTTCTTTTGGTGCTGGTCGAAATGATCATGAATTTGTTTTTTTTTTCATTTATGTCCAGGTTGTTTGCCCTCATGTAATCCTCAAGGCTGCTCAGCTGACGCTGCAGCCCGATAGGTGTGTGGTCCAATAATATTAGATTGTCAGCGTATAACAATCTATTTATGTGGACACTTCCCATTTTGGGGGGAAAGCATTCAACTGTTGAGTTCACTTCTTGTAAATCTCCCAGAAAGGCCAGAAAGAGCACTGTTGCAAGGGGACACCCCTGTTTAACTCCTCTGGCTGTTGGAATGGCTTTAGAGAGTAGCCCTTACTGGGTTAGCTTCACTTTCATACTGGTGTTAGTGTACAGAGCCTTTATTGGGTCCAAAAGAGATTGTGGACAAGCCCAGGCTTCGAGCTTAGCCCATAGAAGGGCACGATCTACACGATCGAAGGCCTGGGTGAGGTCGATGAAGATTACAAAAAGTCGTGGGCCTCCGTCCAGTACTCTGCTCTTTAAAGCACTTCATAGCAGGATGTTTGCCGAGGTTCCCAGGTTTTTTAAAAACCTATTTGAAGATAATCTCTGCACGATAATCTCTAAACATCGTGTTGTGCATCTTCACATTTTACAATGTTTCATGCGATTTTCTGTTATGCCAGTACCCAAATGTCCATTCAATGTTAGAAATACTGATACACCTTGTGTGTTAAATACTCTACTAACAAGTAATGGCTGTCCTGTGGTATCTAATATTGATTAAACCAGTCGGATTTAGAATTCCTGTTGACCCGCTCAAAACGAGTGCTTATGCTCATATTACTGTGTTAAGAATACATGCGTGATGTTAAAGTGCCTATATTGTGAACAAATCAAAATTGCTGACCTTTGTTGGCTTATCCAAAGTCAAAAAGCTTTTAGCTAAATGTGCGGCGCAGCCGTTTCACATCACGTACACAAGTCAGCCTGTATCAAAAAATGACATATAATCGAGTGTGCCGTCAGCCCGTTTGCATCTGCTTTTATACTGTAAACCTTTCTGCAACGTAGATAAGCTAGTCTACCATTTAGCGCTTACCTTGTGTTTAGTGCTGCAGCGCGGGAGACGTGCCTCGCTGAATCATGATACTCTGTCAAATCACTACCTAAGTAAACACTAAGATGAGTTCAAAGTGAGGCTTAGGTTACTATAGTAATGCCTCCTCCAAGATGGAGTCCTGTCTATGTATAAGACGCCATCTTGCTTGGGGCTAATTCTAACTGTAAACAAGTGGATGCTGCATGCAATTGGACTATTGTGACATGCTGCAGACATAATGTCTGGCAAACAGTAAAAATGATTGTGTACTATATTGGTACCCTTAATTATATTGAAAAATCAAGAAATAAACAAATAAAATGTACATGATAATGAAATTGCTGCAACATGATGAAATAGTCATATAAACACGTGGAAAAACACATTATATAAAAAAACATTACAGACACACATATAACTAATTAGTAAGTCAGCTTGTGCTGATCAGATGTCGGAATGTCGTCCCTAGGGAATGATCTCCACCTCACTTCTGCACGCAGTACGTGCTGGTCCTGCTTGGTCAATCACTAATACCATGGTGTCTACTTATAGAAAACAATTCAAATCCAATTCTTCATTCATTCCCCTGGGTGATAAACTGTCCAGCCGATCTATCCAGTACGCCTCTTTGTTGACGTCTTATTCGCGGATCGATGCCTGGTTGCTGGTTGCTTAGTACTTCCAATATTTGGAATCTTAGCTGGGCTACCGTATGCTTTTTTTGGTTAAAATGTCTAGCCACTGCTGAGTTTGGATTCCTATTTCGTATACAGGACTTATGTTCACTCATCCTTTGAGTTCAGCTTTCGTCCGGTTTCTCCTACGTGATAAAGTCCACAAGGACAGCGTTTGCAGTATATGCAATTTTCAGAGTCACATGTTCCGAAATCTCTAAGTTTGATCTTTTCTCCTGTGTGGGGGTGTGATACTGTGTTCCCCTTGATGACACTATTACAATTATTGCAAATCAGACATGGGTAGGTACCTTGTTTATATTTCTGTTTCTTCCCTTCAGTGTCTCTTGTGTTCACCAGTAGATCACGTAAATTGTTTGAGCGCTGGTATGCAAACACTGGTTTAGTTTGGAATAAGGCCGTTGTACGTTCATCACTGGTGAGTATTGCCCAATGTTAATGTTTGGTGATGAATTTCTTAATTCGTGCACTCTGGGTCGAAAATTTTGCCACATATACTATTGTGGGGGCTTCTTTTTTGGGTTTCCCTTCCAGTATATTCTCTCTGGTTCTAGCTGTCACTTTCGAAGATGCCTCATCTAATTCTTCTTGGTGGTATCCTTGTTTGGATCATTTGTTTTCCAATTTGCGTAGTTCATGGTGAAGTTCTTCTGGATCACTAATGATTCTTTTCAATTGTAGCATCTGTCCATAGGGTAAGTTCTGTAGCGTTTTCTGAGGATGAAAACTCATACGATGTAGCAAATTATTCCTGTCGGTGGGCTTAGTGTACAGTGAGGTTGTGATCGGTAGTTGATTCACCTTTACTTCAACATCAAGGTAGTGGATATTGGGATTTCCTATTTCCTCGGTGAACTGTATTCGTGAATCAATCTGATTTAGATATGTCAAGAATTCCTTTAATGCTTCAGTGGATCCCTTCCATATCCCGAAAATATCATCTATGTACCTCACCCACACTTTCAGTTGGTCATTCCATTTCTGTATTTCCAAAATATGTTCGGTTTCAAACCGATGCATAAATGCGTTGGCATACGCTGGTGCCATTGTGGCTCCCATGGCGGTTCCTGATATCTGCAGATCGTGTTCTTTTTCATAGGTGAAGTAGGAATTCATGGAGATAAAAGTGAGTAATGTCAGTATAAATTCCTTATACGCTCCTATGTTGTCTTCCTTAAGTAAAAGCCATTCCACTGCTGCCTGTCCTAAGTCATGGGGTATACTCGTATAGAGGCTATTCACATCATTGGTGAACAGAATATCTTGTTCTTCTAGTTGGATCTGTTCCAGGATGTTTAAGAAATGATTACTGTCTTTAACATATGTAGAAGTTTTTTGTATGATCGGCTGTAAAAAGTAGTCGATGTAGGTTCCCAAAGGTTGTAATATCCCTCCTGTCGCTGCGACAATTGGTCTTCCGGGTGGGTTGTCGAGATTTTTGTGTATTTTAGGGAGTGAATAAAAATGTGGAGTTTTAGGTCTTGGGTTCTGCAGGAATTGTTTGGTTTTGTGTGTAATCATGCCCAATTCTTCCGCTCTTGTGAGAACTGCCTCAAGGTCCGTTTTGATTCTGTTCGTCAGATCATGATCTATTTTGGCATAGATTTGGCGATATCCTAGTTGTCGTAAGCATTCTTTTTTATAGTCTGCTGTATTCTGGATAACTAACGCCCCTCCTTTGTCAGTCGGCCTTAGTTATTTTGTCAGCCATGTATAAGCCTTTGATGATGGCCATTTCACCTCTGCTGAGATTCTTGTATTTGGGCGTACCAAAATGTATCTTTTGTAGGTCTGCGAGAACCATTTTTTCAAAGATGTCGACTGCAGGAACTGTAATTGGAGCTACAAAAGTACTTTTAGGCTTGGAATTCTACTAACTCTGGTGTATCTCTATCGGATTGTTGCTCATTCTCCATTTCTGCAAAGAATACCTTTAATTTTAGTTTTCGTGTGAGTTTATGTAGCTCAAGCTTGGTGTTAAATAAATGATTCCGTAGGTTGGTACAAATTTGAGCCCCTTTTGCAATACGCTGTTTTCTTGGTTGCTAAGGGTCCTGTCTGAGATATTTACTATGAGGTTGTCCGTGCTTGGTGTCTCGTTTGGACCCCGGGTCCTTTTCCTCTTGCCCCTCCTCGTCCTTTCCATACCTAAAAGGAAAGAAGCAAGACATTATTATTCAAACTAAGGGGAACATAAGAACTGCATATAAAGAGTGTAAAGCAGCAAACCTACGGAGTCGCAGCAGGCCTGGATTCCCACAGAGGGGCTTGCACCAGTAAAGTAACTTGGTCGCTGCTTGCCCCCCACATCTACACGCCCCTGCCACGAGGAACAGGACGGAGAATCCACCTTTTACAATATTAAGACCCATCTTTAAACAGAGGCCTTACCAAGGGACCGGGAGAGGGTTTGAGAGTGCAAATCATCCAACCAGGGCTGAGTGGCGTCCCTGTGGATACCAGGTGAGTGTAACAGGTGCCTGTGTATAAGGTTGCTGTTGTTGCCCTGCTTGTGCTATTAGTGGGCATGTCCGTGCAAAGTGACCAAAATGTCCACATGCAAAGCACTTTCCCCCAAGCTGTGGCCCCATTCCCCTATGTGTCTAATATCCTGTACCTGACTGATACAGTCCCATGTAACCATGTATTCTCCTGACTGCACAACACCTGGCTGTTTTTGCAGATTAATAAATGCAGGTTGTTGCTGCTTCTGCACCGTTGCCCACTGCTGATTGGGTGGTACTTGAGTGTACCCTCCTGGTTGCATTACCGTTACCACTGCGAGCCCCCCTTACTGCACCTGTGGAACGCCAACTGGCCCTGTGAGCACTGCTCCTTCCATCTCTATTTTAGCCAGTTGTTTCTGAACTAATTTGTGTTTTCTGCTCTTGTTACATTGTCCTCTGTCTCCTTATCCTTTTCCTGCTTTCTTTTGCATTAATGAACGATTGTTGCCTGTATCTCAGGTCACCTTTTTGCCTCAATTCCCACTATATTCTCTAGAGATGTCTGCACATCTGCAGTGAGCCCCCTTACTAAGATGTGGTAAAACAGGGGTGTTTTGTCATTCCAAGAATGTTTATTTTCCTGTGTCCACATTTCTTGTATGGACTGTATATATTCCACTGGGTCCTCACCAGGCTTCATTTTATGAGCCAATATTGAACCCGTGTGACGTATCTGGATACAGTTCCCTTAGAGCATTCCCAACATCTGCTCAATGGTTATTAAAGGGTGCTCCATCATGTACGTTGGAGCTTAATTTTATCCCGGCATATCCGGCCTGTTGCCATATTTTATCACTTCTCTCCCCAACCAACACTGCCAATAAGCTCTTCATATCTCAGATAGCCAATGGGATTCCTGCTGTCTCTTTCTCGAATCCATTTGCTCGCCCCTGCCATTAATGAAGGTAAACTGTCCCTATCCAATTTCTGCCATGGTATGTAGTGAATCTCACCCCTTGCTTTCTGCAAACGGAGCATCTGTGTGCGAGCTCTGAGTTTATTACCATGTTGTGGTCTTTTCGAGACTGTTATCCTTGTTTTCCTACTCCAAAGCTTATTTCCCCAATCTCCTAATGACTCCTCTCTTTCCTCCTCTTCTCTCTTATTTCGTCTCCTTCCCCTGCTCATGCCCATTAAATTGGGCATGAGCAGGGATTTCTCGGTTTGCCTGAAAACAGAGTCAGTTACTGCTGGGTGCTCTTTTTAATGTCGATTAAATATTTCCGCCTCCCCTTCTCATCCTTACTAATGGTACTTGCTTCACCCTCATCTTTCCTTTCATGTGGTCCTACCTTATCTTGAGGGACTCATTTAGGATTTGTATATCCTGCAGCTGGTTTAAGTAATGGGTATATCGTGTATGGAGGGGCGGTGCACTTCCCTGCACCACCTCTTCCTTCCCCTTCTCTTTCTCTTTTCCTTTTCTTCGTAAAACTTCCAAAGTCCTAAAATGTCCTGCCTCTTTTTAAGCTTTGAACCTTTGTAGGTTGCCGACAAATATGAATACATACTGTCGATAATATTTTTATTGAACGTTCCCTCTCCAGGCCATTCTTTATAACATTTCCTCACTGTGTCATGTATTCATCAAAATGGTATTTATCGTGTCACGATATTGAGGCAATGTCATACACATGGGATTAAGCAGTGGATCCATCCAATAGGACGTCATTATCCCACCCTTAATCCTTATTGTCGCAATACTCTTCCCTTCCTTTTCCTCATTTCCTTTCATTTAAACCTTTAAAATCTCAAACCTTATTCAATCAATCCCACTCACTCAATTTTATAGTTATCATCTACTCATTCGCCTTATTTTCATCCACTCTGGCCTTCTCCCTGCCCTTTTACACCTCGCACCCCACACTTATGCACTGGCCTTCTCCACAGGCCTGTCTTGTTATGTTGTATTAGTACACAAATGACCTTCTCCCCAGGCCCAACACCTTAACAATGCCCTACATTAAGACGTTAAAAGTGCAGTTACTCCTTCCTTCATTTGACTGCACCTTTAAATTGTGCCATGCATCTCCGTAAACATATACATATTATTTCAGCTCTGGCCCTTCTGACATCTCCATAGCCACATTAAACAAATACTACAACCACTTTCTACAACACTAATAAATAAACTGCTGCTACTCACAAAACTAGTGTGAGTACGTCCCTCTAAAAAGTCTTCCTCAAAAAATAAAATAACTCAACTATACCAATTGCCTGCACTACGCGCAACTCTTGTTTAACAAGGTCTGGCACTTACTATGCAACCATCTGCTCTAACGCAGATGTGCCACCGTCCACCTGCTCCCTATCTGATCGGCAGACCTAAAATCGAAGACTACTACGGTCAATCGCCCTCCACCACTTTTGAGGGTGCTTCGCTATACACCATAAAATAGTCCCTCTCACTCCTTACGCTTCTCATGCACGAGTACACTCCCGTATCCTTTTAAGAGATTCTTCACTTCTCTCGAACTCAGAGACTCCCTTTAAAGGCCTGTACTCCAGTCAGAGTGAAGGCAGCGCTGGACCAGGCAGACCTTTGGGAAACTCAGCGTCCAGGGACCTCCTCGTTGTTTGAGCTCTTAGTACTGGCCAACATACGCTGTCCTGCACTCCTCCTGGGGCATGGCTGGAATCTTGCTGGGACCTGCAAAAATGTGTTGTGGGTCGCCTCGGGACTCACCAATAAAAGATTACAAAAGTATTCAAAAAGGAGTGTACACAGGCAAGAAGTAACACAGGTTATTCAGGGCACAGACGCAGCCGGGACAGCTATATTCAAACAGATTGTGGAATAGAACTGTGTGAAAATGTTCTGACAAAGAAACACCCCTAAATTTAAAACATTTATAACAGTTGAACTAATTAACAGTGGTAACTTTGCAACATGAAAAAATATCCCCACATCACACTGATTGGTGCTCGCACATTATATCCTTATAGAAAGACATACATTATGTTCTGTAATTGGGTCCCCAAACTTTCCCACACTGCCCTTAATTTTAATTTGTGACGTCACAATCCAACCCCCACTTCCCACATTGTAATGACAATTCATCGAAACATTTGAGATGACCAGAGGAACTTTTTTCCATCTGTCCCGATCATCTCATCTATGTTCTCATGAGAACGCTCTCTACCATGGCACTGTCACAGCCTTGATCCACAGACCAACTGCTTTACAAATGTTGCATATTAAGAACTCTTTGACCTTCTTCCCAGGCGAAACGTAGTAAGGGGCAATTTGAAACCACTGTGGTTCTTTTGACACCATCTAAAAATCAAGTTTTGAAAATCTTTTTGAATTATAAAATGGTTATGCCCTCCTTGCCTGTCGGCAGGACACATGAGTTTTAAACTGTGACCTCGAATAGATTACTATTGTTTGCTTCTTACCATACCAGCCTGAGATTGTGGGACATGCAATGTGTTACAAGCCACTGCGGCTTCATAGTAGATTAATAAAAAAAAGCAAACACGTTTTCTGCAAAAGCATGCTGTAAGGCCTATGTACCGTGTTTCAGCCTACCTCTAAGTTTGGTTATACTTACCTGTGCCCCAGCATCTCTTTTAGATGTACATTTTTTATTTTGGGCTTGACTGTATAACGATTATGAGGGAGCCCCCCTCCCCTTTTACAGTGCTTCTCTCTCAATTAATAAGTGCGTACGTTTATCTTGGACTGCATTTCTAAATTCATCATGGTTAAGGGAAAAAAAGCCTTGGTGTAACAAAATCAGCCACAAACATACCTACGATCCTGATGTTCAAAGGAAAAAAAGAATTGCGGTCTGGACTTAGCTCTGCTTACAAACAGAGCTTTCCCAACTGTCTATCTAAAACTGAAGCCTCTAGAATTAAACATCAGTACTAAAAAATAGCTCTGTCCTCACAAACATCAGATGCTTTTAAAAGATAGTTGAGCATGTTACATGTCTTACTTAATAATAAACAGGACGTTTATCTTTGGGCACTGACCAATCATTACTCAGAGCAACAGATGTACCACCTAACAAATGTAATTTTAGAGGAGACTTGGATCTCTCATTACACTAAGGTTTACTAAAAACCAAAATATGTCCCCAAAGCCTCTTTAATCTTACGAATGTTCAGTGGTCCCTTCGGATTGAACACAAACTAATATAGCTATTGATTGGGAAGGTGAGCAATTCTAGAGCCCCGGGCATAGATGGTTGACTATGGGAGTAAAAAAAGAATCACCAAGTTGTCGGTCGAAAAATTCTAAGCACCTTTTTTAGTGAAGTGATCAAAAGAATGTCACTCCCCGATTCTTGGCACATCACTCATGTAGTGCCAATATTTAAAAGGGGAACTCGGGCTAACTCCTGAAACTATAGACTCATAGCACTCTTGGATATCAGCAGCAAGACGTTCACCTCACTAATTCTTAAATAATTGTAAGCATGGGCTAATGAGAATTGAAAAATACCAAAACCTTAAACATGCTTTAGATGACACGTGGGCTCTGGTCTTAATGACGGTATTCTAGCCTGCTTGCAGAAAACAAACTGGTAAATAACAAGCCGATATTTGTGTGTGTGTGTGTGTGTGTGTGTGTGTGTGTGTGTGTGTGTATATATATATATATATATATATATATATATATATATATATATATTACTAGTTCGCCAGACAGGCATGATAACACTCATTCATTGTTGAAAATGAATGATCCTGTAGGTCGCTGTACTGCCTTATCCTGGCGTGGAGCACTTTTTTGCGTTGCAAATATCTTGGAAAGCGTGCATCCTAGGGCCTTGAAACGTGTTTTAAAGTCCCATAGTAAGCCTTATAAAGTGGAAAGAAAAGAAGGACTCAGAGCCTTCCCTCCTGGTCTGAGAACCCAGGAGTTTTCAAAGTCTGCACTCGACCTGAGGAGAGCGCTTTGCAGAGGACGCCAGCGAGTGGCTGTGGAAGTCCATGACAGGTCCTGCATTGGCAGGACCGAGCCCAGCAGGAAGCAGACGAGGCAGTGGCACGATCTCCAAGAGGAGGTGGAGCACACTGGTCCCCAATAGTGCGGAGACTGCAAGGATCCATAACACGCAGAGTCGCCACAGAAGCAGTAACGAAGCAGATAGCTGCTGGAAGAAGACCGAGCCCCGTCGGCACTGTACAAGCAAGTCCCAGAAGGTAGTGGGAAGCAAGGGCAGACCGGTAGGGACGTGAGAGGAGTAGAGAGGTCTTCGCTTAATACCTGGATTGGCGTAAGGCATATCAGAGGGCCATCAAGGGTCCGGGACCCAAAACTAGATGAAGACTGCATCTGAGGAGGTTTTCCTCATACCAGGGGCAGAGATAAACCCACTGACCACCAGAGAAGGGTGTGGGACCCTGATAAAATAAAATAAGCATAGGAGGACACCATCCACACAAGAGTGGCAGGATATGCACCCGGACGATAGGAGAAGGGTCTGGGTCCCTTCCATCACTGAAACGGGCATCCAAAGGGAACTTCCTTGTTGCATTGGCAGAGATCAGTCCACTAGAATTCAGAGAAGGACTTGGAACTTTGCTCATATAGTGAAAGACTGGCAAAATACAACACAAGTTGAATAAGTGCTCTCATACACCAGGCGAAGGAAGTCCTCCTAGTGAGAAAATTGAATTATTTCACATACTCTGAAGAGACACCAGGGGAAGGGAGTCTTACCCTCTGGCCTTGCTATGAACTATATTGGAGAGTGCAGACCAGTACCAAGAGAAGGTCGCCATTCTCCTGGTAACATTTCTAATAATTTACTCAGTAATCCTGCATTTTGAAGAGGTGTACCATCACTTCTTTTGAACCCAGTCTTTTCCCATCTTGCTAGCCCTGACTGCACCATGGAAGTAACGTAGGCCGAATCAGAGAACATTTTCACTACCTGGCCCTCTGACATGTTCAGTGCCCCAATCAAGGCCACCAGTTCTGCTGCCTGTGCAGAGTAGTGGTCTAGTAGTCTTGTCTGAGTACACTATCAACTTGTCTCCTTTGTGTATTCCATGTCTGTGCCCTACCACTGCAGAACCCGAATGCCTCTGTCCTGTGGTTTTAGCAATACTGGAGCTTACATCAATGAAAATCATGTCCCCCCCCTTCGCTCACCTCTTCCTTAACAAGTGCTTTACCTTTGCTCCTATCTGCCCGCTATGCAGTCATGACTGTAATCTCCCGCCTCTATTTTTTCTGCAATAAATTCTGCTGGATTTATAGTCCTGCGTCTCACCACTTCTATTGCTGGGTTTGTCAGTATTACTTCATACCCTGAATATGAGTTGTCAATGTTGATTTTGTTTTTTACAGTATTGCGACTAATGCATGCTCCACGTCCATAGTTATCGTGGAAACCTGCTCAATTGCAAATGCAGCAGCACGTGCCTGCACACATGGGAAATGTCCATGCATCACTGCATCTAGGAATCCACTGTTGTATGCAAGTGTTTGTGTCCCTGTCCCTTCTTCTGTGTCAGCAAAGCTGTCATTACGTTTCCCAATGAATGGGAAAACGGGCGAAACCTCTTTGTAATTGTGTGTAGCCAGTACTGGTGCACGTGCTAACTCATGTTTTAGTTAATCAAAGCTCTCACCCAATTCAGCTGTCCAATTTATATTTGTTTTGTGTTTCTGAGGTTCTTTTAATTCTTGCAGCAATAGCCTGGTGTAAGTGGAGTGCTCAAACACCCATGCCCTGCAGTAGTTGCACAGGCCCAAGAACTGCTGCATCCCTTTAACTGTTTTTGGTTGTGGGGTTTTATGTACGGCCTCTACACTTTCTGGTGTTGTACCCAAGTACACCACTTCTTTTTGACAGAACTGCAATTTCTCTTTGTCCACTTTGTATCCTTTGTCAGCTAACAATGTCAGTAATGTCACTGAGTCCTTTCTACACTCCTCTTCTGTCAAGCTTCACACCAATAAGTCATCAACATACTGTATCACTGTGCTTGCAACCTGTAAGTTGCTCAAGTCCATTTGTATAACTCTGTTAAAGATGCTTGCTCCTTCACAGCACCCTTGGGACATTCTAGTGTGTTTGAACCTGTTCCCGTAATACAGTAACACAGTGAGATACCTGGAGTCTGGATCTAGTTTGATGGAGAAAAATGTGTTCTTCAAATCTACCACAGTGAAATAGTGTGCCTTTGCTTGGAACGCTGCAAAGAATCATCGCAGGATTTGGGACCAATGGAAACTCTGCCTCAATTATATTGTTAAGAGGTCAGAAATCCTGTATGAAACATCACGCCCTCCCTTTGCTTTCTTGATCGGCTAGCTAGTTGTGTTTCAAGGTGATGTGCTTTTCTATAATATGCCATGCTGCTAATGGGCATGCAGTGTCTCATAAATGCCGTCAACTGCTTCTCGAGAAAGGAGCTACTGCTTTACTCTTGGCAATAGTGCTCCTCCTTTTAATTTGATGTGTACTGCCCGGCCCATTTTAGTATCCCTACATCATGGGATCCTGTTGTCCATAAGCTTTTTGCCACTTTTTCCAAATATTCCTGCAAATATTTTGTATTCTTTTTGTTATCCGAGTTATCTGGAGAACTGCCCTTTCTTTTATGTGTACTGTACAAGGTATGCTTGAATCAAACACTACCTCTCCTACATCATTGTCTTTTGTTGTGACAAACTCTGTGTCACTTATTCCTTTTATTGTCAGAGTGGGCTCAATACATTATATTGATCGCCATTCCATGTTGTCTTCATCAGTGGCAACCAATATGACCATGTCCTTCTGTGCCACTACGTACAAAAGTGTGTGTGTGCCCGAACTAACAGAGGAGGCACACCGTGGCCTGAACAAAGATTTATTGGACAGCCAAAACACCCTTCCCTCAATTCCTGGCAACCATCCCAACAACACGTGCACGCCGTACAAAAACACCTCCATGTATGTGGATATCCCTCTCATCATGCTGTGTGTCTAGTATGCATGAATCAATTATGCCACTCTAGCTGCATACATTGCAGGTGTGGAGCACACCATCCCTTTCTCTGAAAATGAAATTGTGTTCAATTTGCTGAGTAAGTCCCTTCCCAGAATGTTGATGGGCGTATCTTTCGAATACAATAATGATGCTATGATATTCCGTGTACCCATTGTCTTGGGTAAATCTTTTGTCAGAGGAACTTTAAAAATTCTCCCCGAAAAGCCTTGCGTGTCCAAACTTTTGTTAGATAATGGAAATCCTTCCTTTATGCATGATCTGATTGCTCCAGTATCTAAGAAAGAGGAATCCCCTCTGTCCTAGCTTAACTGCTGCCTCCAGTTCCTCCTCTGGGTCCTCAATTACTCCTAGAACAGGACACACTTTCACTCTGCATGGGCACCCCTATTGGACCGCCCACCACGGTCACTCTGGTGTATTGGGGCACAGTGTTCTGTCCCAGTAATGTCACCCCTTCTGTACTTGGGTCTGTACTAGTGACTGGAGTATGCTTACTGTACCTAGGCTTCCTGCTATCGCCCCACCCTGCACTTGCACGTGTCCCTGGGTAGATCTACCGTGTGGTTGTGTGGGCTGTATCTGTAGTTGCTGCTGCAGTATCACCCATATTTGTTGGGGTGTGTCATGACCCTTGCCCCTGGCCCTCACTGGCAAGTCAGCCTCCCAGTTAGGGCCAGGTCAAAGGCCTTAAAACCACATCCAAGACTCTCTTGGGGTCAGTCCCGGCGCCTTTGGCGCCAGGCTCATAACCATCATGAAGACCAACATTAGAATGGGCTATTTACTTGGGACTATTTAACTTAGGGGGGGTTCAGCCAACATGGAGGCACACACATAGCTCAGTTACAAGGAACTGAGCTATGCAGTGTAGTCTTTTGGGTGTGGCAGGCCTGGGACTACTTAAGGTGTGGCAGGCCTGGGACTATTTTACCTGGACTACTTTACCTGAGGCTATTTAAAGCGAGCCCAAACAGCAGAACATGCTTTATATTATTCTGCTGTGGGCAGCGTAACGCTCACCGTGTCCAGTTCTTTGATGCCAGTTTACCTGAGACCAAGGACCTGCAGAGAGAGAAAGAACACTACGAAACTTACCTGGAACAGTATCCTGTCTTCAATCCATCACCGACTTCATTTCCACTCACCTGAAGGTACGAACTCCATCATCCGGCACCGCATGCATCCTGGAATACCATAACCTGGAAAGAGGAGAAAGAACAAGAGCATTAGTAAGCGTTTCCTCACGTTTCCTCCCGAATGAAGAAAGCCACACAAGTCTTACCTGGGTAGGCATCTCCTGGTCAATATCATTGCTGGAACATTACGGCGCTCGGGGAGGAACATCGCAACCTGCAAAGAGAGAAAAGACAGAGGTAAGCAATATAAAAGGCGAAACAGTGCCACGCATCGCTCATTACTCACCGGACAGCATCGCACACACCGCGCTTTCACCTACCGGCCCATGCTCATCTTCAAACTGCATGACAACACCAAAGAAGCAAGGCATTATTATTTGAACTAAGAGAAACATAAGAACTGCATATAAAGAGTGCAAAGCAGCACACCTACGTAGTCGCAACAGGCCTGGATTCCCACAGGGGGGCTTGCACCAGTGAAGTAACTTGGTCGCTGCTCGCCCCCCACATCTACGTGTCCCTGCCACGAGGAGCAGGATGGAGAATCCAACTTTTACAATATTAAGACCCATCTTTAAACAAAGGCCTCACCAAGGGACCGGGAGAGGGTTTGAGAGTGCAAATCATCCAACCAGGGCTGAGTGGCGTCCCTGTGGATACCAGGTGAGCGTAACAGGTGCCTGTGTATAAGGTTGCTGTTGTTGCCCTGCTTGTGCTATTAGTGGGCATGTCCGTGCAAAGTGACCAAAATGTCCACATGCAGAGCACTTCCCCCAAGCTGTGGCCCCATTCCCCTTTGTGTGTAATATCCTGTACCTGTCTGATACAGTCCCATGTAACCATGTATTCTCCTGACAGCACAACTCCTAGCTGTTTTTGCACATTAATAAATGCAGGTTGTTGCTGCTTCTGCACCGTTGCCCACTGCTGATTGGGTGGTACTTGAGTGTACCCTCCTGGTTGCATTACCGTTACCACTTGGAGCCCCCTTTACTGCACCTGTGGAACGCCAACTGGCCCTGTGAGCACTGCTCCTTCCATGTCTATTTTAGCCAGTTGTTTCTGAACTCATTTGTGTTTTCTGCTCTTGTTACATTGTCCGCTGTCTCCTTATCCTTCTCCTGCTTTCTTTTGCATTAATGAACGATTGTTGCCTGTATCGCAGGCCACCTTTTAGCCTCAATTCCCACTATCTTCTCTAGAGATGTCTGCACATCTGCAGTGAGCCCCCTTACTAAGATGTGGTAACACAGGGGTGTTTTGTCTTTCCAAGACTGTTTATTTTCCTGTGTCCACATTTCTTGTATGGACTGTATATATTCCACTGGGTCCTCACCAGGCTTCATTTTATGAGCCAATATTAAACCCGTCTGACGTATCTGGATACAGCTCCCTTAGAGCATTCCCAACATGTGCTCGATGGTTATTAAAGGGTGCTCCATCATGTATGTTGGAGCTTAATTTTACCCCGGCATATCTGGCCTGTTGCCATATTTTGTCACTTCTCTCCTCAACCAACACTGCCAATAAGCTCTTTATATCTCATATAGCCAATGGGATTCCTGCTGTCTCTTTCTCAAATCCATTTGCTCGCCCCTGCCATTAATGAAGGTAAACTGTCCCTTTCTCCAGCATGGGGTCTGGCATGGATTCACATGCTCATGAATATTCCCCGTCGTCAGGCCGGGAATCCTCGGTATAGAAAAAAATCAGTATCAGTTTCGTTTCTGATCTGTATTTCTCAGTAGTAACCAATCACTGGTCTCTGGGTCATATTGCCCCCAGCCAATGACTGCCCTCTCCCTAAGCCCCACCCCTGGCAGCCATCCTCAGATTTTTACCGCACGTTCAAGTGTTGGGAGTCCTCGTGCTTAGCTCTTGAGCTTTTGCTGCGTTTTCACACTTTTTTCAGGTGATTTTCTCATTTTTTCGGTTAAATAGAGCCTCAAGCTCCACCATTTCTACTTCCGATCAACAGGGATCCGTTTCGGAGTTTCTACGCCCCTCAAGGGTGAAGATTTCGTTGAGTTACGCTTTTGGAGGATTCCGGAAGTTCCGAGGCCTACCGCGGACATGGCCCAGGAGAAAGGGAGCTCGACGCCCGGGAAGCTATTCAGGACCTGCCCTGGATGCCAGCTTCAGAACGTTTTCAAGGAGGACGAGCATTCGTTATGCCTCTACTGTCTCCATGAGGACAAGACGCACAAGGAAAAGGACTGCGTGTTTTGTGGGAACATGACGGAGCGGACCATGAAGGATCGCCACCTCCGCCTCGCCAACTGGCTGGAAGGGAAGAGCCTGCCAGGCCAGAAGAAGAAAAAGAAGAAGTCCGAGCGGTCTTCTAAGTCCTGTGAGGGTGCTCCGGCGACGGGGGCCCAACAAAAGGCTAAGCACCGCGAGTCCGCGGGCACCGGGAGCACCGAATGGTCGGGCTCCTTGGCTTCCAGGCAGGGCGCATCCTCCCCGGCGCCATAGACCACGAGCCAACGCTCTGGCTCGGGTAAGAGGAAGTCCGAGAACCCGGCGAAGCTTCTGGAGAGGCCCCGGTCGATCTCGAAGATTCTGGCAGAGGGGGAGCGAGGCTCGGACCCTCCCCCCAAGGTGAAGGCCCCAGGCGTACAGAAGGTGACGTTGGCCTTAATTCACCCTGCTAAGACCTCGATTGAGGATGTCGCCGCGGCCCTGGCTCAGCCTGTGGAGGCTACACCAGTGGAGGTGCCCTCGGGTACCAGAGTCTCCCTGCCACCGCGGAGGGAGTTGTCTTTCAGGCCCAATCGAGAAGACCCCCACGAAGTCCTCGTTGGAAAGGCGGGGAGGGGTTGGTGGCCATCGTGGATACGGACACGACCTCTGAAGAGGAGCTCATCCAAGTCGTGGAGGAGGCCCAACCCATCGGGAGGGATCACGATGAGGGCGACGGTGACGCAGACGAGGCTCCTTAAGAGCCCTCGCTCCCGTCGTTTCCGGTGCCGCAGGACACCTTGGTGGCCATTTTGTCAGCCATCCAGTCCTTATGCTCGGAGATAAGGACTAGGTTGCCCCTTCCCCCGACGGAGGTGCCTGAGCCAGACCCGACGGAGGAACCGGAGCCAGGACCTTCGGAGAGCCCACCACTTAAGAGGAGGAGGACGAATCCTAGGCCTCCTCTCCCGCCTCTGCGGCCGCCACTACCCACGGGGATGATACAGGCATGGACACGACTACGACGGGTACGGATGACGATGGAGGCGACGACAGGACGTGTCCCCCGTCGCCCCCTGCCCAGGCGTCCCCGCCCGACGAGATTGGATCCTTCCATGCAATGATTTGCAGGGCATCCAAGCTCTTCCAGCTCTGCCCTGAGGAAAAGGAGGGTTTCCTTTACCAACGGCGCGATGCTAAAAGGAAGACGGTCCTCGCCGTACCGCTTCTTGATGACATCTGGGATGAGGGGCTCGCCCTCCTCAAGAACCCTGCCACGGCTCCTGCGAAGAGGGACCGGTACGAGAAGAAGTACCGGGTCCCCGACACTGCCCCCTTGTGCCTTAGGGCGCAACCTACCCCGGACTCGGTCGTTTCGGCGGCGGCCAAGAAGAAAGCGGGGGGGCATCGGCCTCAACTTCAACCTCCCCTCCGGACGGCGAGGGTAGGAAGCTGGATGCAATGGGACGACGGGTCATCTCATCTGCAGCGACGACCATCAAGGCGGCCAACGCCCTGGCCATCGTAGCCCGCTACGACAGGGAGTTGTGGTTCAAGATCGCCCCTCTGTTGGACTTCCTTCCGGATGCCAAGAGGGCTGAGGCCCTGGAAATCTTGCAGGAAGGTGAGATTGCCTCGGACCACGCCATTACGGTGGCTATGGACATCGCCGACACCGGTTTCCGTCAGTTGAGCAACAGCGTTTGCCTGAGACGACGAGGATGGCTCAAGGCAACGGATTTCCGCCAGGACGTTCAGACCAAGGTTTTGGACATCCTTTCAATGGGAACAACCGTTTTGGCAAAGCGGTTGATGAATCCCTTCAGGCGATCAAGACGGACACAGAGACGGCCCGTGCACTGGGTGTGCTCCAACAGCGACGGCCGTCCTTTTGGAGCTCCGGAGGCAGACAGGGTGCCTCCAAGGGAGCCGGCAGCAGCTCCTCTACGTACCGTCATGCGGCAAGGTCTTCGTCGCAGGAGGCCTACAGGGGACGCGGCAAGTCAGGTGGATCCCGCCGTCGTCGCCAAGGTGGTCAAGGAGGCAAAGCAGCCTCCAAGCAAGATTGAACCGACCGTCGGGTCGGGCCCCCGCCGAAGCACCCCGGTGGGAGGCCGGCTGACGAAGTTCGTCGGCGTGTGGGAGTCCATCTCCACCGACCGTTGGGTGCTGGACACCCTGGCCCTGGGGCACGCCCTCGAGTTCCAGAAGAGGTGCCCCCGCATTCCTCCCGTGGCCAGGAAGGAAAATCACGTCCCTCAATTGCTGTTGGAAGTAAGGGCGATGCTCAGGAAAAGTGCCATCGAGCTCGTCCCGAAGAGGCTTAGGGGCTCCGGAGTTTACTCAAGATACTTCCTCGTGAAGAAGACAGGAGGATGGCGTCCCATCCTGGACCTGCGACGACTAAACAAATAAATCAAGGCGCAGAAGTTCCGGATGGTCACCCTCCAGCACGTGCTGGGACAGCTGGAGGAGGGCGATTTCCTGTCGCCGTTGGACTTGGAGGATGCTTACTTCCACTTCCCTATTCTAAAGAGACACTGAAAGTTCCCTTAGGTTCGTGGTCAAAGGGCGGCACTACCAGTTCAAGGCCCTCCCGTTCGGATTAAAATCGGCGCCCAGGGTGTTCACCAAGTGCCTAGCACCGGTGGCGGCGCGGCTGCGCCTGCAGGGGATCCACGTCTACCCCTACCTGGACGACTGGCTCATACGGGCAAGGACAAGGGAGCTCACCATGGAACACACTGCGAAGACCGTCCAGCTGCTCACGGACCTGGGTTCTCCATCAACTTTCCAAAATCCCACCTGGTCCCGTCGCAAGTCGCCCTGTTTCTGGGAGCACAGCTCGACACAGTGGCGCGGCCGGCCTCGCCGTCGGAGGAAAGGATAAGGACCATCCTAGGAAAGATGCAACGTCTGCTGGCCACGGACGTGGCCAGAGTGAGGTCTATCAAGTCCCTCCTCGGAATGATGTCCTCCTGCATTTATCTGGTGCCCCACTGCAGACTTCGGATGCGGCCCTTGCAAGAATTCCTCGACGCCCACTGGATCCAGGCGACGGGCAGCTTCGAGGACAGGACCCCGCTCGACGAAGCATTCCGTCAGGCGATACGATGGTGGGGTGTCCGCGCTCCTCTGACAGCGGGAACAGGTTTCCTAGCCCCGGCCCACCAGGTGACGGTGACGACAGATGCCTCCTTGGAAGGGTGGGGAGCGCACACCGTGGGTCTCCACGCGAGAGGCCTTTGGTGCTCGGAGGAGAAGACTCTCCACATCAACATCTTGGAGATCCGCGCAGTGTTCTGGGCCCTCAGGTCCTTCCTTCCGTCCCTCAAGGGCAAGGTTGTGAGGATCTTCACCGACAACACCACCACAATGTTTTACATTCGGAAGCAGGGCGGACCCAGATCCCATTCCCTGTCCAAGGAAGCCCAGGATCTGTGGCATTGGGCCGTTGCCCAAGGGATGTTGCTGGTACCCTTTCATCTGGCAGGGATAAAAAACACCATCGCCGACTCACTCAGCAGAGAGCTGCGCTCGTGCCACGAGTGGGAACTGCGCCAGGATCAAGTGGACCAACACTTCCGACGATGGGGCAAACCCCAGATCGATCTCTTTGCGACGGCGGCGAACTCCAAGTGCTGGAGGTTCGCCAGCAGGTTTCCCCAACCGAGGAGCATGGGCGATGCTTTCTCGTTCGCCTGGGACGGCCTGTTCCTTTATGCATTCCCGCCATTGCCATTGCTACTCCGGCTCGTCAACCAGCTCAAGAGGTGCCGGTGCAGGATGATCCTCGTCGCACCGGCGTGGCCGAGGCAGATCTGGTTCCCGGACCTTCTGGACTTGTCAGCGTCCACACCAGTCAAGCTGTCGACGGACGCGGATCTTCTCTCCAGAGAAGGAGGCGCCATTATTCATCACAAACCAGAGTTGCTGAACTTGCAGGCCTGGCTCCTGCAGCACTAGAGTTTGGAGGATACGACATCCCGGCCGACTGCAGAGAGGTTCTTGCAAAGGCCAGGGCATCCTCAACTCTCAAGTGCTACGGACATAAATGGAAGAGGTTCTCTGTCTGGTGCCGTGCACAGAAGATTAACCCTCTGCGTACTACGGCCCCTCAAGTATTGCCGTACCTACTGTCTTTGGCCAAGGCTGGCCTATCTCGCGCTTCCATCAAGGTACATCTTGCTGCCGTCTCACGTTACACCAGAACTAAGGACGGGCGTCCTTGTGGTCTCATCGTCTGGTGAAGGAATTTATGAAAGGACTGTTCCGATCATTCCCGCCGATGAAGGCCCCTGCCCCGGCGTGGGAGCTCAACATGGTGCTAACTAGGCTCATGGGGGGGCCCCATTCGAGCCTATGCATTCAGTGCCGTTGAAGTTTCTGTCGTGGAAGACAGCATTCCTCGTGGCCATCACCTATGCACGACAAGTGGGAGAGATCCAGGCCCTGTCTTGCAAGCCTCCTGACTTGACTTTTCACGACACGAGGGTGGTGCTGAGGACGCACCCCTCCTTCATGCCCAAGGTGCCGTCAGACTTCCACCTCAACGAGCCCTTGGTGTTGCCAGTTTTCTTCCCGTCGCCGGCTGAGAGGGCTCTGCACTCGCTGGATGTAGCTAGAGCGCTGAAGTTCTACGTGGACCGCACAAAGAGTTTTCGGAAGACATCACAGCTGTTTGTGAACTTTGGACCTGTGAATCAAGGGAAGGCTCTCTCGAAGACTTCCATTTCCAGATGGCTCTCTGGCTGCATCATGCACTGTCACCGGTTGGCAAACCGACCGTTGCCAGGCCGTCCGAGGGCCCATTCGACCAGAGCGATCGCTGCTACTACGGCGTTCCTGTCTGGTGTGCCCCTGCTCGACATCTGCAGGGCTGCTATGTGGAGGTCGACGCACACCTTCACGAGATTCTACTGCGTCGACCGGGATTCCAGGGAGGAGTCCAGAGTCGACCAGGCAGTGCTGCGCAACCTGTTCGCCTAAGGTGAGCCTGGTGAGGAGGTAAGAGTTGCTTAATGTTGAGTTGTTGTATTGCTTGATATTGAGCCTTTTCCCACCTCCCGTGGTTGTGCATGTGTATACTGCTATGTATTCTTATATTCATGAGCATGTGAATCCATGCCAGACCCCATGCTGGAGAAGGAACAAGTTACTTACCTGTAACTGTTGTTCTCCAGCATGGGTCTGGCATGGATTCACATGCGAACCCTCCCGCCTACCCCTCTGCGGCTCTTCTCTTGGTCCTACTGCCACTTCACGTGCTACCAAATCTGAGGATGGCTGCCAGGGGCGGGGCTTAGGGAGAGGGCAGTCATTGGCTGGGGGCAGTATGACCCAGAGACCAGTGATTGGTTACTACTGGGAAAGACAGATCAGAAACGAAACCGATACTGATTTTTTCTATACCGAGGATTCCCGGCCTGACGACGGGGAATATTCATGAGCATGTGAATCCATGCCAGACCCATGCCGGAGAACAACAGTTACAGGTAAGTAACTTGTTCCATCCATTGTCTGCCATGGTATGTAGTGAATTTCACCCCTCGCATTCTGCAAAAGGAGCATCTGTGTGCGAGCTCTGAGTTTATTACCATGTTGTGGTCTTTTCGAGACTGTTATCCTTGTTTTCCTACTCCAAAGCCTATTTCTCCATTCTCCTAATGACTCCTCTCTTCCCTCCTCTTCTCTCTCATTTCGGCTCCTTCCCCTGCTCATGCCCATCAAATTGCACTTATCTAATTCGTCATTACCATGATCGCTGTCACCACTGCACTCCCAATCTGATGCAGTGTGCACACCTTCTATCGTGTCATCTTCAATATTGTCCGAGTCCTGACCCAGATGTCGATTTACAAAATGTTTACATCCTGCTGTCCACCCCTGTTCGTTAGCTGCCTTTCCTTGTTATTTTCCTTTTTCTCGATCTCCCTTTCCAGGGCTTTCTCGGTTTGCCTGAAAACAGAGTCAGTTACTGCTGGGTGCTCTTTTTAATGTCGATGAAATATTTCCGCCCCCCTTGTCATCCTTACTAATGGTACTTGCTTCACCCTCATCTTTCCTTTCATGTGGTCCTACCTTATCTTGAGGGACTGATTTAGGATTTGTATATCCTGCAGCTGGTTATGGGTATATCGTGTATGGAGGGGCGGTGCACTTCACTGCACCACCTCTTCCTTCCCCTTCTCTTTCTCTTTTCCTTTTCTTCGTAAAACTTCCAAAGTCCTAAAATGTCCTGCCTCTTTTTAAGCTTTGAACCTTTGTAGGTTGCCGACAAATATGAATACGTACTGTTGATAATATTTTTATCGAACGTTCCCGCTCCAGGCCATTCTTTACAACATTTCCCCACTGTGTCATGTACCCATCAAAATGGTATTTATCGTGTCACGATATTGAGCCAATGTCATAGACATGGGATTAAGTGCTGGATCCATCCAATAGGATGTCATTATCCCACCTTAATCCTTATTGTCGCAATATTTTTCCCTTCCTTTTCCTCTTTTCCTTTATAATTTAAACCTTTAAAATCTCAAACCTTATTCAATCAATCCCACTCCCTCAATTTTATAGTTATCATCTACTCATTCGCCTTATTTTCATCCACTCTGGCCTTGTCCCTGCCCTTTCACACCTCGCACTCCACACTTATGCACTGGCCTTCTCCACAGGCCTGTCTTGTTATGTTGTATTAGTACACGAATGACCTTCTCCCCAGGCCCAACATCTTAACAATGCCCTACATTAAGACGTTAAAAGCACAGTTACTCCTCCCTTCATTTGACTGCACCTTTAAATTGTGCCATGCATCTCCGTAAACATGTACATATTATTTCAGCTCTGGCCCTTCCGACATCTCCATAGCCACATTAAACAAATACTAAAACCACTTTCTACAACACTAATAAATAAACTGCTGCTACTCACAAAACTAGTGTGAGTACGTCCCTCTAAAAATTCTTCCTCAAAAAATAAAATAACTCAACTATACCAATTGCCTGCACTATGTGCAACTCTTGTCTAACAAGGTCTGGCACTTACTACGCAACCATCTGCTCTAACGCAGATGTGCCACCGTCCACCTGCTCCCTATCTGATCGGCAGACCTAAAATCGAAGACTACTACGGTCAATCGCCCTGCACCACTTTTGAGGGTGCGTCGCTATACACCATAAAATAGTCCCTCTCACCCCTTGCGCTTCTCATGCACGAGTACACTCACGTATCCTTTTAAGAGATTCTTCACTTCTCCCGACCTCAGAGACTCCCTTTAAAGGCCTGTACTCCAGTCAGAGTGAAGGCAGCGCTGGACCAGGCAGACCTTTGGGAAACTCAGCATCCGGGGACCTCCTCGTTGCTTGAGCTCTTAGTACTGGCCAACGGAGGCTGTCCCGCACTCCTCCTGGGGCATGGCTGGAATCTTGCTGCGACCTGCAAAAATGTGTCGTGGGTCGCCTCGGGACTCACCAATAAAAGATTACAAAAATAGTCAAAAAGGAGTGTACACAGGCAAGAAGTAACACCGGTTATTCAGGGCACAGACGCAGCCGGGACAGCTATATTCAAACAGATTGCAGAATAGAACTGTGTGAAAATATGCTGTCAAAGAAACACCCCTAAATTTAAACATTTATAACAGTTGAGCTAATTAACAGTGGTAACTTTGCAACATGAAAAAATATCCCCACATCACACTAATGCTCGCACATTATATCCTTATAGAAAAACATACATTGTGTTCTGTAATTGGGTCCCCAAACTTTCCCACACTGCCCTTAATTATAATTTGTGATGTCACAATCCAAACCCCACTTCCCACATTGTAATGACAATTCATCGAAACATTTGAGATGACCAGAGGAACTTTTTCCATCTGTCCCAGTCATCTCATCTATGTTCTCATGAGAACGCTCTCTACCATAGCACTGTCACAGCCTAGATCCACATACCAGCTGCTGTACAAATGTTGCATATTAAGAACTCTTTGACCTTCTTCCAAGGCGAAACGTAGTAAGGGGCAATTTGAAACCGCTAAAAATCACCATCTAAAAATCAAGTTTTGACAATCTTTTTGAATTATAAAATGGTTATGCCCTCCTTGCCTGTCGGCAGGACACATGGATTTTACACTGTGACCTCGCAAAAATTACAATTTTTTGCTTCTTACCATACCAGCCTCAGATTGTGGGACATGCAATGTGTTAAAAGCCACTGCGGCTTCGTAGCAGATTAATAAAAAAGCGAACACGTTTTCTGCAAAAGCATCCTGTAAGGCCTATGTACCATGTTTCAGCCTACCTCTAAGTTTGGTTATACTTACCTGTGCCCCAGCATCTCTTTTATATGTAAATTTATATTTTGGGCTTGACTGTATAACGATTATTCGGGAGCCCCCTCCCCTGTTACAGTGCTTCTCTCTCAATTAATAAGTGCGTACGTTTATCTGAGACTGCATTTCTAAATTCATCAAGGTTAAGGGAAAAAAGCCTTGGTGTAACAAAATCAGCCACAAACATACCTACGATCCTGATGTTCAAAGGAAAAAAAGAATTCCGGTCTGGGCTTAGCTCTGCTTACAAACAGAGCTTTCCCAACTGTCTATCTAAAACTGAAGCCTCTAGAATTAAACATCAGTACTAAAAAATAGCTCTGTCCTCACAAACATCAGATGCTTTTAAAAGATAGTTGAGCATGTTACATGTCTTACTTAATAAACAAGACGTTTATTTTTGGGCACTGACCAATCATTACACAGAGCAACCAACGTACCACCTAACAAATGTAATTTTAGAGGAGACTTGGATCTCTCATTACACTAAGATTTACTCCAAACCAAAATATGTCCCCAAAGCCTCTTTAATCTTACGAATGTTCAGTGGTCCCTTCGGATTGAACCCAAACTAATAAAGCTTTGATTGGGAAGATGCGCAATTCCAGAGCCCTGGGCCCAGATTGTTGACTATGGGAGTAAAAAAAGAATCCCCAAGTTGTCAGTCGAAAAATTCTAAGCACCTTGTTTAGTGAAGTGATCAAAAGAATGTCACTTCCCGATTCTTGGCACATCACTCATGTAGTGCCAATATTTAAAAGGGGAACTGGGGCTAACTCCTGAAACTATAGACTCTTAGCACTCTTGGATATCAGCAGCAAGACGTTTACCTCACTAACTCTTAAATAATTGGAAGCATGGGCTAATGAGAATTGAAAAAGAAAACAAACTGATATATATATATATATATATATAATTAGCAAAAGTACCCGTTCGCTGAACGGGTTCTCGAGACAGGCATGATAACACTCATTCATTGTTGAAAATGAATGGTCCTGTAGGTCGCTGTACTGCCTTATCCTGGCATGGAGCAGTTTGTTGCGTTGCAAATATCTTGGAAAGCGTGCATCCTAGGGCCTTGAAACGTGTTTTGAAGTCCCATAGGGACCTAGCGTTTTGTTTGTCGTGTCGGGACCGGTTGAGAAACATGTTTTCTTTCCCTTCCCGGTAAACATGGTAACATGGTTTAAGGCTTTGTCAGCAGGCACCATTTCGCAAAAATCCTCTGGAAAAAGAATTTTACCTGATGCAGTAAAAAATTGGAAACTTCTGGACTGCTACTTGCCTTCACCTTTGCATCTTAGGTCCATTCACCTCTCATACATTTTTTGTTTCCCTTCCCAGTGCACATGTTTTTTATGTCTTTGTCGGCAGGCTACAAACCCACAAACAAATTTTTACTTTTGCTGATATCCGGGGAATGGGTTGGGGTGTCCAAATGTCATGTTGCCAGTAATGTCGGGAGGGTCCAAACAGGTATTTATGCACAATTTGGTGCAGTTTGATGAAACCGTGTGGGATTGTGTAAGGAACAATGCTTTGCACCACAAACCCACACACAACTTTTGACATATAAATATATATACATATACAGCCAGTATCAGTCGGACTGTGGCCTTTGACACCGTCGATCACTTGATCCTGTGGGAAAAGTTGGCTTCATGGCCATGGGGCTTACCACATGAAGCTATTAAGTATTTTAATTAATCTACATAAGGACATGTTTATCAGAGTCAGATTGGCACCAAAGGCACTTTGACTAACATGATAGAAACCCACAGAGGCTTAACACAGGGGTGTGTGTTGGCCCCTTGTCTATTTAACATTTACATCTATGACTTAGGTTCCTTTCTAGATATTATGCATAGTTTCCCTCCTAGGGTTGAAAAAATGGAAACCTGTTGGTTAGCATAAGCTGATGATGTTATGCTTTAAGACTTAACTCCAGTTGAATTGCAGCATTTTTTAAAACTGGTTTACTACTTACACCTTGGCAAATCTGTAAATTAATATTTCAAATGGATTTTGTCCTCCCAGGTATTCCTCATCTTTGAAATACTGAGATATCCTGCTTGCAGCTCGGAACATTTTCTCAGCAGAGGGCGCCATGCATCATCGTGGGCCTGGTATCCTTTGAGAGCCTCAGACCTCCTCAAGTATGATATCGATGCTAGTATATATGGCACACACTGCACGCGTTGCTTCAGTTCTGTTTTTTCACACAGCTTCTCAAAACGGTTCTTTGCCTCTGTGTGTTATTTACTGCATAGAGTTCATTACAAAAACATTTCTACTCATACCCCTAAAACGGCCTTCAAGAATTAATACCTCAGGAAGTACAAGTTCAAGATGGTCACTCTCTCGCGGATCCTCCAGGCCCTTCAGCTCCAGGATTGGATGGTGTCATTTGATCTCCAGGATGCTTATTTTCATGTGCCAATTCATCTCAAGCACAGGAAATACTTGAGATTCACAGTTGCCAGTTCTCACTATCAGTTTCAAGTTCTGCTATTCGGGCTGACTGCCGCCCTGAGGGTTTTTATCAAGCTGATGGCGGTGGTGGCAGTGAATCTACAGAGAGGGGGATTCACATCTACCTCTAGCTGGACGGTTGACTGATCAGAGCCCATTCACCCGAACATGCTCTGGAACATCTGGACAGCACCCGCCATTCTCGTCATAAGCTGGACTTCTCCATCAACTTCAACAAGTCCCACATGACACCTTCACAGAAGCTGCAATTCATTGGAGCGTTCCTGGACTCTTCCTTGGGAAAAGCTTTGCCACCCAAGGTGTGGGCTATTGTAACGCTCACCTGACTCCCAAGGAGGCGCTGGTCTAGTCTGGGTTGCTGTGGCCTCTTCGAGCGTGATGCGCAGAACTCGGAACACCGACTGAACAGGACCCCCAAATCTTGCTTGTCTGGCCCGTAGGAATATCTTTCTGCAGATGAGAAAGGGGATTAACAGTCTGCAGAATAGTGTGCTTGCTCCCCCCTTCCCCCCTTCGTTCTTCTCTAACTTCCTCCGAAATCCCCAGTTGAAGCTCACCTTATGGTTTGAAAGGATGAACTCTCTATCCTGCTTCTGGTGCAGGGGCGCGTGTTTGTCCAGTTACTTCACTGGTGCTCAGAATGGTGCTGGCAAAATCCACTTGACTTTTCCGAGCGGATCGCCGTAAGTATGAAGATTACAAAAGTTCAAGTGTTGAGCCTCCTTTTCTGTTGCCTTCCTAACCTGTGATCTGTCCTTTATTTCAGGTGCAGAATGAAGGCGATGCGTTGAGGGATTGAATTGCCGATAGTAAACTCAGGTGAGTTAGCGATGGGGGCGATCCCTCTTAATGTTTTTATATTCCTCCAGTAATGTCTTTTGTCCTTTTCCCCATAGGGGCCGGGGTGCGGTACCTGCCAACGAAGCAGCGCCGACTCGAAATGAGGAATGGTCCAACAACAGAAGGCCGGTAAGTGTTATGGTGGAAAATTAGGCTTTCCTCATATGTTCCTTCTGCTCACCTTTTGTCTCTTCTTCTCTCTCCTAGGCGCAGAGATGTGGCGACCGGTGCAGACAGTCGCAGTGGAGCCAGAAGAACTCCCGAGGACAGGTGAGTGAAGCGCGGTGCTGCAGCGAGCAACGCGGTGCTTTTAAATGAGTCTTTTCTCAGGAACGCTGGCGTGAAGGTTCCGGATGCAGGTAAGAAGTTTGATAAAATTCTTGGTTTTCACCTTTCCTTACAGGTGTTCCAGGATTGAGGCGGGCGTGGCTGGAGACCAGATGCAGGAGCAGACACGGTGAGCGTTCAGCTGCTTGGATGCAGAACAACGCGAAGCGTGAGCTACTGTCTGGGTGTGGCTTAAATAGCCCCCAAAGTAGTTCCAGGTAAGTATCCTTCCCTAGCCACGCCCGAGTGGCAAAATGGTCCCAATGAAAAAATAGTCCCTTTCAGGTCTCAGGGAGGCCTAGATCTTGCAGCATGGTCTGCAACAGGTAAGTGCACAAAACACCTTCCTTTATGAGCCTGGCGCCAAAGGCGCCAGGACAGAGTCCAAAGAGCCCCTATAAGGGGCCGCTGGGCTTTTACCCGGGGGCATGATGCTTGCTCCCGGGGGTGCTGGGCCTGGCCTGGTGCTCCGGGGGTAGGCATCATGACAGCACCCCCCCCCCAAGGCCGTTCCCTCTGGAGGTTTCGGTTTGTTGGTTGCACTGGTTTCAAAAGTGACACATGGAAAAACGGGGTGAATCCGCATGTTAGCTGGTAGATCGAGCTTGACTGCCACTGGGTTAATTATAGCTTTGATCGAGTAAGGGCCCAAATACCTTGGATTAAAAGTTCGAGGTCCCTTGAGCAATAATTGTTTGGTAGCCAACCATACTTGATCCCCTATTTGGTATGGAGGCGCCTCACCCCGATGCAGATCCCCATTCTTTTTGTATTTCCCTTTCGCTTGTTGCAAATGTGCAGTTGCATCTTTGAAGGCTTGAGTTATCGTGAAATGCAAATGGTCCACTGCTGGCATTTCAAGGCTCAGAGGTGAGTCCAGGTCTGAAGTACGAGGGTGATGTCCATATAGGGTATAAAAGGGGCTTTGTCCAGTTCCAGAGTGTACCGAGTTATTGTATGCATATTCGGCCACCCATAAAATATCCTTCCAATTACCCTCCGATTGGTGCAACATACATCGTAGGTATTGTTCAAGGGTCTGGTTCGTTCTCGCCGTCTGACCATCGGACTGTGGGTGGTGGCTGGTTGAGAGTCTTACGTCGATTTGTGCCAGTTGACAACACTTTCTCAAAAAATGAGAAATAAACTGGCTTCCCCGGTAGGAGACTAGTATGGACGGGAATCCATGCAAACGGATGATATTTTCGAGGAATTCCTTGGCAAGGACAGAAGCTGAAGGTAATCCTTTCAACGGAATAAAATGGGCCATCTTGGAAAATAAATCCACCACAACCAGAATAGTATTGTATCCATTACAAGGGGGCAGGTCCGTGATAAAATCTAGTGACAAGGTGTGCCAAGGTGCTGTTGGAATGTCTAAAGGCTGAAGAAGACCGGCGGGTTTTGTCTTTTGGCCTTTGTTTTGGGCGCAAACTCCACAGGACATCACGAAAGATTTAATATCCTTTCGCCAGGAAGGCCACCAGATTTGTCGTTTAATTTTTTCCTCAGTTTTGGCAATGCCAGGATGTCCTTCCATCAGGGTATCATGATGACGGGAAATAACCATTTCTTGCAATTCCTTTTCTGTCAGAAATAAGCGTCCTTGGAAGTAAGGTAGGCCATTGTTGACCGAAAAGTAAGACCCCCTTTGGATCCAATCCTGCAAGGCTGTAGAGTCCAGGAGTTGTTTTACCCGTGCTTGAATGTCTTCAAGGGTTTGTAAAGAGGTTATCCCCAAAATTATTTGTTCGGGAATTATCGGCACAGGTTCTGAGTTTGTGTCTATTTCTCCCATTCATATTCGAGATAGCGTGTCCGCTTTGCCATTCTTACAGCCGGGGCGGTAAGTGATTACAAAATCGAACTCCGCAAAGAACAAAGCCCATCGGAGCTGACGTGACGATTGAGCCTTGGCAGTTTTTAAATATTGTAAGTTTCGGTGATCAGTGATCACGGTGATGGTATGCCTGGCGCCAAGAAGATAATGCCGCCAAGCCTTAAAGGCGGACTTAATGGCTAATAATTCCTTGTCAGTGATTGCATAATTTACCTCAGGCGGCGAGAACTTTCTGGACCAAAATGCTACGGGGTGCAGTTGGCTGGTTTCAGGGTCTCTCTGAGACAGGACAGCTCCCATGGCTAAGCTGGACGCGTCGGTTTCGACTATATATGGGAGATCGGGACGGGGGTGCTTCAAAATAGGTGCGGACGTGAATTTAGCTTTCAATTCCTGAAAGGCCTGTTCGGCTTCCTCGGTCCATTCGAAGCGTTTATTTTTCCGCAAGAGTGCAGTGATGGGTTGTACCACACGTGAAAATTCCGGGATAAATCTGTGATAAAAATTGGCAAAACCAAGCATGCTTTGGACACCTTTCACCGAACTAGGTGATGGCCATTTGAGGATGGCATCCACTTTTCGTGAGTCCATTCGGACCCCTTTAGGTGTCAGGATGAATCCAAGAAACTCAACCTCGGTGGTATGGAAAACGCACTTTTCCAGCTTTGCAAACAGTTTGTGCTGGCACAATTTCTCAAGGACGGCCCTGACATGCTTTCTGTGATCAGATTCCGAAGAGTACACAAGAATGTCATCGATATATACGACAACACAAACATCGATGAGTTCCCGAAGGACATCGTTCATGAAGAATTGGAAGGCAGCAGGCGCGTTGCACAACCCGAAAGGCATCACCTGGTATTCGAATAGTCCATATTTTGTACGGAAGGCCGTTTTCCATCCGTCGCCTTCTTTTACTCGCACCAGATGATAAGCCCCCCGGAGATCTAACTTGGTGTATACGCAAGCGTCCTTCACCTGGTCAAGGAGTTCAGGGATCAGAGGCAGAGGGTAACGGTTTTTAACAGTTATCTGGTTCAATGCGCGGTAGTCGATACAAGTTCTAAGGTCGCCTTCTTTTTTGGGCACGAAGAACAAAGCCGAGGATGCCGGAGACTTTGACGGGCGAATGAAACCATTGGCTAGGTAATGATCTAAATATTGTCTCAAATGCAGATTCTCAGGTTCAGTAAGGGCATAAATCCTGCTACAAGGGGGTTGTGCACCGGGCACCAGATCGATTTGGCAATCATACGATCTGTGGGGAGGTAAGGTGTTGGCCTGTTCCTTTTGGAAGACGTCCTGAAAGTCTTGGTATTCCGGAGGTAGTTGCATGGAGACAGAGGTTACAGACGCTAGACTAATCTTCAGATTTTCTGGGTAGCAGGTTTGTGCACAATCCGGGAAGGTTATTCTCTTCGCTCGCCAATCAATTCGAGGATTATGTGTCTCTAACCAAGGGATTCCGAGAATAACCTGAAACTGTGGAGCCTTGATTACATCAAACGCAACTGCCTCCCGATGGCCGTCCGGACCTATAAGTGTCACCTCAGCAGTGGAATGTGTTACCAGTCCAGAGGCAATTTCGGTTCCATCGACTGTGGTGATGACATCTTTTTTTGACGCAGAGGGAGGTTAATCCTAGAGACCAATTCACAATCCACATAGTTTCCTATAACCCCACTATCGATGTATGCCTTTATTGCATGCAACCGCTTAGGCTGTTCCGGATCTACGAGGACCATTGGCACAATGAAATGCGAGGTCTGAGAGTTAGTTTTCAAGCTCGGCAAGCGGACCCCTACGCTTGTCGGGCGTGGTCTTTTCCCGAAACAGTCTTCATGGTTTTTATCAGCGGCTCCTACCACCTTCTTGGGCGGTTTTGCCGGGCAATCTCGTAGAAAGTGTCCAGAGGACCCACAATAAAGACATAATTGCATCTGCCGTCTTCTTTCACGTTCTTTTTGAGTTAAAGGTCCTTTAACCCCTCCGATTTGCATAGGCTCATAGACATCAGCACCCTTGGGGTTAGGGTGGGTCTTGACCAACACCCGGGTCTCGAACTTGGACCGATCTGCTTTTCTGTTTTAAAGTCTGTGATCCAATTGGACCACTAAGTCTAAATATTCTGTGCATTCTTGGAGCGGATTTACAACTTGGGCCAGGACATCTTTAAGTTCTCCGCGTAGACCTCGATAAAATAACGTGATTATTTTATCCTCTGGCCACCCAGTTTCCACAATTAGTCTATTAAAGGTTGCAATGTAGGATAGGAGGTCCTGATTGCCCTGTCGCAGGGATAGAAGTTCGTCATCCAGAGCCTGCCCCTGAGAATGTCGAGCAAATAACCTTTCCATGCTTGCTTGAAATGCTTGAAAATCACGGAGAATTGGGTCATCTTGAGTAACCAGTGGAACTGACCAATCGGCAGCACAGCCGCTGAGATATGACAATACAAAGGCTACCTTGGTCTGGTCATTAGGGAAGGCTCCAGGTCTGCATAGGAAGTGCAAACGAAACTGATTCATGAATACGGCGAATCGTTTGGGGTCCCCAGCAAAGCCTTCGGGTGGGGCCAGCGGCATGTTTCCAGGTAGATTAATCTGCACAGGGTTACCGGGAATCAGAGGAGCGGGGTTCCCCCCGGAACCGGGTAGAGGAGTGTGTCCAGCTTGACCTTGCAAAAACTGTCTAGCCAGGTCATCAGTTCTTTCCTTTGATACAATCACTTCCCTCCTGAGAGCATTAGTCTCTTGACGAGCGGCGTGTACTTCGGCCCGTAATTCCCCCAGTAGTTGGGCCAACTGATCAGTCTCAGAAGTTTCCATAGCGCCCGGGTGGGAATTTGTAGGAAGGCTTCGTGTTCTGTAACGCTCACCTGACTCCCACGGAGGCGCTGGTCTAGTCTGGGTTGCTGTGGCCTCTTCGAGCGTGATGCGCAGAACTCGGAACACCGACTGAACAGGACCCTCAAATCTTTTTTGTCTGGCCCGTAGGAATATCTTTCTGCAGATGAGAAAGGGGATTAACAGTCTGCAGAATAGTGTGCTTGCTCCCCCCTTCCCCCCTTCGTTCTTCTCTAACTTCCTCCGAAATCCCCGGTTGAAGCTCTCCTTATGGTTTGAAAGGATGAACTCTCCATCCTGCTTCTGGTGCAGGGGCGCGTGTTTGTCCAGTTACTTCACTGGTTCTCAGAATGGTGCTGGCAAAATCCACTTGACTTTTCCGAGCGGATCGCCGTAAGTATGAAGATTACAAAAGTTCAAGTGTTGAGCCTCCTTTTCTGTTGCCTTCCTAACCTGTGATCTGTCCTTTATTTCAGGTGCAGAATGAAGGCGATGCGTTGAGGGATTCAATTGCCGATAGTAAACTCAGGTGAATTAGCGATGGGGGCGATCCCTCTTAATGTCTTTATATTCCTCCAGTAATGTCCTTTGTCCTTTCCCCATAGGGGACGGGGTGCGGTACCTGCCAACGAAGCGGCGCCGACCCGAAATGAGGAATGGTCTAACAATAGAAGGCCGGTAAGTGTTATGGCGGAAAATTAGGCTTTCCTCATATGTTCCTTCTGCTCACCTTTTGTCTCTTCTTCTCTCCACTAGGCGCAGAGATGTGGCGACCGGTGCAGACAGTCGCGGTGGAGCCAGAAGAACTCCCGAGGACAGGTGAGTGAAGCGCGGCGCTGCAGCGAGCAACGCAGTGCTTTTAAATGAAAGTCTTTTCTCAGGAATGCTGGCGTGAAGGTTCCGGATGCAGGTAAGAAGTTTGATAAAATTCTTGGTTTTCACCTTTCTCTTCTCTCCTTACAGGTGTTCCAGGATCGAGGCGGGCGTGGCTGGAGACCAGATGCAGGAGCAGACACGGTGAGCGTTCAGCTGCTTGGATGCAGAACAACGCGAAGCGTGAGCTACTGTCTGGGCGTGGCTTAAATAGCCCCCAAAGTAGTTCCAGGTAAGTATCCTTCCCTGGCCACGCCCGAGTGGCAAAATAGTCCCAATGAAAAAATAGTCCCTTTCAGGTCTCAGGGAGGCCTAGATCTTGCAGCATGGTCTGCATCAGGTAAGTGCACAAAACACCTTCCTTTATGAGCCTGGCGCCAGGACTGATGTCCAACATGAGCCTGGTGCCAAAGGAGCCAGGACAGAGTCCAAAGAGCCCCTATAAGGGGCCGCTGGGCTTTTACCCGGGGGCATGATGCCTGCTCCCGGGGGTGCTGGGCCTGGCCTGGTGCTCCGGGGTAGGCATCATGACAGCTATCCACATAGCACAGATAGTAAACAAATTTCAGAGTGCCTCAAATCTTCCGGCCTTCGATGTTCTGAGGTTGCTCGGTCTCATGGCATCCTGTATTTTTCTGGTGCCAGAGGCCCGTCAGCACCTACCTTGGCGCAAAGGGAAAAGGCTAACCCACTGGTAACCCAAAGCCTTTCGGCAGAGCAGATTTTGCTCATGTGGAAAGCATACATATTTGGGCCTAGGGTGTTGAAGCCACCAAGGAAAACAGGTAACCCCATGCATTTCCAAAACGAGGACACCCATGGGAATCCACAGAGGTCTGACTTGCGCGAATCGCCTCAGAATTTATTACCCACAATCCCTGGCAAATTCTGAAATTTGGTGAAAAAACTCCAATTTTCAGACATTTCCCTCTTGCCACCCACCAAAACACGCTGCCAACACCATATGTCCTACCTTCCCACGTTCCCACAGATGTCCCGATGTAAACGGTACCTGACATGTGGGGGTGCACCTACCTGGGCGCAAAGGGAAAAGGCTAAGCCACTGGTAACCCCCAAAGGGTTTGGGGAGACAACCTACAGATTTGGGCCTAGGGTGTCGAAGCCACGAAGGAAAACAGGGTACCTCATGCATTTCCGAAAAGAAGACACCTGTGGGAATCCACAGAGGTCTGACTTGATTTAATCGCCCCAGAATGTATTACGCACAATCCCAGACAAAGTAAAAATTGTGTTTTTTCCACCAAATTTCAGACTTTGTCGGGAATTGTGGGCCATAAATTATGGGGCGATTACAGCTCCGCAGACCACATCTGGGCAAAACTGAGAAGTATACCAGCGAGTAACCCGGCTGGGTGGCGTCCCTGTGGATAACAGGGGAGCGTAACAGAAAGGCTGGAAAGGAGGAGGGGGATGAGTTCTCCTCCGCTTGCTCAGCGGGCTTCCCGACGGTCCAGGCTCCGCTGGATATTCTGCTGGGGGTAAGTGCAACCTTGTCCTTATCTCTGAACACAAGGCCTGAATAGCCATTAAGATCGCTCCTGAGTTGTCTTGTGGCATAGGCACCGATTGCGACGGGAGGGACGGTTGGGGAGTAGGATCCTCCGTCCCCTCCACGCCCTGCGGTTCCTCGTCGGCACCACCGTCGCTTTCTTCGTCCGCCTCGTCGGGATCCTTCCCGTAGGACTTTACCTCCTCGAACTTCTTGTTCAGGATCTTTGCGACGCCAGCCAGCTCCTCTTCAGAGGAGGTATCTGGGCCCATAATGGCCACCGGGCCCCCCCTCTTTCTCCGCCTGGGGTTTCACAGGGGTCTTATCGATGGGCTGAAAAGAGGATTCCCTCTGCGGTGGCAGGGAAACTCTAGGCCCAGATGTCGTCTCCACTGGGGTAGCCTCGGCAGGCTTTGGCAGGGTCGCCACGACTGCCTCGATCGAGGCCTTAGCCGGGTGAATCAGAGCCTTCGTGACTTTGGGCGTGCCTGAGGCCTTCACCTTGGGGGGAGGGTCATTGCCTCGCTCCCCTTCGGCTGTCTCCATCGGGATCGACCGGGGCGTCTCCCGAAGCTTACCCGGGTTCTCAGATTTCCTCTTCCCCGAGCCAGAGCAGTGGCTCGTGGTTGATGGTGTCGGTGATAATACGCCCTGCCTGGCAGCCGAGGAGCCTGACCGATCGGCGCTCCCGGTGCCCGCGGACTTGCGGTGCTTTGCCTTTTGTTGGGCACCCGTCGCCGGAGCGCTCTCAAAGGTCTTAGAAGACCGCTCAGACTTTTTCTTCGTCTCACCCGCTGCTGGGCTTTTCCCCTCCAGCCAGTTGGTGAGTCTGGAACGACGATCCTTCATAGTCCGTTCGGACATGTTCTTACAAAACGCACAGTCCTTCTCCACATGCGTTTTGTCTTTGTGAAGGCAGTAGAGGCATCGAGAATGCTCATCCTCCTTGAAGACATTTTGTAATCCGCATCCGGTGCAGCTCCTGAAAAGCTTGGATCCGGGCATTGTGTTTCCTTTGTCCTGGGCCATGTCCACTCGGGGTAGCTATCAAAGATCTTCTGGAGTCCTCCAAGAAGTGAAACTCGACGAAACTTTGCCCTTGAGGGGCATGGAAAATTCCAAAACGGGTCCCTGTTGATCGGAAGTAGAATCGGTGGAGCTTGAGGCTCGATTCACCGAAAAAAGGCGATTAAACTCTCTGAAAAATGGCAAAAACACTTGAAGCTCGAGAGCTATAGCACGAGGACTCCCAACACTTGAACGTGCAGTAAAAATCTGAAGATGGCTGCCAGAGGAGGGGCTTAGGTGGAGGGCATTCATTGGCTGGGGGCAGTATGACCCAGAGACCAGTGATTGGTTACTAGTAGAAAGACATTTCAGAAACTAAACTGAAACTGATTTCTTCTTTACTAAGGATTTCCAGCCTGACGACGGGGGAATGTACATGAGCATGTGAATCCATGCCAGACCCCATGCTGGAGAATGGTTGTTATGCCTTACAGAGTACCAACATGTACACTGTACTGCTGGAGGGCCGATTCTTCATCCCAGCTTCACCACTCTTTGGTGGTGGTATTTTCTCTGTGGCAACCTCAGGAAGACCTGGCACAAAGTAGTGTCACCAAGAAACACTGACACCTGGGGTCAGTGATAAGAGAAAATACAATATGGTGGAATGTTAAGCATTTTAAAGTTAAAAAGCTTTTAAATTCAAGCTAAAATAAACCGTGTGTCAGCGACCGGCTTTACCTCACGGTGTTTGGGTCTCTTGGAAGTGGGTCTGTCGCTTCCAGATGCCACACTGCAGAGAGGCTGACAAACAGCAACTCAGTCAGTAGCAGATGGAAGAGGAAACATGTAAAGGAGAAAACCTCTGGTTTATAGAGGATTGAAATATTGTTGGAATTGAGCCAATCTGCATCTCTACTTGGGAAGTGTAGAATACCACTGAGAACTGAAGTTTAGCAGTAGTAGGACATTGGTGCGGGAGACTGCATGCACTGGACAGGACACGGGCAGAATCACGCAATTGGGAGTAGCAGCTGCTTAGGCCTTGAACAACTAAACTACAGGACGCAGTTTGCGCAAAGGTGTCTTCCCACGAAAGAGAGTCTGAAAAAGACCTATGAGGAATGGCATTTGTCCTGTAAACTTGCTGTAATCCCTAATGCTGGTATTGTCCCTAGTTATCTTAAGACAGGAAGATTACACTTCTCTGTGATCGAGGAAAGAACGACATGACTATTGCTTTTAAAGCTCAAATTAGGGATACTACCACTAGTTAGTTACTCCTGCAAGTGAAAAACCAGGTCTAGCAAGGAATGCACATTTTGCTACAGTCAGGAAGAAAATATTGAACACTTTTTGCTATTCAACAGAGTTTACATTCTCTGGCATGGATTCACATGCTCATGAATATTCCCAGTCGTCAGGCTGGGAATCCTCGGTAAAGAAAAAATCAGTTTGGTTACTAGTAGAAAGACAGTTCAGAAACGAAACAATCACTGGCCTCTGGATCATACTGCCCCAGCCAATGACTGCCCTCTACCTAAGCCCTTCCTCTGGCAGCCATTTTCAGATTTTTACCGCACGTTCAAGTGTTGGGAGTCCTTGTGCTGTAGCTCTCAAGGTTTTACTGCGTTTTGCGAATTTTCAAAGAGATTTCATCTCATTTTTCGGTCAATCGAGGCTTAAGCTCCACCGTTTCTGCTTCCGATCAACGGGGACCGGTTTCAGATTTTTCTACGCCCCTCAAGGGTGGAAATTTTGTCGAGTTTCACTTCTTGGAGGCTTCCAGAAGATCTTTGAGGCCTACCCCGCGTGGACATGGCCCAGGAAAAAGGAAACGCGACGCCCGGATCCAAGCTCTTCAGGAGCTGCCCTGGATGTGGACTGAAGAATGTCTTCAAGGAGGATCAACATTCTCAATGTCTCTACTGCCTTCATGAAGACAAAACGCACGTGGAGGAGGCCTGTGCTTTTTGCAAGAATATGTCCGAGCGGACGATGAGGGACCGTCGTACCCGCCCCACCAACTAGCTGGAGGGGAAGAGCCCAGCAGCGGGTGAGAAAAAGAAGTCTGAAGGGTCTTCTAAGTCCTTTGAGGGTGCTCCGGCGACGGGGGCCCAACAAAAGGCCAAGCACCGCGAGTCCGTGGGCACCAGGCGCGCCGAACGGTTGGGCTCCTCGGCTGCCAGGCAGGGCGCAATTTCACCGACGCCATCAACCACGAGCCAACGCTCTGGCTCGGGGAAGAGGAAAGCAGAGAACCCGGGTAAGCTTCGGGAGAAGTCCCGGTCGATCCCGACCGCAGCCGAGGGGGAGCGAGGCGGTGACCCTCCCCCCAAGGTAAAGGCCTCAAGCGCCTCCAATGTCGTGAAGGCCTTGATTCACACTGCTAAGGCCTCTATCGAGGGAGTCGTGGCAGCCCTGGCGAAAACTGTGGAGGCGACCTCGGGGCCTAGAGTTTCCCTGCCACCGCGGAGGGAATCCTCTTTTCAGCCTATTGATAAGACCCCCGTGAAAACCCCAGTGGGAAAAGAGGGGGGGCGGTGGCCATTACGGACACGGATACAGCCTCTGAAGAGGAGCTGGCTGAAGTCGTGAAGGTCCTGGATAGGAGGCCCGAGAAAGTCCAGTCCCACAGGAGGGATCCCGACGAGGCAGACGAAGAAAGCGACGGTGGCACCAACAAGGTTCCCGTGGAGGCGAATGATTCCACTCCCCAACCGTAGCACCCGTCGCAGCGGGTCCCTGGGCCGCAAGACAACTCGGGGGCGATTTTGATGGCGATCCAGGCCTTGTGTACGGAGATGAGGAAAAGGTTGCCCTTACCACCAATGGACGAGCCAGCAGAGCCTGGACCGTCTCAGAGCCCTCCAAACAAGTGGAGGAGAATTCATCCACCCCCTCCTTTCCAGCCTTCTCGGCCCACACAGCCTTCTTCCCCGTCTCCTGAGCCGAGGGATGATACGGGAACAGAGACAGCCACGACAGGGACGGATGACGACGGTGGTGACGACAGGATGGACCTTCCATCACCACCTCCTCGGGCCTCCCCGCCCGATGAAATTGGCTCCTCCCATGCCATGATCGCCACGGTATCCGAGCTCTTCCAGCTCTGCCCCGTGGAAGAGAAGAAGGGAGGTTTCTTCTATCAACAACGGGAGTCCAAAAGGAAGATGGTCCTCTCGGCCCCGTTGCTCGACGACATCTGGGACGAGGGGCTGTTGCTCCTGAAGAACCCATCCACGGCCCCTTTCAAAAGGGACCGGCACGTGAAGAAGTACCGGGTTCCGGATTCCGCCCCTATGTGCCTTAGGGCACAGCCTGCAGCAGATTTGGTTGTCTCTGCGGCAGCCAAGAAGAAAGCGCCGGGGGCGGCGGCGGCACCTTCGACATCTCCGCCTAACTGCGAGGGGAAGAAACTGGACGCCATGGGACGACGGGTCATCTCGTCGGTGGCGACTACCATCAAGGCGGCCAACGCCCTAGCGATTGTGGCCTGCTACGACAGGGAGCTATAGTTTAAAATCGCTCCCCTGCTGGATTTCCTCCAAGACGACAAGAGGGCGGAGGCCCTAGAGCTCCTACAGGAGGGAGAGGTGGCGTCGGACCACACCATAACGGTGGCCACAGACATTGCCCACACCAGCTTCTGGCAGATGGGCAACAGCGTTTGCCTTCGCCGGCACGGTTGGCTCAAGGCAACCGATTTCCATCAGGACGTGCAGACCAGGATACTGGACATGCCCTTCGACGGGAACAACCTGTTTGACAAGGCAGTGGACGAGTCGCTGCAAGCCATCAAGGCCGACACGGAGATTGCTCGTGCCTTAGGCGTTCTTCAGCAACGACGGCCGCCCTTTCGGGGTTCCGGAGGCAAGCAGGATGCCTCCAAGGGATTTGGCGGCAGCTCCTCGACATACCGCCAGGCGGCTCGCTCCTTGTCGCAGGAGGCCTACAGGGGACACGGCAAGCAAGGAGGATCTCGTCGTCGCCAAGGAAGCCAGGGCGGCAAGGCCCCCGCCAAGCAAGATTGAACCAGCCGTAGCGTCGGGCCCCCACCTGAGCACCCCGGTGGGAGGCCGGCTGGCGAACTTCGTCAGCGTGTGGGAGTACATCTCCACCGACCGTTGGGTGCAGGATACTCTGGCCCGCGGGCACACACTAGAATTTCTAAGAAGGGGTCCCCGTATTCCACCTGTGACCAGAAAGGAAAATCATTTCCCACAACTATTACTGGAGGTACGAGCGATGCTAAAGAAGGGAGCCATCGAACTCGTTCCAAAGAGGCTACGGGGCTCCGGAGTATACTCTTGGTACTTCCTCATAAGGAAAAAGACTGGCGGTTGGTGGCCCATCCTGGACCTTCGTCGTCTAAACAAGTACATCAGGTTCCAGAAGTTCCGGATGGTTACCCTCCAGCACGTGCTGGGACAACTGGAGGAAGGCGACTTCCTATCGTTGCTAGACTTGGAGGACGCCTACTTTCACATCCCCATCTTGAAGAAACATCGAAAGTTTCTGCGATTCGTAGTCCAAGGACGGCACTACCAGTTCAAGGCCCTTCCCTTCAGGCTGAAGTCAGCGCCCAGGGTATTCACCAAGTGCCTAGCACCAGTGGTGGCACGGCTGCGCCTACAGGGGATCCACGCCTACCCATACCTGGACGACTGGCTCATCCGGGCAGAGTCAAGGGAACTCGCTGTCGAACACACAAGGAAGAACATCCAACTGCTCACGGATCTAGGATTTTCGATCAACTTTGCGCAATCCCACCTGGTACCGTTGCAAGTCGCCCTGTTCCTGGGAGCAAAGCTCAACACAGTGGCGCCACTAGCATCTCCGTTGTAGGAGAGGACGAAGGCCATCCTATGTAAGGTGCAACGGCTGTCGACCATGGACGTGGCCAAGGTGAGGTCCGTCAAGTCCCTGCTCAGCATGATGTCCTCCTGCATTTACCTTGTGCGCCTTTGCAGACTACGGATGCGACCACTGCAGGAGTTCCTCGACGCCCGTTGGATGCAAGCGACGGGCAACTTCGAAGACAGCATCTCACTCAATGAGACCTTTCGACAAGCGATCCGGTGGTGGGGCACCCACGCGCATCTGATGGCGGGTATGGACTTCCAGACCCCGGCCCATCAGGAGACAGTGACGACGGACGCCTCCCTGGAGGGATGGGGGGGCTCACTCTGAGATCTCCACGCAAGAGGCCTTTGGGTGCCGGAGGAGAAGTCACTACACATCAACGTCCTGGAGCTCCGAGCCGTGTTCTGGGCCCTCAGGTTGTTCCTTCCGTCTCTCAAGGACAAGGTGGTGAGGATCTTCACCGACAACACCACCACAATGTTTTACATCCAGAAGCAGGGAGGAACCAGATCCCCAGCCCTGTCCAAGGAGGTCCAGGATCTGTGGCATTGGGCCGTAGCCCAAGGGATGTTTCTGGTACACTTCCACCTGGCGGGAATAAAAACACCATTGCCGACGCACTCAGCAGGGAGCTGCACTCGTGCCACGAGTGGGAACTGCGGCAGGATCAAGTGGACCTCCTCTTCCGACGATGGGGCAATCCCCAGATCGACCTGTTTGCGAAGGCAGTGAACACCAAGTGCCAGAGGTTCGCCAGCAGGTTCCCCCAGCCGGGGAGTATGGGCAATGCCTTCTCGTTCCCCTGGGACGGCCTGTTCCTGTATGCGTTCCTTCCGTTGCCGTTGCTTCTGCGACTCGTCAACCAACTCAAACGGTCCCGGTGCAGGATGATCCTTGTCGCACCAGCATGGCTGAGGCAGATCTGGTTCCCAGACCTTCTGGACATGTCAGCGTCCCCACCAGTCAAACAGCCGACGGACGCAGATCTCCTGGCCAGAGAAGGAGGCGCCATCCTCCATCATGACCCGGAGTCGCTGAACTTGCAGGCCTGGCTCCTGCAGCACTAGAGTTTGGAGGGTACGATATCCCGGCGGACTGCAAGGAGGTGCTTGCAAAGGCCAGGGCGCCCTCGACTCTCAAGTGTTATGGACACAAATAGAAGATGTTCTCTGTCTGGTGCCGCGCACAGACGATTAACTCTCTGCGGATTACGGCCCTTCAGGTGCTGCCGCACCTACTGTCGCTGGTCAAGGTGGGGCTGGCGCACGCCTCCATCAAGATCCATCTAGCGGCGATCTCCTGCTACTCCAAGACCCCCAGGATCATCTCTCTGGTCCCATCGCCTGGTGAAGGAGTTTATGACTGGACTGTTTCAGTCATTCCCGCCGGTGAAGGCTCCGGCCCCAGCGTGGGAGCTCAACGTGGTGCTGTCCAGGCTCATGGGGCCGCCATTCGAGCTGCTGCATTCGGCACCGTTAAAGTTCCTGTCGTGGAAAACGGCTTTTCTTGTGGCCGTCACCTCCACACGAGGAGTGGGAGAGATCCAGGCCCTCTCCTGTAAACCTCCATACTTGACTTTTCTCGATATGAGGGAGGTGCTGAGGACGCACCCCTCCTTCATGCCCAAGGTGCCGTCAGACTTCCATCTCAACGAGCCCTTGGTGTTACCTTTTTTCTTCCTGTCACCTTCGTCGCTGGCGGAGAGGGCTTTGCACTCGCTAGATGTAGCTAGAGCGCTGAAGTTCTGTGTGGACCGCACAAAGAGTTTTTGGATGACATCACAGCTGTTTGTGAACTTTGGACCTGTGAACCAAGGGAAGGCCCTCTCGAAGGCTTCCATTTCCAGATGGCTCTCTGGCTGCATCATGCACTGTCACCGGTTGGCAAACTGACCCAGCCGTTCCGAGAGCCCATTCAAACAGAGCGATCGCTGCTACCACAGCGTTCCTGTCTGGTGTGCCCCTGCTCGACATCTGCAGGGCTGCTACGTGGAGGTCGACACACACCTTCACGAGATTCTACTGCGTCGACCGGGATTCCAGGTAGGAGTCCAGAGTCGGCCAGGCAGTGCTGCGCAACCTGTTCGCTTAAGGTGAGCCTGGTGAGGATGTAAGAGTAGCTTAATGTTGAGTTGTTGTATTGCTTAATGTTTAGCCTTACCACCTCCTCTGGTTGTGCATGTGTATACTGCTATGCATTCTTATATTCATGAGCATGTGAATCCATGCCAGACCCCATGCTGGAGAAGGAACAAGTTACTTACCTGTAACTGTTGTTCTCCAGCATGGGTCTGGCATGGATTCACATGCGAACCCTCCCTCCTACCCCTATGCGGCTCTTCTCTTGGTCCTACTGCCACTTTACATGCTACCAAATCTGGAGATGGCTGCCAGAGGAGGGGCTTAGGTAGAGGGCAGTCATTGGCTGGGGGCAGTATGACCCAGAGACCAGTGATTAGTTACTAGTAGAAAGACAGTTCAGAAACGAAACTGATTTTTTCTTTACCAAGGATTCCTAGCCAGACGACGGGGAATATTCATGAGCATGTGAATCCATGCCAGACCCATGCTGGAGAACAATAGTTACACGTAAGTAACTTGTTCCTTCATTTGAGGTCCAAATATCTCAAACAGCTATACTTGAGATTTAACACTAGAACAGTATTACAAGCGTTGTATTAGGTTATATTTCAAATAGTGATTTGATCCTATGGGATACCCCACAACATATAAAGCAAGCATGGGAAATAGACCAGGATAAGTACGTTTTTAAAAAGGGTTTACTCTTTTTCAATTAATGTATGTCTGAATTTTGTTGTATTGAGTTTTCATCTGAAAATACTGTAAGATACATGGCAATAGGGATGATTTTAGGATGTATCGATCATATAGCCTAAACAACACTCATGACAAATAAGAGTGATAGGACAGAACCTAACTTATACATGCTAAAGGGGCTGTTGATATCTAAGAAATTGTAGAGTTGAGCTCTTTTATTGATGTATGAATATATATTTGATTCTTAACGATTTGATGATGGTAAATTGTATTTTTATTTCTATGTGATTTTATGGTGCTTGATCAACGAGATGCATCTAAATTGAATTGCCATGCTTGATACAGGAGGGGCAGGGAAGTGCAGAGGAGCAAGACGTCTTAACCGGGGAAAGAAGGGGCCACAGACCGAAACAAAGGACACACACAGGCCATGAACGATGCGCAAAACTAAGGTTTGTGACAAGCTAGTTCAAGTGCCATATTGCAAGCAGCATTCTCACTCCGGTAACTCTAAGGCAGCGGCATCAGGTAACCAGGCACACGCTCATAGTATGGAACGGTTGTGAGGCAGTTCCCTGCGGCCATCTTGAAGCAGAGCGGGTAAACAAACGGCATTTCATGTGCTGCTCAATGGAAATAATGTCTATCCAACTTCTATCAAAGGATTCTTTTTGGGATTTTATTGTGGCCTCTAGAAATGTGTATTTAAGCAGCAGTGGCCACCCATCAAGGTATGAGTGCACATGATCTCAGTCTCCACTTATGCTCAGTCGTCGAAGTGTACGAAAAGAAGTAGTGGAACTATGTTCCTTGCTGGCGTGCACCCAATCCCCACAAACCCCATTGCCACGACCCCTCCCACATAAAATACACCCCCCAAACACTTGCACCTGCGGTTTAAGGGAATGTGTAGTGCAGTGCACTGAAAATGAAGATTTCAACTTCTTCTTACACTTTTAACCATTCGGGAACGGTTTCCTTTTAAAATTAAAGTATAGGAGCTGTAAAAGGTCATTTAAAAAATAATATTCGCTGAAACATAACAATATGATGCACAGTCGCTTAAGGACAAATGCTAATGTAAGGTGCTTCTGCCCTTAATGTGCAATGAGTTTAAAGTGATGTGCCTAAATAAAGGACTAGTCAGCAACCTGTATGTCAACTGAAGATGGTCACACATCTTACCGTGCCCATGCGCTTGGTAGCGCATATGATAGGTTATTTATAACGCGGTTAATACCCAGATGTTTCTAAGCGCGGACCTGGGATTCAAACCTGTGGTGCTCTGTGATGTCTTTCTTCCAAGCCGAGCACGTTGCCCCTGAGCTATCCTCCCGAGACACTTAGAGCAAAAAGCTACCAAATTGGTGTCTTCCTGCATTGAAATTAGTTCTCCACCGGAAGCAGTTAATGGGGCCAGCTCCCAGGGCCCCCACCTGTAAACAAAAAGGAAATAACAAACAACATTCCTATCACCATTACAGGTCATACCTTTAGACGCTGTTAGCTTAAATAACGGTGGGCTACACAAATGAATATTAACAGCCCTGGTAAGCAGGGTACACTTTATGCATCAATATTAAATAATAGTCATCCAAACACTGGTTGATAAATAAGATACATAGATCACAATTAAAACCTCGTTCATATGCTGCCATTTCCTTGTAAAAAAAAAACTGCACAGTTGGAAGATGGCGGCTTACTGAGGAGGGCGCACCACACAGCGCTCCGCCCTGGGCCCAGAGCAGCACTGGTGTAGCGGATCACTCCCACCTCTCCGGTATCCAGTGGATGGGGAGACGGTGACTGAAGAGTTCCCCCATCCCCCAAAGCTACTATCAGACTGCCGCGCCACTGCCGAAGGTAAGTGGCGGCGGCGAAGCGAGGGGAAGAGCAGCGAGCGAGCTGAGGCTGGGAGAGCTCTGAGGCGAGGTGCAGGCCTGACTGGGGGAGGAGTGGTTTCACCCCCCACGAGAAGGAGCCAGCAGCAAGGGAGGCTGTCCCCCCTTCCCTCCCGCCCAGTACCAGAACCAGTTGAGGGAGAAACCTGCTGCAGGGCGTGCAACCCCCGTCTGGAGACTAATGGAAAAGGGCAGTGGAGAGCGGCACCCCGCCTCCTGAAGGTGAGGCTGGGAGTGCTCCACAGCGATACACCATGGGGACCTCGGGAGGGACTGTAGGTGAAAAGCAGTCCCGGGGCCCGCAGCACAAAGGAAGTAATAGAAGTGTGCCTGGAGAGAGGAGTCTCCTGGCGCGGCCTGTTGAGAGGTGGCTGGACCGGGGGAGAGGAGCTCCCACTGAGGCCTGTAGAGGAGGAGAGCACAGTGGGCTGCTGAGAAGAGGCAACAGATAGGGTGTGGGTGGCCCTGCATTGCCCTGCAGAGGTGGAATCTGGTGGAGCCAGCCCCACGTCGGTGGGGGAAGTGAGGCAGTGCTGCGATCCCCAGATGTCCGGAGTAAAGGGGAAACCATACATGCCAACCCTCCTGCTTTAGGAGTTGCTGTTTTTCACGTTCTCCCGCCTAAAATGAATCTTTGCCCAATGCATTCCTATGGGAAAATCTTTGTCTCCTGATTTTTCTGACGTAATCTCCCGCACAGGTGGGTTTAAATGTTGCCATGTATGGGAAAGGTACACTGGCTCAGTCAAGAAAACACCCCCCCTTCTCAGGACGGACAACTGGAGAAGTGCTGGAAGCAGCGGACAGGGCAGTGGGCACCCACAAATTGCGACGCCAAGAGTGACGACCCAGACACTAAGAAGGACACCATGGCCCTCAGCAAAGAAGATTTGTAGGAATACCTAAGAGACATAGAGGGACGAATGACAGCCACCTTCCAGGAGCAGCTCACCTTCCTGAAAGAGATGCTAAGAAGCTCCCTGAAAGAAATTAGAGAGGTGGTTGGGAGCCTAGGGCATAGGGTGGACACCGTGGAACAAACTTTGAAGGCTGTTTCTTAGGAAGTAAGGCAAAATTATGAACTATTGGAGAAGGTGGCACGGGCAACCCAGAACTTGGAAATTCGGGTGGATGACCCGGAGAGCCGATCACGCTGGTCCAACATCTGAGTAAAGGTCCTTAGTGAGACGGTTCAAGATGCTGACCTGAGGGCAACCATTCAGCAATGCTTCAAGGACCTACTAACAGATACTACGACAGCAGCAGTAGGAGTGGACCAAATCCACAAAGTAGGTCCCGGGTGGATGGAACCAGGCACAAGGCTGCGGGATGTCCTGGTCGCAGTGTCCTTGTTTGTGCAGAAAGAGAAAATCCCAAGAGCGGCACATGGCCAGGCGAACATTAGTGAATGGGCTAACAATTCAATTGTTTCAGGACCTATCTCAGATGACCCTGCAGAAACGAAGAGCCATGGGGACGGTGAAGAGAGCACTGAATGCAAGGGCGGATCAGGTATAAATGGACCTTCCCATTTGGACTAGTTTTTACACTTGATGGGACACAGCACCGCATCACAACTTGCGCTGAAGGGCAGGCACTACTACACCTGTAGGATGAGGGGTACGAGCCAGCCGTACGGCTGAGGAGATCCCCAGCGTGGGGGAGCAGACAATGGGAATGGTCTACAATGACACGCCACCGTAAGGGGGGGGTGCAACTAAAGGAAGGTGCCGTCTGATGGGAATAAAGCTGCTTAGATGGTGGACGTTGATATTGAGCACTAGGGGAAGGGGGTAAGGAGGCTGTGAAGTGGGTTGATGGGGAACAGCATGGGTAGTGAATGGGGGAGGTAGATGGAGTGTATATCATACGCACTATACTTGGCAGTGAAGTGACCCGGGATGGAGGCGGGTGGGACAGGGAAGTGTGGAGAGTTTGGAATCCAAGGGAGGATTAGGTATCCTCTGCATGGTTTTGACTCTGGTAGTTTCTCGAATCAGAGCCACGGGCGGCTCTCTGAGGGTATCCTAGGATTTCTGGTTCAGGCCTGGGAGGAGGAAGGAAAGGAGGGGGAGGAATGTTAGGGATACAGAGGAGGAGGAGGGTGGGGGAGGGAGGACAGCAGCCGGGAAGATGAAGGAATGAGGGAGCAATCTAAGAGGGAGGGGAAGGGCCACAGTGGGGGAGGGTGGAATCATCCAGCGCATGTTCAAGGTATTATCCCATAATGTAGGGGGGTTGAACTCCCTGATTAAGTGCAGGAAAGTGGAAATGCAGGCATAGAAAGAGAATGTGTATATTCTTATGCTTCAGGAAACACATATAAGAAAGGTAGACAAAGCTAAATTCCGGTTGAGGCAGTTGTCCAGGGTGTACCAGACCAATACCCAGGGGAAGACAGCAGGGGTATTGATAGCCTTCAGAGATTTGGTTACTGTCCAGGTGGTACGTTCCCTAGCCGACATGGTGGGCAGATACCTATTCTTGCAGGTACACATAGAGCAATAACAATTGACACTGGCAACATTATATGTGCCTTATGTGGGGCAAGATGGGTTCCTGAGGAGAGTGATGGCCAAACTGGAGCAATTTGCAGTGGGTGAGATTATACTTACTGGGGACTTCAACTTAGCATGGGCACCCCCACCTGGACAGGAGTTCTAGGGTGCTGACGGGGACGCAGGGACCCACCTGCTCGTTAGTAGAGAGCTTTGAAAAAGTAACCCTCTGAGATGTATGGCGAATCAAGAGGGGAGAGGAGGGAGGATATACATGCTTCTCTCGTGTCCACCAGTCACAGTCGAGGATATGATATGAAAGGTATTTATAACGCGCTTAATACCCAGAGGTTTCTAAGCGCGGACCCAGGGATCGGGCCTGTGTTGCTCCGTGTCGTCTTGCTTCCAAGGCGAGCATGTTGCTGGTGAGCTATCCTCCCGAGACTAATAGATTATGTGTGGGTAACGGCTGGGCCGATGGGGGACGTGGGGGCGGGGGGGGTCGATATCCCTGTCGGATCATGCCTCGGTTACTATCACGGTTCAGGCTTTGGGGGCCTGGAGAGGACTGTGGGGGGGGGGGGGTTCCCCAGGGGAACTGTTGAAAGACAGTGTGATCGCGGGGACCATACATTTACCTATACTTTGCGAATAACAAAGCCCTGGAGATCTGCCAAGAGGGGTTGTGGGAATACCTTTAAAGCAATGATGAGAGGGGAAATGATAGGGCTTAAGGCACAGAGGGAGAAACAATGGGGGGGAATGGAAGAAGAGTTAGAGGCGCAGCGAGGGGAGGTCATGAAGGCCCTGGTGGAAAAACGCACCAGGGCTTTCTACAGAATGCTGAAACATATCCGGGGCCAGCTTGACTTAATAAGTACTTGCAGACCCGAAATGTCCCTACTGCGGGCCAAACAGAGATACTATCTCCATGCAAATAAAGCAGATCGGCTTTTGGTGCTGCAATTAAGGTCAGCAACGGCCATTCACAGGAGTATCTAGAGTGCCTACCAATGTCAAAGCTGACGCCTACAGAGAGTCAAGGGGGATACAAGAGGAGATGGTGGAGGCAGCAATCAAGGCTCTTCCACTGCATAAAGCGCCAGGACTTGATGGGTTCCTGGCACTATTCTTCAAACAATTCAGAGGCAAACTGGTTCTGAGGCTCATCAAACTATTTAATTTGATTGCGACCTCAGGGTCCATCACGCAATCTATGACAGAGGCTAAGGTGGTAGCGTTTAAGAAACCGAGCAAGGTTCCGGCTATGTGCGGATAGTATACGCCCATCGCACTGATGAATATTGACGGCAAGCTATATGCGGGTATACTGGCTGCTAGCCTCCATTGCCCCTAATATTGATCGGTCAAGATCAGTCAGGGTTCATTGTGGGGCGGCAGACCTTTAACACAAGACAGATTTACCACCTGGTGGAAAAGACATTGAAGAGACAGATCCCGTTGGTGCTGATTTTATTGAACGCAGAAAGAACTTTCAACCACGTCGAATGGCAGCCTTTGTTCCATGAAATGGAGCACATTGGGGTCAGCGCCAACTTTTTGCGGATGGTGGGAGTTAATTATAGAAACCCTACAATGCAACTTTCGATGAATGTCCAGGTGCATTCAGATTCAGCGGGACTAGACAGAGGTGCCCGCTGTCCCCACTGCTCTACGCCCTCCATCTTGAGCCATTGCTCATAAGGCTTAACCCGGAAATGAGAGGACTTTCTTTTGGGGGTTGGGGGGAAGATCATAACATGGTTACATTCACTGACGATATGTTAATGACCCTGACAGTTTGAGACGTCGATACGGGCCCTGGTAGCAGAGCTGTGAGAGGTGGAATGTGTAGCAGGGCTTAAAATTAACATGCAGAAATCGGAACTGTTGGGTCTGGCACGCACGTCAGCACAGAGGGACTCCCTGGTAGGGTACTCTCCCTTTGCCCAGGCTGACGGATCTATAAAGTGTCTGGGGGTCAACATAGCGAGCACTATATCACAGCTTTATGACAGGAATTATCCAGAGGTGTTGCGCTGGATTAAGGTTGACCTGAGGAAGTGGAACCTGCTCTCTATTTCATGGTTGGGCCGTATCGTGACAGTGAAAATGGTCACAATGCCGAGAGCCTTGTACTATTTTCAGGCCTTGCCAAGCTCAGTTCCGAGGGCTTTCTTTGTGGCGCTGAACAAGCTGGTGTCAGGGTTTGTATCGCAAAATAAATTCCCACGGGTGGCCTTACATGCACTGATGGCTCCTCGGGATAAAGGGGGCTGAGGGCTTCCCAACTTTGTCAAGTACTATGAGGCAGCCCCCTGAGGGTGGTCAGAGAGTGGTTCTCGGAGGATCGATCCAAGCCATGGGCCAGGATCGATCGAGCAGTGACGTGAGACCTTTGGAGGAGATCCTATTGACTCGACAGCAGGACAGGCCCCAGAATACCAGCCTAAGTCAGGTGCTGGCGGTGTTGTGCAACACTTGAGACCGGCTATTGGGGCAGGACGCCCTATCCTCATACCTATCACCATACACGCCGCTATTTGGGAACCCTCAGTTCTCCCCAGGAATGGCACAGGGCTCCTCCCGGCAATGGCATAAAGTGGGATGTAGGAAGTTGGGAGACATGGTACAGGTGATGGTGATACCTATGTTTGAGGAGTGCAAGCAATCATTGGGGCTTACAGATGGAGACAGAATAGGATACTGTCAACAGACAATGGCCATCAGATACCACGGTCAAGCAGGCAGCAACCAGGGAACTCACTACATCTGGAAAATGTATAACTACACACACAGGATCTAAAATTATGATTTCAATGCTATATAAGATTCTATTAGAACCCAGGGCCTTTCCACAGTGGGCGTACATGAAACAATGGGAGAATATGCTGGGTGTGAGCATCCCTACGGAGCATTGGGAGAAACTTTGGGGGAATTTCCCTAAGATGACATGCCCCATTCAGCTTAGAGAGATATGGTATAAAGTGGTGATACCGTGGCATTACACCCTGGTAAGATTGCACAATATACATACAGCGTACCCGGTGCAGTGTTGGAGAGAGTGTGGGGGTAGCGGAGGCTGGAAGCACATATGGTGGGAATGCCCGGTATTGACCCCCTTTTGGGCAGACATCTCATCCCAGATCCAAGCCATGGTCACGTTTAATAGGCCTCTCGGACCTATGGAGTGGATGTGTGGTCTATTTGATCCGGGAATCAGCCTTCCCACTAAGGCCCAGAGAAAGGCGTTCATGATGCTGCTGATAGCAGCATGGTTGGTTAAAGGAAACGATGGAAGCAGAGGCAGCCCCCAACAGGGTTTGAGTGGCTGCAGAAGCTGTGGGGGAGGATTGCAATGGAATGGATCACGTATAGCATACAGGGGGATGGAGGAAGGTTCCGGCAGGCCTGGGGGATGGTTTTGGGGTACCTGCAAAGGGACTATATGAAACGATGGTGCCCGCATAATCTTCACATTTTGGACATTATATAAAGACTCAGATGTAAACATCAGGACTGGGGAGGGGCTGGGAGGGAGGCTGCTGACAGGGGGATTGTTACTGTTTGTTGCATATGTAAAATGCCAGTAACAATATGTTTAAACAAATTGAAATGGCACAATTCCTATACATGAACAGATTGTTACCAATGCGTTGAGTGCACACTATACTCCAACTCCCTTATACCCCATGACTTATCCCAGCTTGAACAGTGCTAAAATCACTGAAACAGGATCTTTGCAAAATTCTAATATAGTCACTAAGGACCCACCTCAAATTTCAGGGCAATCTGTACACCCAACCTCTAGTATAGTACTAGTGAGATTAACTGCGATAGCTGCAGTCTACCACACCAACTCAATTTTATGTTATGTTAAGACTTCTTGTACAGCGCACGGTCGCCCGAAGGCATCATGGCGCAGGAGAGGAGAAGAAGCCACAAAACAAAGCCATCAACCATACAGCCTTTATGACACAGGACCATAAAAATAATATAAAGACACAGAGATAACGTGTAACCAAAGAGCTACCTAACTGAGACAGGGAAACTGTGAACCAGTCTAAGATCTTAAAACAACTGCGCCACCAAATAGTAAAACAATTATAATAAGCCCTGCATAGCCTAAGAGACCCTCTTCACTGCATGTACCTCCACTACTAGTACCACAATGGTGCAGACTGAAAGTGACACCCCTGTATACAGTTTTGTTTCTTTGCGATACTGACCAACTGTAGCAGGCACCAGTGCACATTTCTTGATGTTCCACAAAAACAAACAAAAAAGGCTGCAGACGCAATTCTTGCTGCTTTGAGTTATCTTGTCTTTTATTTGTATTTATTTTATTTACATAGCATTTTAATCCAAATCGCTTTACAGTATAACAGCTGAATACATTGAACATGAAACAGGAGAAGCAAATAACAATACGGATGAATGAAACCACTAAAACAGTAAGTAAGACAATTTACATACTAGAAGAGGAGGGAGTGGGGGAGGAAGGAAGAGGGAGAGAGAGTAAGGAGAAAAGGGAGACAGTAGGACGAGAGAAAGACGTACGAGTGAAGGGGGAAGGTAAAGAGAACTAAGACGGAGGTAAAGAGGGAGAGAGAAATGTGAGAAGGAAACAGTTATCAGGGAGGGGAATGAAGGAGTGATTTCAAGGAAGTGCGGAAGGGGGAATAGGTGGGGATGGAGCAGATAGAGAGAGGTAGGGAGTTCCAGTGTAAGGGGGCAAGAAGTTGAAAGGAGCGGAAGTGATAAGAGGCACAAAGGGAGGGGGAACAGAGAGTAAGAAGAGATCAGCAGAACGAAGAGAGCGAGAAGGGGTCCAATCGGTGCCGTTAACCAACTGTTGATGTTTAACCGCTTGTTAGACCTAACTTTTATTCCCCTTGACTGTTCCAGATTCAACTTGCACAAACATGTGAACTATGGGGGTGTTTTTCTGTCTTTAGGTTTCCTTCTTTTATGTATATGTCCCTTTGTCCTTCAGACAGGGGACCTTGTGACAAAAACTAATGCTTGTGTTAGGGGTGTATGCATTTATCCTCTCGCTTACATGTAAAGGATTGTTCTCTTGTGACAAGGACTGGCTTCCAATGCGGGCTCTCCGATCGTATTGCCCTCTGTAGCATGGGGGACCTGCAAGCCTAATGAATATTCACAACCGACTTCAATGGACGGTTCAACATGAAAATACATAGGCTATTGTCTTTCTCTGTTGACCTATAGCGGGGGGAGAGGCGTCTTGTTCCTTCAAGGCTCTGGCGCAGAAATGAGACCGCGGACTACACTCTAGTCCAGTGAAATAAAATACATTTTTGACCAGCTCCTTCAACTGAATTAACACCTGTGACAAGATGCCTTTATTAGCATACACAGCCCACAGTAGACACAACGGGTAGTCCTAAACAGCTTTGGACGCTTGTCATGACAGAGACCAGAGGAATACTGAAGTTACTGAGTTTGGTTTCCCCCACATAAAACGGAACAGCCGTTAAGAACTGGCCCTCCTCAAAATGAGCGGGCTACTTTATTGGAGTTGTTTTTCTCAATAGATTACTTAGCTCACACGATTTGCATCAGAGATTCCTTAGCGTGCGTGCGTATATATATATATATATATATATATATATATATATATATAGAGTAAAGTCCATTTGAGTCAAGTCACACATTCCAAAACGCTGGCATCGCTCGAAGTTCACCTCCAGTTCTGAGCCACAACAGCAACGCATTGTGGGTATGCAAATTAAACCAAATGCAAACCTTTTTCTCAGTGCAGTATAGTCCCCACAACCTTGTGGTTGGAGCATTTGGCCATGTTTTCACAACGCCAAAAAAGTAGGATGGTCCATTTGAGCCAAGTCACACATTCCAAACACCATCTAGTATCCATCGCTGGAAGTTCAAAGAGTTATCAGCCTATGAGGCTATTTGTATTAATTAATTGATTTTTGTAAATGTGCAATATTGAGTTTGAGAAAGGTTGCAATCCCTCTGTTACTGAGGCTGACCAGTAATGTGAATTGAAAAAAATAAAGAACGACAGAGATCAAGTTGTTGCGCCAAACAGATTTATTGGGAATAAATTGGATTTGATTCTTTTAACCCAGTATGGTGCATAGTGTTTACATTTTGTAATTTCTGTAGATAATTGCCTCTATTATTATCTCATAGAGGTCATTGACAGTCTCAATAGGATATATTCTCCTGATAAGGTCTCTGCTGGAAGTTCACCTCCAGTTCTGAGTCACTACAGCAAGACATTGTGGGTATGCAAAGTAGACCAAATGCAACTGCTTCAACCACAATGCTGCCAGGACTATACTGCACTGATGATCCCTAATAAGGGTGAAACCAGGTATGTTGTTATCTTGGCAGCCTTGCAAATGTCTGTCTTGGGTTGATTAAGCTATGTATAAAGTAGCTTTGCCCTCTTAGACAAAGACAATTTCCTGGAGAAAAGGGTTTGCATTTCAGCTAACTTGCATACCCACAATGCCTTGCTGTTGTGGCTCGGAACTGGAGGTGAGCAATGGCTACTAGGTGGCGTTGTGTTTTTTTTTTTTAAACCCTTTGTAAACCCACCATAACTTTCTTGGCGTGTTGTGTGTGTATGTATGTATGCCTATATATATATATATATATATATATATATATATATATAAAAACACTTGTGTATAGGCGTGTTATAAATGCCATATCATATATATCAAGGAAAAAACTTTAGCTGCAGGGACGTTAAGGTGAGCAATACATTGTAACAAAACCCTTAAAATTTGTGGAAAACTTTAGTTGAAGGGATGTTAAGGTGAAAACTTAATGCAACAAAACCCCTGAAATTCAGTTAAAGCCACCTAAACTTTGAGCCTGCTGTTGAGCAGCCTATGACCACAATGATGACTTCACAAATCACATCACTAATTACATGTTGTATGAGAATACTAATGACAATTTAGGCCATGGACTTGGCCATAACAAAGGCTGGGGTCACTGGCCAGTACCAAAGACCATAGCTAGTGGCTGGTTACTGTTCAAAAATACCAATGTCCATGGTTAAAAGCCATGCCTAGTAGCCCATCACTGTTTTCAAATACTCAGTGGGTGTCATGATGCCTACCCCCGGAGCACCAGGCCAGGACCAGCACCCCCAGGAGCAGGCATCATGCCCCCGGGTAAAAGCCCAGCGGCCCCTTATAGGGGCTCTTTGGACTCTGTCCTGGCGCCTTTGGCGCCATGCTCATGTTGGACATCAGTCCTGGCGCCATAGGCGCCAGGCTCATAAAGGAAGGTGTTTTGTGCACTTACCTGATGCAGACCATGCTGCAAGATTCAGGCCTCTCTGAGACCTGAAAGGGACTATTTTTTCATTGGGACTATTTTGCCACTCGGGCGTGGCCAGGGAAGGATACTTACCTGGAACTACTTTGGGGGCTATTTAAGCCATGCGCAGACAGTAGCTCACGCTTCGCGTTGTTCTGCATCCAAGCAGCTGAACGCTCACCGTGTCTGCTCCTGCATCTGGTCTCCAGCCACGCCCGCCTCGATCCTGGAACACCTGTAAGGAAAGAAGAGAAGAGAAAGGTGAAAACCAAGAATTTTATCAAACTTCTTACCTGCATCCGGAACCTTCACGCCAGCGTTCCTGAGAAAAGACTTTCATTTAAAAGCACCGCGTTGCTCACTGCAGCGCCGCGCTTCACTCACCTGTCCTCGGGAGTTCTTCTGCCTCCACCGCGACTGTCTGCACCGGTCGCCACATCTCTGCGCCTAGGGGAGAGAAGAAGAGACAAAAGGTGAGCAGAAGGAACATATGAGGAAAGCCTAATTTTCCGCCATAACACTTAACTGCCTTCTGTTGGTGGACCATTCCTCATTTCGGGTCGGCGCCGCTTCGTTGGCAGGTACCGCACCCCGGCCCCTATGGGGAAAGGACAAGACAATGCATTACTTACCGTAAAAGCATTTCTGATGGTTGTATCTGCTTAGATTCACATGCTGTGCATAGGTCCGACATCCAGTGGTCACTGCGGAGTATTGCATTTTGTTTTTCGTAGTCGAAAAGGGGACGTCGACAAGGCGTGTCTGTAACACTATCCCTATAGTGACGTGCGTTGTACCCACAATCCCTCACGCGTCGAGGTCCCTCTGTTTGTATTTTTCTGCCCTGAGGGAGCCTTCTAGACGTGAGTGAGTACAGAAAAGAGAGAAATATAGTAGAGGATGTCTATGTTCCTTCCATCCGAGCGGGGAGGAAGGGCGGGCGCATGTGAATCTAAGCAGATACAACCATCAGAAATGCTTTTACGGTAAGTAATGCATTGTCTTCTGATGTTTGTTAATCTGCTTAGAATCACATGCTGTGCATAGACTAGCGAGCAGTACCCGGAGTTGGTGGTGGGTTATGAGAAGGAACAGTAGAGAAAAGATGTCTTAATACTGCCTGCCCCACCTGGGAGTCAGATCTAGAGTGTGCATCTAGACAGTAGTGTTTTGTAAAGGTGTGCACAGAACTCCAGGTAGCCGCTTTGCAGATGGACTCAAGGGGAACATTTGCAATGAATGCTATGGAAGCCCCAGTGCCTCGAGTGGAATGTGCTCTTGGCTTGAAGGGTAGTTCTCTCTTAGCAAGAGTGTAACAGAGAGTGATGCATTGTACAATCCATCTAGATATAGTGGACTTAGAGACGGCATCTCCTTCTCTTCCTGCTGCCACCGAGACAAAGAACTGATTAGTCTTTCTCAGTGATCTGGTTCTTTCCATGTAGAACATGACAGCTCTGCTTACATCTAGTGTATGCAGACTTTTTTCTCCCAAGCTGGAAGGGTTTTGAAAGAACGTTGGTAGTTCTATAGATTGGTTTACATGAAATTTCGAGATGAATTTTGGTGCAAACCTTGGGTGTGTGCGAAGAACCACCTTATCCTTGTGAACTGATACGAAGGGGTCTAGTACAGAAAGAGCCTGTAGTTCACTTACTCTCCTAATGGAGGTGATAGCTATTAGGAAAGCAGTCTTAAGAGTGAGGTATTTAAGAGTTGCCTTGTGCATGGGTTCGAAAGGAGTGCCCATGAGTCTAGAAAGTACCACGTTTAAGTCCCATCCGGGAGCTGGGTTAGCTATCGGGGGGTGTATTCTCTTTACCCCTTCCATAAAGGCCTTGATAACTGGTATCTTCCACCACGACACTTTAAGTTGGGAAGTGGTGTATGCAGAAAGTGCCGCTAGGTGGACTTTAATGGAATTAAACACTAGACCTGAATCCAGTAAATGGGTCAAGTACAGAATAATGTTAGTGGCAGAGCAGTCAACCGGGTTGATGTTCTTACTTCTACACCAGATGACAAATCTTTTCCACTTGCTAGAATAGCAGTGGCGAGTATTAGGTTTTCTGGCTTCCCTGAGGATGTCCATACATCTCTGAGGGAGATGTAAATGTCCAAATTCTATGATCTCAGGAGCCAGGCTGCTAAGTTCATGGTCTGAGGGCATGGATGCAGTGTCCTGCCCTTGTCTTGTGACAGCATGTTGTACGGGCAGGGAAGTTTCATTGGGGGAGATAGGGACATCTCCATCAAGTGAGCGAACCATGGCTGCCGGGCCCACATTGGGGCTACTAGTATCATGGTAACCTGCTCCTGGTGCATCTTGTGCACCACTTTGTTGAGGAGGGGAGTCGGGGGAAAGGCGTAAACAAATTTCCCTGACCATTGAATCAACAGACCGTTCCCCTTGGACTGGTTCTGGGGGTACCTGGAGGCGTAACTTTGGCATTGTGAGTTCTCCAGGGTTGCGAACAGGTCTATTTCTGGGAAACCCCATTGCGTGAAGACGTTTAAGACGATGTCTTCGTGTAATTGCCATTCGTACTCTTTGGGTAGGGGGAAGTCTCTGCTGAGTTTGTCTGCTAGCAGATTGAGTTCCCCTGGTACATGTTGTGATAGTAGGAACATGTTGTGTTTGAGAGCCCACTTCCATATATTCTGGGACAGCTTGGACAGTCCTGGAGAGTGAGTGCCCCCTTGTTTGTTGAGATAGTGCATGGCTGTGGTGCTGTCTGTGAGGACCATCACTGTCTTTCCTTGTAAGTGTTCCTGAAAGGCTTTCAGTGCTTTGAACACTGCTAATAGTTCCAGCAGGTTTATATGCTTGGATGCTAAGCTCGGAGTCCACACTCCGTGAGCAGTCTGATGGGATAGGTGAGCCCCCCATCCTGTAAGGGATGCGTCTGTGGTTAGAGTGGCTTCCACTGCGGGTGTGGCAAAAGTTTTCCCTAATAACAGGTTTTCCTTTGTCCACCACCGTAGCGAGAGAACCAAGGCCTGCGAGACCACCACCAGATCGTCCCATTGTCCGCTGGCATGACACCACTGGCTGTAGAGCCACTCTTGCATTAGGCGCATGCGCAGGCGCGCGTGAGGTACCAAATAAATACATGACGCCATCATCCCTAGCAAGCGCATTGCTTTGCGTACCGTCACCTCTCGACCTGCCACATATTGGGGGATCTGAAACAGCATGTTTTGGACCCTCTCGTTGGAGGGGAAGACGAGGCCGTCCTTTGTTCGAATTAGAGCCCCTAGGAATTGTTTGATTTGGCTGGGGTCTAAGCTGGACTTCTTTTCGTTGATGGAGAAGCCCAGTTGGGACAAAAGGTCTACGGTCCTTTGGGTATTGGAGAAGCATGTTTCGTAAGAATCCCCTGTTATGAGCCAGTCGTCGAGGTACGGGTAAACCGGGATGGATAATCTGCGCAGGTGGGCCGCTGCCACTTCCAGTACTTTCGTAAATACCCTTGGTGCAGATGCTATCCCGAAGGGTAGTACTCTGAACTGATAGTGTTTGTTCTCTATCTTGAACCTGAGGTATTTTCTGTGCGCTGGCAACATTAAAATATGAAAGTATGCATCTTTCATGTCTAGTGTTGTCATGTAATCCCCCTGTGATAACAGTGGGATTACTTCCTGCAGGGTCACCATACGAAACTTTTGGGGTTTTACAAAGTTGTTCGCTGGGCGCAGATCTAATACAGGGCGCATGGTTAAGTCCTTTTTGGGTACAAGGAAGTACACTGAATAAATACCTTCTGTTACCTGAGATAGGGGGACAGCCTCTATAGCTTCTTTTTTCAGTAGCTCTTCTACTTCTTGAAGAAGAATGGTGAGGTGTTCCGGTGTCATGCGTCGGTTCCGTGGGGGTCTGTATTTCGGGGAACCGTTGAATTCGATGCAGTATCCGTGGGCTATGGTGGATAATACCCAGCGGTCTGACGTTATTCCCTCCCATGCTGAAAGGAACGATGTTAGCCGGCCCCCGACCGGTGATGCATGGGAGGGGACCCGAATCTTTGGGTCATTTATTGGTATTGGGCGTGGGGCCTTTTGGACTGGAGCCGCGCCCTCTTCCTTTGCCACGCCGTTGGCCTCTTTGACTGAACTGGGTGCTCTGGTTAGCGGGCCAGTTGGTAGCAGAGTAAAATTGTTGTTGGCCTTGCTGCTGGCGTTGGCCACGAAAGGAGCGTCTATTGCCATAGCTGCGTCTGTTAGGTGGCCTAGAAATTTGGTCAAGAGTCTTGATGGTATCAAACTCCTTCTTCGCATGTTCTAGTGCCTCATCAACTGCTTTCCCAAACAGATGTGTTTGCTCTATGGGCTTATTTATTAGGGAAGCCTGAGTTTCTGGCTTAAATCCCGAATTGCGCAGCCAGACATGGCGTTTGAGAAGTATTCCCTGAACCAGGGAGCGGCCAGCTGTCTCTGCGGCATCTAAGGAGTTCTTTACGATGCCCTGGTTTACAAGAGTTCCCTCTGATATAGTAGCCAACAGGCGTGAACGCAGGGGTTCTGGTGCGTCCTCTGCTTCGCTGCGCAGCTTGCTCCACTGTGCATCTGCGTAGCTAGCTAGTAGGGAATTGTTATTCGCGATCCTGGTTGAGAAGGCGGCGGAGGTCGTGATTCTCTTCCCAAGTGCATAGAGCTTCTTGCCCTCTTTGTCAGGTGGTGCCTCACTAGTAGATAGTGGTACCCCCGCTCTCTTTCTTGTGTTTGTCACTACCAGAGAGTCCGGAATAGAATGTCCCCTGATGTACAAAGGGTCAGAAGACGAAGGACTGAAGAGCTTTTCTATCCGAGGGTTGACCCCTCTGACTAAGGCCGGATTGGAAAGGGAAGGAGTTATTCTTCTCTTTATAGAAGCCAGGAGCGGAATGGACTGGCTGACCGGGGCTTTTTCTTTAATAACTTTTTCTACAAAGTCTATGTCCGGAAGAGTCTCCCCTGTGTCTATTTCAAAATGCGCTGCTGCCTTGCGCAATAGTGCATTAAGTGAAGGCTGGTCATCTATGGGGGAGGTGTTCCCAATAGGTGAGTCCTTGGGAGGAGAAGGGTGAAAGACATCAGGGTCTGAGTGCACTGATGGGGATTGCCAAGGCTGCACTGATGGGGAGTGCCAGGGCTGTGAGGTAGCTGTATCTTCCTCAAAAGCTCCTGCGCTAGTGTAAGGGTCTTCCTCAAACCTCTCCTCCTCATGTTCTCCCTCTCCACCTAAACACTCCTCATCTTCCTGGAGGTATTGCTCCTCTTCAGTGAGGTCATATGCATCTGCATCTATAGAAGGGGGAAGCAGCCTAGGAATCTTGACCCTAGGGTCATCCTGGGTCCATTCTCTTGGTCTTTTGGGTGTGGGTGGGTTTTGGCTACCCGAAAACCTCTCCATCTTTTCCATACAAGAATGGAGTCTTTCCAGGGTCTCATGGGGAACCCCTGAATAGTCTAGAGGGGGGAAATCAGTGTTTTCATCTTCAAAACGCTTCGAACGCTCCCACAACGTCGACGAAAGGTTTCCGTCGCCCTCAGAAAAGCCCTCCGGTAGTTCAGAAGTGCCTTTAGATGGATGGGGCATTTCCTGGCTACTCTTGTGCTTTTTCGGCGTTTCTATTTCCTTGGGTGCGGTATTCGACGTCTGTTTCATCGTCCGCTTACGTTTGTCCTCGGAAACAATTCTCGCCAGGCTCTCGACGACGAGTTCGTCAGTCGAGGGTTCTGGAGTCGGCGTTGCCTGCGTTGCGCGTTGTTTTTCGACGGCCGCTCTATGGAGCGTTACGTCGGATGTTTTTGAGGTAGCGCCCGTATTAGATGAAAGCCCAATCGCTGGTCGCGGCTGCGTTTGCGGGTGGGGCTTGAGACCCTTGCGGTCTGAGGTCGACGCCGGAGTGCCCTGCGTCCCCTTCGGCGCTGGTGGATCCTTCGTCCTGGACGAAGAAGAGCCGTGGGTTGTGTGCTTAGGCCTATGGGGTCTGTGTGCGTCCTTGTCGCCGGGGTGTTCATCCCCATAAGCAGGGCGTGAGCCGAGCCCGTCGGGGCCGGGGACGGACGTCGAGGAGCGCGAGCGCTCCTTCTGGGGGTTAATGACTTCCGTAACGGACGTCGAGTTATCACCCTCCTCGTCACTTTCTGTAACAGCGGCGGCGGGTGAGGAAATTGACTTCGACATAGCGTAGTCCGCCCACCTCTTAACTTTCCATTCTTTAAGAGTTCTTGGTTTCAAGAGCTTACAGGCCGCGCAGCTGTCCTCCTTATGATCGAGGGGCAAGCAACGATTACAGAGCTTGTGTTTGTCCTTCCAAGTGTATTTGCCCCTACAGCGTGGGCAAAACTTAAAAGGTGTCCTCTCCATAGCTGAGGCAATAAAAACTGGTGATAACAACCCCAAGGGAAAGATAGGGGAGAAAGAAAGACATTCTCGATGAGAAGGTAAAAGTTTGAAACCCCCACTCTCCCTACTGTATGTTGGCCGGCGAGGCCTGGCCACGTGTTCGGCAGCGCCGAAGGATCTCCTCCGTCTCTTCTCCTCCGTCGAAAACTTGCTCGGCGGAGAAACAGCTTCACAGCTAACGTCGAGGGGAGGGATCTTTAACAATAAGTATATATTAAGGACCGAGGTCCGTAGTAATTGTTTAGCAATGTCTCTCTAGGAGCTCCGCGTAAGGCGACCATAAGCTGGGCGGAAAAAAACAATCTGAGGGACCTCGACGCGTGAGGGATTGTGGGTACAACGCACGTCACTATAGGGATAGTGTTACAGACACGCCTTGTCGACGTCCCCTTTTCGACTACGAAAAACAAAATGCAATACTCCGCAGTGACCACTGGATGTCGGACCTATGCACAGCATGTGATTCTAAGCAGATTAACAAACATCAGAAAAGACATTACTGGAGGAATATAAAGACATTAAGAGGGATCGCCCCCATCGCTAACTCACCTGAGTTTACCATCAGCAATTCAATCTCTCAACACATCGCCTTCATTCTGCACCTGAAATAAAGGACAGATCACAGGTTAGGAAGGCAACAGGAAAGGAGGCTCAACACTTGAACTTTTGTAATCTTCATACTTACGGCGTTCCGCTCGGAAAAGTCAAGTGGATTTTGCCAGTGCCATTCTGAAAACTAGTGAAGTAACTGGACAAACACGCGCCCCTGCACCAGAAGCAGGATGGAGAGTTCATCCTTTCAAACCATAAGGTGAGCTTCAACCAGGGATTTCTGAGGAAGTTAGAGAAGAACGAAGGGAGAAGGGGGGAGCAAGCACACTATTCTGCAGACTGTTAATCCCCTTTCTCATCTGCAGAAGGATATTCCTACGGGCCAGACAAGCACGATTTGAGTGTCCGTTCCGAGTTCTGCGCATCACGCTCGAAGAGGCCACAGCAACCCAGACTAGACCAGCGCCTCCGTGGGAGTCAGGTGAGCGTTACAGTGGGCAACATTCAGAGCTGCAGTCAGTGGCCATGGCTAAAGGCCATAGCTAGTGCCTATTAATATGTTAGAATATACCGTCCGCATAGCTCAGAACCGTAGCCACTGGCTGGTATTGTGTTGGAGACCATGGCTAGTGGCTGCTTAGTGTATATCAAGTCAAAAAAGTTAGTGTATATAATATACAGTGTGAATGGCTGAGGCCATAGCTAGTGGCTGTTTAGTATTGTATAATGCACGATGGGCACAGCCAAAGGCCATCGCTTATTGCATTTTACTATTGTAAAATATGCAGTGGACATGACCAAAAGATGTACAAACTGCTCAAGGTCAAAGGCCATGGCTAGTGGCCCATTTATATGTTAGAATATATAGTGTACACAGCCAAAGATAGTGACCACTTCTTGCCTGTATTGTGCTAATGTCCATGGCTAGTGCCTGACCAGTGTATATAATATACAGTGGACATGGTTGAAAGCTGTACCACTGGTAAAGGCCAACATCTATGGTTGGTAGACTGTTAGTCTTTTAAAATATTCAGTGCACATGGGTGAAGGTTTTCACCACTGTCCCTAACTGAAGGCCATGACTAACACCCATTCATGTGTTAAAATATATTTGGCCATGCACACTGACCATGGCTGATGGCCATGCTTAAGGCCAGTTATTGTTGTGATGTAATTAGTGTTGTCATCAGTGATGTGATTTGTAATATCATCAGTGTTCTCATACAACATGTAATTAGTGATGTCATCAGTGATGCAATCTGTGATGTCATCATTGTGGTCATAGGCTGTGCAATTGGGGGCGTGAAGTTAAGGTGGCTTTAACTGAATTTCAGGGGTGTTGTTACATTAAGTTCTAACCTTAACATCCCTGCAACTAAAGTGTTTTCCTTGAATTTCTATGGTTTTGTTATTCCATACATAATTAACATTAATAATACAAACCTACTCCTTAGACGAAAGTGCGCAAGACAAAATAGCATTGGACTTTAAAAGAAAGTAATGAACACCGGAAAAATAACCTAAGAGGGGAAATGTTCCCAGAAATATGCTGGCAAATTATAAAGGGTGCTCACCTTTAAAACTCAGCAATTTGTCATAAAATATTCCCTGGAAAACTAAATCCCAATACGAAACAAGTGTTTGTGGTCTTGTGAGTAAGCATCTGTACTGGGAACGTGACAACCTGAGTAAAATCCTGGTAGCCAAATGCTTGAGCAAGCTTACCAACCTAAAAAAAAAAACAAGGGGTTGCGTCCGCCCTCAGCAGAAAAAGTTACGCTCTTCTCCCACATGCGTCCTTTACTTGTGCCTTGAAATCAGCCAGAATCCGGGGAAAATAACTGCACGAGTGTCCAGGATTGCAAACTTTCTTACCACACCGTGGGCAAATACTTCTCATCATTTCCCCTCCTCACCCTCCTGTCTTGCTTTCAACAATACTCTGCTTTATAAAGCTAACTTGAAAAGTACACATACCATAGTGTCACTCAAATATATAAATCCTTATAGAACTATGTTAGACAAAAAGTGTACAATTTTGGCATTATTCCCCCCCCCCCACATCTTAACTGTGAGACTACAAATACCAGCATGCAAATCAGCAAAAGGCAAATAAATTGTCTACGAGTGCAAAACTTTCAAGGACTGGCAGTAGCAGTTTTAAAACAAAAATAATGCGGATGCAGTGTGTCATGAGATATTTAAAACTCTGAGAACTCACAATGTTTTTAGGCAACGTGCAGTGAGATTAAATTATTTGCCATGGAGCACACACTTTCGTTAAGCAGCGTTCTCTAAGCAGGACAGCTATTTTCGATGCTATCATTTTGGCGTGGGCCGATTTGGCACGAGTACTCCGCCGCAGCGCCCATTTTGGGGGCGAATGCCATTACGGCGCCGTTATTTTGGCACAAGAGGATGTTTGAAGTCGCGTCTAAATGCTCTCATGCTAAATAAGATCGCAGGACTGTACTGCAACACACCTCATCACCTCTCACTTGCAATGTTCTTCTTTTAATTAAATTAGTTACATTTAAAAAAAAACATACAGCCTTGAACCCTGGTCTGCCAGAATTTGAGGCCCAGCATTTAACCACAGGCCACAATGGCTTGGTGCTTCATGGGGTATACATTTCATACTTAGCCTATCATTTAATATGTTCAATGATAAAAGGCTAGGTATGAAACTTGGTGAAAATCCAAACAATAACATCATTGTAGCATAATGGTTAAGTGCTGCACGCCGGGGTTCTCAGATAGCATTGTTCAGCATAAATGTGATTTTTTTTCTTTTTTCTTTCATTTTTTCTGTTTTATAAAAATACGAATGCAGTGTGTTATGAGATATTTACAACTAAGAAAACACATGGCATTCAGGACGTGGACTGTCTGCCATCCATGCAGTAACCAGGACCGACTTTGTTTAGTTTCAAAGTGAGGAAGGATCCAGCCCCCTTAGGCCAAGTTTCTCTAAGTGTTCTTCTAAGGAGTGGCCATATATTAGGGAACATGGCCTTAGTGGGCTTACCCCTTCCTTCCTTTGAAGCTAAGCAGGGTTCTTCCCAGTACTGCAGGGATGGGAAACCCACTGTTGCTGTAAAAATACCCATTTTTATTATTGACTGGAAGACTAGAAATACCAGAATTCAGCAATAAATTGTCTCTGAGTGCAAAACCTTCAAGGACTGACAGTAGCATGGATTTAAAAAAGTAAATAATTCAGATGCCCATCCATGCAGTAACCGGCACTGACCCTGCTTAGCTTCAAAGCGGGGCTGACCCTCCTTAGCTTCAAAGCGAGAAAATGGTCGGCCCATTCCTCTAAGTGGTCTTGTAAATTTGGCTCATATATCAGGCAACATGGCCAAGGAGGAGGTGGCCCCTTCCTCACTTTGAAGCTCAGCTGAGTCTGTCCTGCATGAATTGGGGACCAGGATGGCAACTGAGTCACTGGCCATTTTTCACCCCTAACAAATATCTTCCCAAAATGTTTTTCTAAATGTAACCGTGGGTACCGAACTACACATACCCGCGGTTATCTGTAGTACTTTGTAATCTCAGATATAGTTGCAAATATCGGCAAAACAGCTAGGAAAAAACATGTTTCCCTGCCCCCCCAGGCCATCACCAAGTGACCCCCCTCATCTGTGCCAGCCTCAGACAGCCTCCTCACCTCCCCTGCCCGCTGTCTTTCACCCCAGAGCACAGGCTGCTTCTGTGACGCAGTTTGCTTTCATTTGGCGGCTACAGAAAGCTTTGTGTTGCAAACTCGGTCCTTGGACCCCCTCCAACTCCCGAATTTCACCCAGTGCTTTCTAGCTATCCCCCCCAACTCTACCCTGATGGCATTTATATGTTTTTTGACCTGCAAATAGCTTTTTACTGCATTTCATTTTCCCATAACCTCTGCTATAGCCTGGACTATCTCTTGCATCGAGAGAAAAACTAGATGGCGGTCATTTCATTTCTGAATACCATGATCCTGCAATGCACCATGGGAGATATACCTATAATTTTTGGAGAAGGCGGCATACCCTTCTCCATAACATTTTAAAATAACCACAGCACGGAAAACCCTCAAGCCATGCATGGCGTGCGGGTCAACGTTTCGTGGCCAAGTTGTTTCGGACCCGATCCAAATGTGTCCAGCGGTTTGGGCTTTGCGCTTTGGCAAAAATTGACCTTTTTTGTCTATGGGAAAATTAATGGGAAGTAGGCCGCACTTTCAGAAAAAAATGCTTTATTGAGGCTTAATAACTTTTTGATTTTTTAAGAATCTTTATGAAACTTATATCACAATAGAACATATATATATAGATATATTACACGGCGGTAGCAGCCGTGTAGTTATGGTTAAGTTGTTAAACTCATAGGAAGAGAACTTTTTCAGCAGCTCATAACTTTGCTCCCCCTGGAGGAATCCTCACCAAACTTTGCAAAAACAGCATATGGCCCGCTCTGAATTTTTTTGCCAAGTTGGGTGAGGTTCTGTGCAGGGGGGGGGGGGCAAAGTTATAGGAGTCCCACATTTTTTTTTTCTTCCATAGACTGAATGGGGGAAAACTTTGCGCATGGCTAGAGGCCGAAGGGCTGGACGGATTTTCACCAAATTTGCGGCAGGAGCAGGGGCTTGGGTTGGAAAGTGTGCTTTTGTGTGTTTGGTGGACATTCGACCAGTACTTTTGTTGAAAAGGGCTGAAATGCACGTCCCAAAAAATTTGTGATATCTGTGCCCGTTCCGCTGACCCTTTTCCCTGTTCACAAGTGTGATTGGCTTGCGGTATGGCGTGCTGTCGTAGAACTTTGGACGCGGACGGTGGTTGGCTGGAGGGAAGCGTGCTGTGCATCAAAATATTTTGGGAAACAACACCATGGTGAATCGGAGGACAGTGCGGCGGCGGAAGGGTCTGGAAAATGTTCCGTATGCCATGTGTTGGTGGCAAGAAGGGAGGGAATGGGTGGGGTAGTGAGAAGTGGTTAATGCGACATATGTACATAGGTGGAAGAAGATGGAGGAGTGCCTGCAGTATTCGTGGTATTGCGTCAATTCGCAGGTACCAAGACAGGTGAGTACTTTGTGTGGTGATTGGAGGCAGCTGTCGTAACGGCCCGATAACTTCTGCCGAGACCTGTTTGCTGCGCCCTCTATTCGTGGTGAGTGGTGGCAGGTTAATTTTAGAAGGGTGAATTGCACATGACATAGGTTGGGTGGGAGGGTGGGGGCTGTGCTCTGCGGATAGAATGCGGTAGTTGGGCACATGGTGGCATGTATGGGTGAATGAAGTAGCAGTGGGTCTGTGGAAGGATTGTGTGCAGAGTGGTTGGAGTAGGGCCAGTGTTGCGAACAGAATGTGGGTAGGTTGGCAGTGACACAATTCTTTGTGAATAAAAGTGGGAACACCCATAGTATGTGAATGAAAGTGCACAGGGGTGCAGGAGAGAGTGTTTTCTGTCTACATTATGGTAACTTGCAATTTGTTGCTGCATAGCTCCATGGCGGTGCGCAGGTTGGGTAGGAGTGTTGGTAGCAGTGGTGTGTATGTGGATTGTCGTAGTTGGTTGCCTGTTGAAATGCAGGGTGGCATTACGTTGCACTGGGTGTGTTCAAGGCCTAGACTATTGGGTGCATGGCCGACGGCCATGCACTCAAGAGCCTAAGACTTGAGGATACCCACGGCAGTAATGCATTTTTGACTTTGCATCCGTTAGAGGGTGGTGACCTGTAAGGAATGGTTGTGGAGCACATTTCAGATGCCAGAGAGCAGCAGATGTGAGCTGCCATGCGTGTATGTTTGGTGTCGCAGGTGAGGTCACTGTTAGAACATGGTAAATTTTTTGATCTATGGTTGGAGATGGTGCAGTGAAAAGTCATGGGCACAAGGTGCAATGTTTGCATGCTGTCAGTATGGAAGAGGGTATGGTTTAAGTGCGGTAAAGGTTTTGATATGTGGTTAGAGATGGTGCAGTGAAAAGTCATGCTGTGTGGGCACTGGGGGCTGTGTTTGCATACTGTCAGTATGGAAGAGGGTATGGTTGAAGTCCGGCTTATATGTGCTGGTTAATATGCTGTGTGCAGATTTGTTGAAGTAGACCCAATGTTGTGAATATGTTGTGGTTAGGTTGGCAATGCCACACTACTTTGTGAATGGGTGTGGGTTGGGGTGGTGGAGGCGGTGGTATGTTTGTGGATTCTGCTAACTGCGACATGTTTTCGTGAATGGGTGTTTTATGGTGTGAGGGAGTTGGGGTGAAGTGCCATTACCTACATATGTTACGTTTGTGCATAATGGAAGCTGCCCACATGGGCGCATGCACGGATCCACAGTGTTGTGCTGGGTGTGGGCAAGGGTGGACTGTTGTGTGCATGGCCAAAGGAGTGCTAGTTGCGTGTTACGATCTTTGTGGATGCTGAAATAGTGCATCCTTTCACAGAAGTTTCTGGTGATGGGGCTTTGGAAGCAAAGGCACCGTGCATTGAGAGTGTTTAACAGTAAATATGGAGTGGTGTACAGAAATGATAGTGTACAATGTAGAGGTTCAGTATGTGATTTGTGCATGCGTGTTTCAGAAATTTCACAGCAGCCAATGATGGAGTGTTGGAAAAATGCCAGTGCAAAGGGAAGAAGTATTTTGTCTGCTTTACTGGGGCGTGGCCCGCGCTGTAGTTGGGAAAGTGCACGTGCCACATCCTGCCTTTCTGAAATGGAACTGTGGGGATTCTCCAATGAGGTGTGGAGGGTGTGGTTCACAGGAAGGGGCAGTGACATATTTACCCAAACTTCGATGCAGTGAGGTTGGCAGAGATGGATAGACGCTGAGTTCTGATAGTGGGTGATACCTTTGTGCAGGATCTGCACAGGTATGCCGTGGGAAGAGGCTTTGATACTGACTTTCAGTTGGAAGGAGTGCAGGCTTTTTGGGGCACAGTGTATGAGTGGGGTTTTGGGTGCATGGATTTCCTTTGCACATGTGTGGCCTCTGTCGGTAATGTTGATGTGGTGGTCGTACATTTTGGAGGACTACATTTGGGGTACATGTGCTCACGTTTACTCGCGCACCTAAAGAAGTTGATGACAGCAGTGATGCAGATGTTTCCCACTTCCAAGGTGATTTTCTCATTGATAACACCAAGAGGAGCATGGGACCATGCCGGTGTAATTTGTCCACAGCCAGGGGTCGGGAGACGTTGGATAAAAAGAAGCATGTGTGACTTTATGTGCAGTGCTGGGATGTTGTGCACCGACAATGAAAGTATTAATAACCACCAATATTTCCAGTGGTTTCAAGGAAATGGTATTGTTTTTACCTCCAATGGTGTGCTGTTTGCCACTCTGCACGAAGCACTGCAGAGAATCCTGTAGAAATGTAAGAGAAGCATTCATCTTCAGTGGAGAGAAATGTCAGGAGGAGAAGCAAAGAGATAGTCAGCAAAAGAGAGAATACAAATATAAATTATGCACACACGTACATAACAAAAAACAACAAACATAAGTGTTTTTAGAGATAGTACTAAAGACACAATCCCCTACCCTGTTTTACTCCCCTCCCCACCACCTTCCCCTCTTAGCATGTTAACTCCACGAAATTTGCAGAACTTTGTGGATTAGACGTGCCACATCCGGCTCTTGTTAGGATGGCAGCTATGGCATTGGCACTGTGGAGGCTAAGCCATTGCGCAATGTGGTTGCTGGTTGTAGTGTCTACACAAACACTGTGGCAGAAGGTATGTTTTTACAGAGAAATGTAGGAGACTATGGTGAAAGTGTACAATGTAAGGGCAGGCATCCTATTTGTATGCATGCACTGCACGCACTTGCTTAACGTTGCTAACATACATTCCGTGCTGCTTTTGTGGGATCACTTTTGTGACATTTGTAGTATATGCATTACAGTGCAAAAAGCAATTTGTGCAGTCTACAAGGTACGTGGCAGGCATCCTGTTGTTATGAATGCAGTGCATGTATCCTATGATATGATGTGATATGGTATTCTGTGGCATTTGTACAGCGTCTACAAACAAGTGTATGAAGGCGCGACGAGGAATGTGAGGCGGAACAGAGGTCACACAGAGGCATTGATCCCACTAGGCCAGGTGACACAGAGTGTGCAAGTCAATGGGAAGGGGGAGGGCAAAGTGGAGTACATGGGAACAACAAAAAATAGCAATACGTGCAAAAACGGCCGGTGCTGGGAAGTGGAAGCATAAGTGTAGACATCATGTGGTGGGTGGACTGTTAAGATTGCAGAAAACAGTCCCCAAATGCGGGGGTTGGCAGAAAGCCAGTGCGGGGGTGGAACTGTTGGGAGGGAGGTGGCCTGCAGCACAGATGACAGGGTGGGTAAGAAACCAGTGCGCAATCATTTTTAGGCAGGAAGTGAGCAGCGGAGAGGAGGGGAAAATGAAGAAGCACATGGAAAGGTTTTCAGGTGCTTTCAGACACTAAGATGGTTCTCCTCAACTTCCAGGGAGGCAGAGAGCCTTTTCCAGTCGGAGGCTTTAGCAGAAGAAAGACCTCTACCACCAAGTAGTTTCGTGCAAAAGCAACTGACCCTGAGGGAGTTGGAGGCAGATGAGGGAAGAGTTGGAGCAAGCAGATATTTAGGAAGTGAGAGTGCAAGGTATTGAGGTCCCAGAGACCAGACAGCCTTCTGCATAATGCACAGGGCTTTTATTTTATTCTTCACAGCCACTGGGAGCTATTGCAGACGTTTTAGTCCAGCAGAGATTAGATCCGTGGCGTTCAGGCAAAGGACAAGTTGCGCAGTCCTTTTATGGATGAGTTGCTGAGGGCGGAGAGTGGAAGCTGGCAGATTTAAAAAGAGGCTGTGGCAATAGTGCAGCATACAAAAAACCACAGTCGTGCACACTGACCTTTTGGGAACTGACTTTAGGTTGGTAAGATACATTCAGTGGTGGCTTTGGTGCCAGCTTCTTATGATTTATGTAGGAGGTGGGTTAGTGAGGAACACATTTTGTAGCATTGTTGAAAGGAAAGAAGAGAGTTCATGTTTCGCTAATACACTGTATGATATGGGTAAATTAAAACTTTGCAAGCAAATACCATTAAATTGCCACTTCATGGTAGAAGATGGGAGGAAAACCAGTATGCTTTTCAAACACGTAATGGATGCTTAGAGGCAGATATCGTGCGCAGAGGCACTTATAACAGAGTTGTAAACATATTGCCAAAACAATGTTCCTTTCTTTTGTGGTGATGGGTGCTCATGTGGATGCAATGTTAGAGTGAACTTTCCACTGGACGTGCTTTCCAATCACAACATACTTGCAGGCTGATTTTGTAACGGCACATATAAGGTCTTGTGGAGAACTGACAGTGTTAGATGCTGACGTCTTGGATGGCATTGGTGGATGTGTGTGTGACTACTTAACAATACCCAATAAGGGCGTGGTGGGAAGAGGATAGTGGAAAGGGAAGAAGGAGTGTTCGTGCTTCACTGGGGCGTGGCCCTCACAATACTTTGGGAAGGGCACATGCCATAATCTGTCCTTTACACCATGCTGGCCAATGGAAATGGCACTGTGGGGATTATCCAATCAGGTAATGAGAGTGTGGGGCAAAGGAAGGGGCGATAATGTGTATTGAGGCTGGCTGACATGGAGAAAAGCATTGTGTTGACTTTGGGTGATGCCTTTGTGATAGATCTGCACAAGTATGCCCAGGAAAGAAACTTTCATGGCAATTTCCATTTGGAAGCAGTGGACGCATTGTGGTGCGCTGTCGATGACCTCCGTTTAGCCGATATGTATGCACTTTGGAGACAACTGGCCAGTTCCGCTACTGTGCATGTTGTCCTCATGGGTGTCCAGTCAACTCGTCGAAAAAAAACTGGTCGACTGCAATTTGGTCGACGCAATTTGGTCGAAAACCATTTCGTCGAAATTTTTTTTTAATTTATATATTTATTTTTGGGTTTTCGTTTTGTTAAAAAAATGGGTTTTAAGAGAAAAAAAGGGGGTTGGGTGGGGGACCCCCCCCAAAAAAAAAAAAAAAGGGTTAAAATAGAAAAAAAAAAAAATTCGACGAAATGGTTTTCGACCAATTTGATTCGACCATTTGTCTGGTCGACCAATTTTTTTCGACGAATTCACTGGCAACCGCATTGCACTGTGGCGGGTTGCTATTGGGTTACGTGTCTTGTTTACGTTTGCTCCGCCTACTGAAGAGGCTGATGAATGCAGTGAAGAGGCTTTTTCCCACTGCCCAGGTGGTTTTGTCCACCATACCACCAACAACACTATGGATCATTCATATTGGCTGTTGTACCCAACTAGAAGTTGGAATGTGTCTGATTAACAGAAGCATGTCTGATTTTATGTCGGCTTGTGACCATTTTTTTTGTAACAATGACATCATTAGTTCTGCAAATGCTGACTTATTCCAATGAAATGGCATTTTGTTGTTGTCCATTGGTAATGATGTTTGTTTCGCTCATCTCCAAGATGCCCTCAAAAGGTTCCTGTCAGATTCTGATGACGAATAGAAAACACACAACTGTATGAAACCGAAAACACGCTCTTTGTGTGGAAACAGATAGTAACAAAAAACAAAAAAAAACACAACAGCTCCTTTCAGAGCCACCACTACAAAGGAAAGCCTTTACCCTGGTTGACATTTCTTCCCCCACGCACAGATAAAGCATGAAAGCCTTATCCAGGGATTTTCAGGCCGGTGGCCATGGAAATGGGGCTGTGCAGGCTGAGGGATTGCGCAACAACGTTTCTGGGTGTGGTGTGTACGCAGGGGGCTGTTGTACAGACATGCTAGTGTTACATGGAGAGCACACATGCCACAATCTGCGTTTCTCAGCACGCTGTCCAATGGAAATGCGACTGGGCAAATTGTCCAATGAGGTGGTCAAAGTGTGCGTCACAGGAAAGGGCGGCCATATTTTGTTTCATTACTCTGTGTAGTGAGGCTGGCGGAGATGGCGAGACGCACAGTTTTCATAGTGAGTGATCCCTTTGTGGTAGATCTGCTCCAGTATGCCATGAAAAGAGGCTTTACTGGCAATTTCAATTTGGAGGAAGTGGAAGCTTTGTGGTGTGGTGTCAGTACTTTGGACCATTTGCTTGCAGAATGTCAACGAGTGGCCACTTTCGCTACTGTACACTTTGTGATCCTGCACTATGGAGCACTGCTTTTGGGTTCCATAGCTTGTTCAAGTGTGTACCGTCAACTCAAAAAGATGATGAAAGCAGTGAAGTGCATTTTTCCCACTGCGAAGGTGCTTTTCTAATGTATACCACCAAGTCCAGTATACAATTATTCCAATGAATGTTGTCGGCAGCCAGAGGTCAGAAGGCATCTTATCAACAGAAGCATGTGTAACTTCTTGCGTGCTGCTGGGATGTACTCCTGTGAGAATGACAACATTGGTTATCGATATGTGCACCTTCTCAATGGAAATGGCATTTCATTTTCGCCGAGTGGCAATGACATTTTGTTTTCCAATCTACAGGCTGCACTGAAGACGCTATTGTAAGAATATGAGGTGATACAACAAACAAAAACACTTATAAAAACACGAAAATAAAATGTTTATATGTAAGCACCTTTAAAAGAAAAATACAAAACTTCTCTTTTGAGAGCCACCACTACAAACGACATCCCCTACCCTGGTTGACATTTATTCCTGATTCCTGACTCCCGCGCACGCACACTTGGAAAAGTCTGCAGACATTGCGACAGTTGCAGGGTTTCACGTGTGACACATGCCCCTTTTGCACATGGCCGCCATACATTTGGGCCTGTGGAGGACACGGGATTGGTCAATAAGGTTTCTGGATGTGGAGTTCACCCACCGACTGTGGTACACAGTATATTTGTGGAGCAAAATGCAGAGGGTGCGCTTATGGCTGTGTGTTGCACAAGCCACAGCGTATGCTTTGTGGGGGAGTTCTACAAACATTACTTCAAAGTGAATGAAAAACAGAGTTCAGTGGGAGCTGATTGTGGATTGTATCATGTGGATTTGTACGCGTATGAAGTACCTACAATGAAGTGATTGATTTTGGTTTGTCTGTGTGAGACTTTGGTGACGCGCGATCCCAAAGATATTATTATTGTTGTTCATTGTGGAGGGAAAATTGTACAACATGTCACACGATTTTCAGTGCCGTTTGCGCTAAAGGAGGCAGTTGGCTGGGGCATGCGTCTGTTTCCCATCTCCTGCATCATTTTTTATCCCAGTACGCAGACACCCATGTCGGCGCGTTAATTTTCATTTGGTCCAGAAATGGAGAAAGTGCTGCAGATTGCGAAGAAGTGTATTTGTGCCTTTTTACGACTTGTGCCAATGTCATACTTTACAAATGGGAATCTGACGGTTCACAACACAGAGTTTTTGCCACAAATAGCGTTCCTCTTAACATTACTGCATTTCCGTTTTCTGCACGGCCTACAGAAATTGCTTTGCTGACCTTTTTGGGAGTATAAGAATAACATTTGTGGTATGTGTTGCGGACTTGAAAGTGCACTGCAACACGTAAAACCATCTCTTTCAAAAGCCACCCATTTCTTCCCGTTTCGACTGCAGTGTTTTCTACAGTACCACGATTTCTTCTATTTAGCACAGAATCTGTGGAGGGTATACGATGCGTGGCGCCCTGCCTCCCTTCTCTGGCACTTGCATTGTTGCACTCTGAAAGGAGGTTTCTTTACTTACCCTTTCTCCTTTTCCAGTTCATTACTATTTCTTTTGGTCTTCTAACACACGCCACTGAAGGACCAAAAGGCGAGGGCCGGTACGGAAGGGCCACCACCTACAGGGATATCGTAGGGGACATGCACAGAGAGGGTAATGTTGAGTGGCCGTCACTTAAATAGGCGCCACTCATTGTCATGCTCCCGGACGGACTCTTCCCAAGCACTTTGAAGTAGCTTCCCTCTGTAGAGTACTGGGTTGCAGTACATGTGCACTACAATGCCCTTTGGTAGGCAACGATCATTAGCGCAGCATATTGTGTAAAAGGGTCTTTTAACGCTGCAGTGCCGTACAGGAGTGCCCCTGTTGTCGGCCTCAGTCTGTGTGGAGAATGCTATGCATGAAATTATCCTGCTGCAGTTTTGGCTGGGTAGTACCCTGCCAACTGCTCCCTTATGCTTGCATTGCTGTTCTCGTCACATGTGGTATAGACAGTTCATGGTACGCTATTAGCTGTGGAACTAGCACACACAGAGATTAATGAATTGTGAAATACAACAATGCTTACAGCAAGGAGAAACGCATCTTCAGGACGTGCAGGAGGAAGATATTTATTAAGCGCGACCCATGCAGCTATAGTACTGTTCTAACCACCAGTGCTATTATTTACTCTCCGAAGATTCTGTTGTTTGCTTACTTTTCTTAACATGCTCTACTATGTTAGTGACGAAGCCGCACCAGCTTTGGCATTTCACAGACTCACTACAAAATGTCACAACTGCAGAAATGTTATCTCCAACTCCCTTCACACTTTCCGGCATAGTGCTCAGTGCAGAGACGGTGTCTGTTTTACGGGTCATGAAAAGGCCAGCAGCATATTCATCAAACTATTGTGACATTCAGTATGCCCATTGTACACTCGAGGTTGCAGTTCTTTGTTTTCAAGTGGGCCTCATACAGGCAGGTGTGGTGTGGTGTAGCAACACATTGGTAGGTCTGCAGAGCAACCCACATAGTCGTGACTAGTAGTTGAAATTCGATAGCCTACCATATCAATCCGTAGGGCTGGCGACAGAGGAGCTCTTACCAGCACTCAGAAGATGCCCTAAGCATGGTCATAGTTCTGAAACGGATAGACGTGCGCTCCCACAAGTACTTAAAAGAGCTTTACAACATGCGGCCATGTGGCTAGTACTGCAGTCCTACAGATACCTCCATTGTGATTGCACATACGGCGGCCACGTGCAGTGCACATCTTTCTTTTGTAAGATACACCGAAACTATTAGGCAAGGGAAGGGGTAGCACAAACGGATAGATACACAGGGCAATTTGGCCTTTCCAAAGGTTTGTGAGGATGCCAGCCAAGCTATCAGTGACAAAACGTTTTTAAAGGGACGTTATGGTTTAATTGCAGTACCAAATACATATTACCTTTACAGAGAACAATATGCTAAAGCAACATTCCAGTTACAATGTACTACAAACATATCACTTTTACTGCAAACACCATGCTTAAGCAACGTTTCCGTTACAGTGCCCTGCTAAAAACCTATGAAATTCACTAACCTACAGAGACGTTATGGTCACAGGTAAAACGGAAAAACCCCAGAAATTCACCAGTTATGGTAAGGTACGCAACCATAACTCACAATATCACTGCAATGCAAGGACTAACACCCATGACCTCAAAGATGACATCACTGATGACATCACATATCTGGTCCACTTGTTTTTGTTCATTGACATATCTAGGCCAGGTGGTTTTGTTCACTAACAGTCAGAATATTAAAATTAAAAAGGTGCTGTATATCTAATCGTTAACCTTGTCATATGTTCTTAAAGTACTTTGCTTCGGATTTGGTCTCGACTCATGGTGCACATACATGGGGCAATAGGCAGGCCTCAAATACACAATTTATTTGTATAAATTAAGATAAACTTTCATTCCTATTGACATTTTCTGATGATGCTGTTTCTTTCTTCCTTACTGTAGTTTCCCTATGTGTGCCTCTGATGTGTATGCATTGTGGGTCTTCCTATGTATTGTTTGTACTAGCAGAAATGTGAATTGTTAGCTAGTTATTACATGTTTAACATTACACAATCACACCTGACATCTTGTTGCGGCCACTATAAACACAACCCCTTATAGTGACCTTTCATCAAAATTAATTTCACGTGATGTCATCAATGACATTTGTGATGTCATCTTTGAGGTCATGGGTGTTAGTCCTTGCAGTGCACAGTGGTAGCGTGAGTTATGATATGATATGGCATTTGTAACGCGCCTATACACAAGTGTTTCAAGTGTTGCGTACCTTACCATAACTGGTGAATTTCTGGGGGGTTTTGGTTTTACCTGTAACCATAATGTCTCTGTAGGAATCTATTTCCAATGAGTTTCATCTGATTTTTTAGTAGTGCAACTTTAACCATAACGTCCCTTTAACAACATTTTTTGTTCGTGAATATATATGTGTGTGTATATATGTGTGTGTATATATATATATATGTATATGTATATATATATATATATATATCTCACAGCCTCTCCATTACTCACACCTCACACTTCCCTTGCTACATGACTCGGTCACCAACTGGCTCCGACATAACTCGGTTCATTCTCCTTGTTTACTTTTGAAATATTTATGTCTTTTCCAGTGAGCCGTTGGATCGTGGGCCTCAACAGGTTTTACCTTTTTCCTCTCTTAGTCGATTGAAAAGCAACTAGTGGGCTGATGTAGGTGCACAATGGAATGGCCTCACACCGAAACCGGTACAACTACTATATGCAGCAGTCACCCTCAGGGTTTCCCCCTCATACCTCTCAGCTGCAGTTAATCATGGGGAAAACGGCTCACAGTTCAGACGCTACCTCTGAGGAAGTTCATTGTGGACCACCAGCAATGAGGCAGCCGTCTGTACGCTACTCTGCTCCTCTGTGCCTCCACTCACTCCCCTACATTGGCTCTGCTGGGGGAGGGAGGGCACACGCTCACCCAGTACCGGAACAATCCTGACAGGGGAGGAAACGAAACACGAGGGATCCAGAATCCCTCCCTCTTCTTCGTTCCCCTCAGCTCCGCTCACTCTTCCCCAAAACTCTGGGCGTATTTTCTTTATGGACCACACCATTGCAGTTATCCCCAGACAGGGAAAAGCTGTCAGTATATTTTATTTTTCATGCAAATATACGGTGAGAAGAATGGAGAACGCACTCAAGCAATTAAAGATGAATTGTAGCAAATGTGAATGAAGTAGTAAACATTCAAAAATTTCACACAGGTGCAAAATTGAAAAGAGGGTACGCCATTATACCGCACATTGAAATATAGCGCCAGATGTCACCACATCCAGAGCTCAATTGCACACTGTTTAATCAATCAATCGATGTGAACAATTAACTCAAAAAGATATTTTTCTTTAGTTTTTCATAAATCGGCATCATTTTTTTATAAATTCACATCAAAGTCAAGATAGTAGGTGATGTTAGTGCAAAAAGTGTGAGATCAAGTTAAGATATAAATATCAGAAGTGGGCAATCTCATAGCAAAATAACTTTACGGGGAATCCTGTCACCTATTGAACACCTTAAAATAAGAATCACAAATGAATAACCCAGCGCGTTTCAGGACAATCGGCCACATTACAAGTTTGCACCAGGATACCGGCAGATGGAAATACTGTTACCGGCACTCGGTACGGCGATATTACCGCCAGATCATGAGTGCCAGCAACAGTTGTAAATCCTCATTCCATGGAGTCCCAGTGGACTCCATGGGGGGATTTGCCAGTATTGCCAGCGATTTTCTTAGCTAGAGGTAAATCAGGTGCCCACCAGCAAACTTGTACTTTGCCAGTGCAGAAATGTGCCAGTATACGGAAATACCGGCTCATTATTTCCACAACTGCAAAGTTGTAATGAGGCCCAATGTCCCATCTTCAGGGATTCATTTATTAAGTTCCTAGAATACAATCCAAATGTGAACACATTCCAAACATGATAACTGTCAAGACTCCTCAATATGACACTAATCTACGCTCACGGGTTACTAGAGCAGTACATAGCTCAGGGCACTGACCTCGTCACCCAAGGTGTATTTCCTATTGTTTAAAACAATCAGTAACAGCAGGCACTGGCTTGTCAATGTTCATTCCTAGCAAACTGTAACAGATAATACAGAGTCTTACAGGTTCGCTACGCTTGATGAAATTAACGTACCTCTTATCATGTAGTCCATCCCCTGATAAACAGAACTTCAGCCTAAAAGCATGGCAAGTCGATGTAATCGCTGTGTCATACTTATCTATTACAGAAAGATTCTTAAAAAAAAGAACATAATTAAGGACACTCCTTCTCATTTAACTGTCCTCCCAAGGTGACCCCAGTGAAAAAGGTGCAACAACTCTACCTGGTGTTGGAAAGGGTCAGAAGCTGCTGTGGTTGGGACTCCACAAACTCATGAGCCTACTGAAAACAGCTGACGGACGTCCCACTGTATATTCCTGCCCGTCTTTGTGAGACCTTGCATCTAGTTCTAACCGCTCTTTATTAGCTTCTATCAAGTATGTCCTGGTCAAAAATTGATAGCATTACAGATACAAGAGCACAGATTCTAGCCTTTACATTAGAGGAGGCAACTAGAATTTTGAACTTGATTAAATACACCCATCAAGATCCACATCGGATGTACAAGCCCACTCAATTGGTCAAACAATTAGAATATTTGATTAGACGAGAATTGAATCAAAACTCAATGCTTCTACCCTAGGTCAATACTACTCAGCACACTGTATCCCTCAAGGGCTTAGGGTCTCAGTGCATCCAACCCTTTGTAAAGATAGTCCTGAGTTTGTGAAACAATGGTATCAAATACTGATAAGTGCTCTTTAGACTTGATGCTACTTACCATCAAAGAATGATCTCAAAATGTAACTACTCTGGATTGTGAGAGTACTTCAATTAAGACTAACTTGACACAATGTCTGATAATGAATTACATTCAGTCTTGGAGGACAAACACTAGATTTGGAAAATATAGGCAAGAATTAGAAGCCAAAAAGATTAGGAAATTCTGCAGGGACACTCAGGGACTACAACTATGATGTAGTCTACACATGGCAGTAAGCACACCAAAAACACCTCAATAAGTCAAACAAGGGATCATCTTTTTTCATCTGAGTTTTCTAGCGCAGAGTATTACCTCCGCCCACTGAACTACTACTACCCTGCCACAAAACGAGATTGACCCTTCTATACCGCCCGTCACCTTTCCGGTTACTACCGGTACAACCTTAGAGCTTATTGATACCAGACCATTACAGGTGGCAGGCCCCTTTGGAGTCCAAGTTGAGGCTTTTTTATCAGAACATCAAAGGCCAGGCGGGGGAGGAAGAAACCCGTTGCCCAGGAAGCAACCCACACAGAAGACCTAGTGATTAATTTATCTAATGTACCATTGACTTCTTTTCAAAAACCTATCTTGACATAGGACCTCTCTTTTGTAGACACACACAATACCAGTTTTCTACAAGAAAGGATACATTTTCCAGTTTTCTTAGGAAAATAAAACTCAAACTGTTTTTTGCTGACAGTGAAATACAGCCTTCAGAATCGGATATTGAATTTTTAAATTTAAGCCCAAGAGTACTTCTTGCACCACAATAACCAACAAGGCGTTAAAGGTCTTTGAGCAATCAGTCATCTGTGATCTCAAGAACATTTCACATCAAAGCCACAAGGCTAATAATTTGTCTGTGAATCAGAAAGAAATAGTGCAGGAACGTGCTAAAAACGACTAGTTAACATTCAAACCTGCGGACATGGCCGGAGCACTGGTAGTCATGAATGCTCAAGACTACATTAGCGAATGTCAGCGCCAATTCAGTGATGGCAACACATTTGAAAGTGGATTTTGATCCTACCCATTCATTGCAAACACGGATTGAAGATGTACTCGATGCAGCAGAAACTGATGGTGTTATTTCCTATAACACAAACAACTTTGTAACTAAATTACATCCATTGACACAGTTTTTTTAATATATTGCCTAAAACCATGAATCTCTTACTAATCCACCTGGATGGCCCATTGTGGCAGTCACAGACTCACTGCACTGTTGAATCCATTAGCACAGTCTATTGACCGGAACATACAGCCTCTTATTACACAAACCTCCACATACCTTAAAGACACCAATTACTTTTTAAGAATACTACATAATTTGACACGTGACCTCTAAGGAGTTACCTTACTTACAGGTGATGCTGTTAGCCTCTACACTGCCATACCCCACGAAGAAGGGCTCTCAGCAATGAAGTGGTTTATACTACAACATGGTCAGCTGGGAGCTGATAAAAACGTTTCTCTTGACACTTTTGAAGTTGGTTCTGACAAATAACTTCTTTTGCTTTGGCAGAGAATTTTTTCTTCAAACTACAGGGACCTCAATGGGAACCAGTATGGCTCCCTGTTATGCTAACTTGTTCATGTACAAATTCTAGCAGCAACACATTTTACAACATCAGGGAGCTGAGCTTCATCTTTTGTTTTATACTAGCTACATTGGTGATATTTTTGGTATTTGGGGTGGTACACCATTAGAGTTTTCTCTATTCCTTGATTAACTTACCTTTGACACGATAGGATTAAGTTTACTCGAAAATACAATCAGGAAAAGATTTACTTTTTGGACACTCGCATATCAATCATTAACGGGACATTAACAACAGACCCACATGTCAAGCCCACTGACCGTAACAGATTATTACATGCTCACAGCTTTCATCCAAAGAGTACATTTAAAGGATTATCCTACAGTAAACTACTCGGGCTGAAACGTATAATTTCTGGCCCTTTGATTTACACTAACCAGTGTCATGAGATGTTAGATCGCTTTAGATACAGAAGTTACAATTAACAGATATCAACGAAGGCCGACACAGCTAGAAGAGAACAATTGTTACAGGAACATTCTAAAATGTTCAGCTCTGGTTTACATGCATACATATTCCAGGCTAGATATTCCAGGCAGTGATCCAGTGACAACAATTGTTAAGAAACATTGGAATGGGTTACAGCACACACTGTTACCTCAAATCTATTTACCACATATCCACTCTTTGCTTCAAGAAATTCAAAATCTATCCATGACATGCTAGTATATGCAGATAGTAGCAGGGAGTCTGCTCTGCCCTCTAGAATGGGGACCTTCCCCTGCTACAACTGCCAACACTGCAATCACCTTATTAAGGAGCCCACCATTAAACATCTCTACAGTCGGAAGGAGATTCAACTGTTATGTTTTCCCACACATGATTCTGTTCATGCTGTGTATGTTTTACACTGTGCCTGTGGACTATATTAGATCGCTTTAACCATCAGATGTTTCAAACTGAGATGGACGGAACATAAATGACAGATCTGGAGCAAGAGTCAAAATTCACCAGTCTCGGTACATTTTCAAGAAAAACAACACACAGTGGATCAACTAAGATTCGTTGTCCTGGAGCTAGTCACAGTTTCCAAGTAGGGTGGGAACATTTTACAACGTCTTCAACAACGACACATACATTGGATAGACTTACTTTCATCACTGTCTCCCAAGGGTATGAATATTGATTTTGATTTGAACTGCTTGATTTGAAGTGGACGCATAACCGCCATATTTTATTGCCCCTGTGACCAACTTGTGGTGAAATTGGGGATTGGTAATTTAACTCCCTACAGCCTGGTATGGATTGTTAATCGTTTCACGATTCTTAATACACTTTTGTCAGGATTTTTTGTTTCGCAAAGTATTTCAAGATTCATTATATTGCGACTTTGTGGCTACTACATTCTCTCTTAGTATCGACGTTTGTTGCCCTGACTGCTTGTGGAAGTGGCACCCAAGTCAGTGCCATGACGTGTCTTTGATTTTTAAAGGCAGTGATTGTTAAGGCTGGAAAATGACAATGTCGGGATATAGCCTGACTCTAAACCTGTATATCAGTAAACCCATGATGTTAGTTTACTGAGCCACTTACTATATTCTTTAAGTGTATTGAGGCAGGTTTTTTCGGTTCAATGTGGGAAATAGAGCACTCATTTGTGCTCTCACCATCAGCAGGCTACATGGGATTCTCAATATGATCACAGCATCCTTTGGGAGTATTCAAGAGTTCTGTGTGATCAGAGATTAGACTGCCCTGACAGTATTGATACCCGATAGCCGCACATGTGACTAATCATCCATACCTTCCATTTCGTTTTCAAGTTAGCAATATTTATTTTATTATCGGCAGAATAATCTGCAGAAATAGGATCACATGATCACATTTTATAGACCATTGTCATCATTCTTTACACCTCTTAGATGGTGCTCTGCTCACTGTATATTGCGACTACCTTTACAAAATACACGTGATCATTTTACGTGACTCTCGACACCAGTCTCTTTATGGGACTTCTGTCAGCGGTTCTGAGGAGGCTCGCGAGTTTGTGGCGTCCCGAGCACAGCAGCTTCTGACTCTTTCCAACATCAGATAGAGTTGTTGTACTTTTTTCATTGGTGGTTACATTGGGAGGACATTTAAATGAGAGGGGGTGACCTTGATTGTGGTCTTTTTTTAGAATCGATCTGTAACAGACAAGTGTAACAGGGCGATTGCATCGACTTAACATGCATTTAGGCTGAATCTCTATCATGTGGCGGCAAACCACATGATAAGAGGTACATCAATTTCATCAAGCGTAGCAAACCTGTAAGACTTTTGGGGTGTAAATTGAGTCTGAATGAAAATTGACAAGACAGTGCCTGCTGTTACCGATTGTTTTAAACAATAGGAAATATACGTTGGGTGACGAGGTCAGTGCCCTCAACTATATATTGCTCTAGTAACTTGTGAGCATAGAGGAGTGTCATATTGAGGAGTCTTGACAGTGGTCATGCTTGTAATTTGTTCACATTTGGATTGTGTTCTAGGAACTTAATAAGGATGAACTCCTGAAGATGGGACATTGTCCTGCAATCCTTATTTAAAAGGTGTTCAATAGGTGACAGGATTCCCTGTCAAGATTTTTCGCTATGAGGTTGCCCACTTCTGATATTTATGACTGTGAGACATGAAGTATGACACGAGATCAAAATGGATCGATACATTATTTGCGTATGAATATATTTTGGTTTAAGGGAAAATACGGGTCAAACCTCCCCGTCCAACAGAAACACACATATAGAGGACATAATACACATGCCTTGGTACAAGGATGTAATAAACTCCACATTACAAGACACGGTATTTACGATGTCATTTGACACATCTGACCTGCAAACACCGTTTTATTATTTTTTTCATTTTGCAAAAACAATAGGTTGTAAGTTTGCATTGGCATCAGACTATACTAAAACCTGCACTGGGTTCAAGCGTCAAACCCGAAACTCTATAGTAGGGTTCCACCAAGGCTTACCTAGTCACTTGCACCTGGTTAGAATTTGGATCTAAGAAGCATTGGAATTAATTTGTTATCCTAATAGCACAATTGCATTTTACACCCATTTTTCAGCATTCTTAGTTCAATTCCTCTTTCTCTATCCAAATTATGCAAGTGGTCGTATTTGTTTCACGTGTTTCTGTGTTGGTTTTTATTGGGATTTTGACGGTTTAAAATTGGAGTGTTTTTTTTTATAGTTGTTGCCTAAGGTGAATTGGTCCATTTCTATATTATTTATATGAGTATTGATAAACTGAGTGGCTATTGGGTGGGTTTAAACTACATAGAGATGTATTTGAATCTTTTTTCTGATCAGCGTTGGTGTTCATAAAATCTCTGTAGCTTTATTAAAATGGCAATAAAATACTTTTATTTTATTGATTAAACAACTTTTAGAAATGGAGTCACAAATGTTTTTGGCCACAGACGATTTGATTTTTTAGATAACGGTTCCCTTTGTATTCCATTGCTCGAGACACCTGGTCACCTACTGCGCTTTTGACTGAGGAACAACCTTCAGACAGGACCTGCTTCCACTGGGACTAAGGACAGAAATGTGCGAGGGTAACCCTCTTATTGTAGTATAAATTCTGTTTCCGGGGCTATAGCCTCAGAATAGAGTTGGTCAGCAGATCATGGCTGAACACTCAAAAGGCTAGGTGGGCTGATGAACTCACTGAAAAACAAAGAAAAGTAAAGGCACAATAGTTTCAAGCCCAGCAAACATATTTCCCCCATCTAATGTACACTTTATTACGAACATAATGCATCACACATTATAGTTGTTTAAAGAAGTGGCCTAGCAAAGTTATTACACTCTAAAACATTAGCAAAACAATCGTATGTAGTTTTACAGACTTTAGGTATGTTTGACTTTGTTTTCAACAAATTCTGAAACCAGATTTGAATGAGAACACTGTTTTTTTAATTTGGTTGCCCGTTTGTCTTGTGACCACCATATGATTAAGCGGTCTCTTGGATTTCGAAAGCTTAAAAGGATATGCTTAATGATAACACAGAATTTCAAGGGCTTAAGGTGAAATATTTATTTTTATTTTTTATTGTTGAATTTAATCAAAAATGTATTTTTTTACAACATCTTCAATCTTAGTTTCGTAGTAAATTAACCAAAGTGGGACATATCTTGGTCAAATGTCTAAAAAGGTTGGAGAAGATAGAAGAAGACTAGGTGAGGGTCCTAAGAAGCCACCTCGTGTTTAGATTTCAATTTTGCCGTTAATTGTTGCAGAATTTTAAGAGTCGCTATTTACCATAAGCCTCTGTCCCCGCTGATCATTCTTGCCCACCAGGTTAAGATGAAATATTAGCATGAGCCTTAGCCCAGCAGTGAGATATCAAATGGCTCAAAATGTCCAAGTAGGAATGGAACCAATAGATCAGTGAGCCAGCCATAACATTGCGCCCAACTGTATTGATGGGTGTCATTAATAGCAGATCGCCACTGCTTAAGGCACTTGCTCTATGCTGTGGAGGACTGGGTGTGCATTGTGGCAAAGTGCTCCGTCTTGACTTTTTTGAGGTAAAGGGCAAGGTGGACACCTGGTCCATGATGATGCACCCAGGGCTATGTGGTGAGGATCCTGCGACGAATTTAGGGACTTTGTTCCTTCTTCCAAGGGGGGAGCCACCCCCTTTTAGGCTAGTCTGTGTGCCTGCTCAGCAAAACCCTCCATAGGGGTTTGGGAAAGCAGGTCCTCACTGGGAGTGACTCCCGTCGAGGGGACAAGGACTCCCTTTAGTATCGGGAACTCCCTATAAGAAATACCTTGTCTGCCTATATGGGAGTAAAAGAGGCTGATGGTATATCAGTTGATTGGAAATCAAAACATAGCGACATTGCTTCCCATACCTTTGGCTCAAGGTAATGCTGGAATCCCCATGACCCCAACAGCTGATGGGGAACAACACGCCCTTTGGAAGTACTGCAGCGAGAATAAAGAGACAACAAACCTTGAATGGCAAATGAGAAATCCTACACAAACCTCTGATATAAGAACGTCCTGGAGTGGCAGAGCCGCATTGCACCGCAAAGCTAGCAGTGGCGTGGAGAGACAGACGCAGAAGAGAGACTCCGCCAAACGGGCATAAAGAAGTGAAGCACCGGAGAGGCAAAGACGGCAGAAAGCCAGTTTTATTTGTACATGGTGGGCCGGGCCCGTGAACCAGCACCGAGACCAGAGAGCGAACCCTCCATTCGAGTACTGCAGAGAAGGAAAGCACTGAAAAGGGTGGAGTAAGGAAACCAAACATTTGCCGAACTGAGGCGCTAAAGAGGGTGAAGAAAGGCAACGTACCCTGCGAGACGGCACCCTACTGGAGCACACCCGAAGGGAGTCAAGGTACCAGGGTTGCCCATGGTGGAGGAAGGCGAACCAACAAGAGCATGTGGCAAAAAAACAAATATGGGTCAGTGAGACCCAGATAGAGAGAATATCAAGAAGGGTTATGGGAGCCCTAGAAACCAGAATATTGTGCATTGACAGAAGCCAAGAGATAGCCGCAGGTGTGAAGAAAGCCATACGGCCAGAGGGGTCTGGAGAACCCCATCAAAATAAGTGCACCTTTCCAACCCATCAATCATAGGGGACCTGAAGGTGCAATCCACCAAACCAATGACGAGAGCATGTAAGGGTAAACAGAAGCAAGTGTCCTAAACCCCCACACGGGTCAAGACCCCGAAAGAGAGAATATCAAAGATGTTCCAATCCACCAAACCAACAACCAGAGAACAAAATAAGAAAGGGAAGCAAGTGATCTAAACCCACATACGGGCCAACGAGACCCCGAAAAAGAGAATATAAAGGAGGGTTACGTGAGCTCCAGAAACCTGAGTATTGTGCATTGGAAGATGCCAAAGAGACAGCCCTCAGATCTAAAGAAGCCACAGAGTGAGAGGGGTCTGAAGAGTCCCATCAATAGGAGAGAAACTTTGCAACCTATAAACCAGAGTGGACCTGGAGGGTGCAATCACTCAAACCAAGAACATAGACAAGGGGAACTTGGAGACATTTTTTGTACAAATTTAGTAGAAAGAGAACAATCCAACTGGTGAAGACGGACTAGGGAAGGATCCCTCCACTTAAGGAAATTGAGACAGATTATTTCTTTAAAGACATGAATTTTTGTTTGAGGAGCCTAAGGAATGACTTTGGAAACTTTATTTTGATAAAATGCCAGAAAAACAACATTGGGAGTGTGTGTTTGTTTGTATTTGTATGGCACACCAAACCCGAAGGTAACTTGGCGCAAGCAGTACATGTAGGCTTTAGGCTTAGTAAAAAGTGAGTGATAAAGAATGAGAAAAAAGTGAGTGGGTCTGGACTAAAGTAGTCTGTTAGAGGGCACACCTCCCTGGCTTGTTTTTTTTTAGTTTTCTTCTAAAGCGGCAGGGCTAATTCGCAAATAGGTTTTGGACGGAGGATTTTGGACGGAGGACTACTTTTATTTTGACTGTAAACAAGCACCTTTAGTTTGGTTGATGGGGAGGGAAATCCCTCTTAGTAATTATGTTAGATAGAAATTTTTCTTTTAAGTTTAATTAAACTATTGAACATATGTCCTAGAGCCCGAGTCCTTCTTTTGGTTCGCCACAATCTTTTCTCCTACCTCACCAGAACCGTCTTTTGGCAGGGGCTCATCACGTTGGTCCATTGGTGAGCAAACAGTCCCTGTCTCTTTAAAAGAACTCCCCCTCTGCAGCCTGAGTTGCATGTCCAAATTACCAGCAGCCCTATGGCATGACCATTCTCAAATGTCATCTCAAAGAATTGTTGTGGGACCTTCATGGCCCCCCACTGCCCCCAAAGGGTTCTTGTGTACTACTTTGATTGCTGGAGAGGGAGGTTTCACCAAGTCCTACCCAGGCATATAAAGGTATCCAGGTAGCATTAGAAACAGGGAGACCCATGTTTCAGTATACAAAATTGCACCACAGATTCAGACTGCTTGCGTACTCAACGACAGACAAAAGAGCCTGTATTTATCCAATTCACATCTGCAGCTAGATAATGCCAAGGAAGATTGCGAGTGGCTGGTGTCCTACAGTCATCCTCTCCCTGCTCAGGAGGGGGTGAGGGGGCAGGGACGATCATCCTCCTAATCCCCCCAACATTCTACTCCTCAGACACTGTGGAGGCTGGCTGCCTGTAGGTGGCAGCAGTTGAAGGGACCGTGATTGTTGTGCGACAACTCGCAGACGCTTTCGTGGTGCAGCAGCCAGTGGTCGCCAGGCCTCCTGTGTTAGGGAGAATTTTCATTTCTGTGCCAGTTCTCTTTAACCTTAGAGACCCCTAGCACTTTTGTTGGACGCAAGGCTTTAAAATATTTACTCCTGAGTGAGTGGAACCTTTTTCTTACTCTGTCATGTGTTTTCTTGACTAACATTTTCTGTGTTTCTTACTGTTTTATGGAGTCTGGTAAATGTGATAGGCATCTGCTTTTTGCATTGTGACACACAGCACCTTTTGTGCAGTGCCACTGAAACGTCCCTTGGACTTCTCTTAATGTTAAACTACCTTTTCTTAGGTGAACTACTGTTCCCAAGAATAGAAGGATGACCCCTGTCTTACTTAGCTTCACTTTATGGGTCCAGCACATGCCACCCTATGTGGAGTGCTGGGGCATTACATAGCAACTCCTTTATCCCACTCCTCATGTAACATTTTGTTACACTAACTCACCTCAATGGCTGGTGGCAGTGATTTCTTTTTTACTACATAGTGACATGTATCTGCAGGCTGATACCTCCACTGCAGTACTGCACCCAAGGGTGACTATTTTCAAAAAATGACCCTGGTCTTCTTTTTTCACCATTTCTTGTAGTTTCTTCTGGACTTTTGAATCAGGTTGGAGTCCTTTGTGCGTTTTTCCTTTGGCGGGCTTCAGCCCTGAAGCCCGGCCAGGCTCCAATGGGTCTGGAAAGGAAGGAAGTGAGGGAGGATCTGCAAATGTCCCTGTCTTTAGTCTCTAGGTGTGCCTGAGTGAAACCAGTTCCTATTGACCCGCTGGCTGTCCTGCAGGACAGCCACTCTGCTGTGTGATTGACAGCCTAGGGCTGTGAAAGAATGGGAACTTGCATAGAAAAGCATGTTTTTTGGGACTAGAAGCGGAGTCGACCACTGGAGGACAACATCCGAAGCAGAAGACAAGAGAAGAAGCCAGCAGCAACCTCCTGGACTGCAAAGGGCCCGATGAAGCCGCAGCTGTGCTGACCTCATTTTTTTTAATCGACAGGGAAGACACACAAGACTGCTTCCTCCCTTAGGCTGGTGGGACCAACTACCCTCAAGACAAACTATTTTGGCGCAACCTCCGACTTGCTGCGATTTACCAAGGCTGCAGAAATCCAATACCCGGCGTATCTCAACCATCTGTGAGTGCATTGTCTTCCGAAGTGTGAATCCGGCCAAATCTTCGTGGGCATCCAGAGGAACCTACAAAAGCAAGAAATCTGCATCCAGAGTCCCAGAATGAGCGATCAAGGAACTTCTAACCTGAGCTATTCATTCTTCTTTGGCGCTGAGAAAAAGGTGCCAAAACCACAAAGAGCGGCTGAATCTATGGAAATCCATTGCTGCCGAGTCCCACTTTCGAGTGCTGCTGCAGAATCCCACCAGACGTCCTCCCTTTCGTCACTACGGCCAAGGACCAGGAACAAGGGTCTGCTGCACTGCATCCAGAAGGCATCCAGCTGAACAACTTCTTCAGTTCAAAGGTACTATGGGGCTTAGGGTATATTATCCTTTTGCCATTGCGGGTTGCTTCCTACCTTTGGGAGTCCTATTTAACCCTACCCTCAGTTGACCTCCACTCCCTTGCACTGGGCTTTCACCTTGTGCTTCTTGAAGGTGACTACTCTTAGTTGCTGTGATTTCTTTTTGAACGCTGCCTATTTAAGAACATATTTCTAAGAAGAAGAGCCTCAGAACTTTTGGCAGTGCTTGTTCCCTTACAGGTTTTAAATGTTGAACACTTTGATGCTGGGATAATAGACGGCCTGCATCCCTTTGGGTGAATCTAACTGTTTTTATAGAATACCAGTCTGTTCTGATCTAATCCTAACCTTTCCCTCCTTAATAACTCAATACTGCAAAGATGAAACAAAATAAGTGTTATAATGACCTCAACTGACGTCACCTCTTGGTGCTGGAACATGTGTAACTTATGAATGAATTACTCACCTGCTTTCTGAATTGAATCCAAACTTGGGATTATTGTTACTGCTAGATACTGCTTTTTAAAGAATGCTTTAAATATCTTTGTGTATAAATAAATAATGTATTATAACTTTAAGTGTGTAAATTTTTCTTGAATGCCTGTATTTACTGATTCCATTGTACAGCTCACATTATCCCTCTTAAGATACGCCTGGCTGCTCAGTCACACCACCAACTTGTGTAGTACAGGCCTATATTAAAAGGTAGGTTGCCTATTACCAAGAGATAAGTCTTGTGTAGTCCCACACCAGTTGGACAGCACTAATTCCTACCTACCATCCTGTCAGAGGGTGTGTCTGTGGTAGTGGTGCAGCAGCATTGGTAGTTACAGATGCGGCAATCGAAGTGGTTGGGAAGAAATGCAAAGTGGTGGCCGTGGGGGCTGTATTGGCACTGGTAGTTGCTGTGAACTGTTTGGAGACATCCCTTTTGCCGCTTTCCTTCTCATCTGATGTTCCTGGATGTGTTGATGCGAGTATACAGCCAGTAAGTAGCTAAACATTTAATGTCTATAATTGTTCTTTCATAACGCGCTTAATACCAGAGACCAGTTACTAAGTGCGAGACTGGGATCCTACTAGGCTAGGGATTGTAATACATACATGCCATCAACAAAAATGCTCATGTCTTCCCAAGGCAAAACTTACTAGTCTACTGGAAACCCATTTAGATGTTTTTTATATATTACAAAATACATGCAAGAACGTGATGACATGTACTTAAGAACCTGGCGATGGGCTTATACGAGACATGGCTGTCCACTAGCCCAGGTCACATGTGTAGCTCACCCAGTCCCTGTTTTTGCTTTCATTTTAGGACACATCTTCAGTTTAAAACGGACAAAAAGTCAAAGCGACAAAGATAAAGGGTTTTTTCATGTGCCTTATATGTGTCTAGCAGACAGCTATGGTGAAATGACTGGTGGACCTATGTTGCATCATCCTAGGCCTTTCTGTGTGTATCAGATGTATTGCGCTGCACATGGCATGTGGTCAAGTGCAAGGTGAGACACCTGAAATGTTGGTTTATACTTGCACCTCCTGAACTGCAACGAAACATTTAATGCACAATCCACTGTGTAGTGCCTTATAGTCGCCCAGAGACCACTGTATTACTGCGTAGTGCCTTATGGTCACCCAGAGACCATCGTAATTTTGTGCAGTGCCTTATGGTCGCCCAGAGACCATTGTATTACTGTGTAGTGCCTTATGGTCGCCTAGAGACCACTGTAATATTGTGTAGTGCCTTATGGTCGCCCAGAGACCACTGTGATACTGTGTAGTGCCTTATGGTCGCCCAGAGACCTTTGTGATATTATGTAGCGCCTTATGGTCGCCCAGAGACCATTGTATTACTGTGTAGTGCCTTATGGTCGCCCAGAGACCATTGTGTTGTAAACCACCTACCCACCAAACCAAGTACTAGCTACGCACAATGTCCAGCCTACTAAGCTTCTACTGCATCATGGCTATTGCTACACTTCCTGCTACTAGCAAGCTGGGCAGCTACACAGAGACCCCACTACACTCACATGCACCTCTATTACATATATCACCAGATATTATGACTAACACGCATGCATATACTGACTCCAAACACCAAGCTCTGCCAGAACCTCTAGCTTACACTTCCAAGCCTAGCTCCACCCGCGATAGAAATAGCAAACTACGCGCTAGACTTAACAAACTCCATGATACACCCAGACGACTCCTCCTTCTTACAAATTCTGATATGAAACACCAAATTGGCAATACAGGCTACGCCTCCAACCGCACCCGAGCTTCAACGCTCACCCAAATACCTGTGCCCAAGACTAAATCCAGTGCTAAAAACACTCCTAATCCTACACTTACCAAAGAGGAAACTAAGGACCATTCCTATAAAGGAGCACTTCTTAATGCCAGGTCACTAGTTGCACATGCCCTTGAGATAGCTGACCTAATCACTGAGAATAACCTGGATTTCATTGCTATAACTGAAACCTGGCTACACCAGGCAGCAGGCCCATCACTTATGTTAGCCATACCTGACGGCTACACTATATGCAGACAAGACCGAGAGGGCACCCGTGGAGGCGGAATTGCCATTATCTCTAAATCAAGCCTCTCACTAAGACTAGCCCCTGCACTAACGCTACAATCCTGTGAAGCCCTCACTGCTAAACTCCTTATAAATAATAATCAATCCCTAACTATTCACCTAATCTATAGACCTCCAGGCCCGCTTGGGACCTTCGAAGAGGATCTACACAAGTTACTAACCCTCAATGCTAAAACCACCTCCCAATTGCTGGTATTAGGGGATTTTAACTTAGGATTTAACGACAAAACAGATGTGCATGCTGCGACCATCGCCCAAGCTATTAATTCCCTAGGCTTCTCCCAAAAAGTCAACAACCCTACCCATACGAAAGGTAGAATATTAGACTGGATCGCTGACTCTAACTGTACTACAGTCATCTCCTCTATCTCGGCTTTATCATGGTCTGACCACTCATTAGTGTCCTTTGACCTCCTAACCTCCCAACCATCCGCTACAGTCGCCCCCATGGCACCTTCATGCCCCACAAGAAATAAAAAGATTATGACAATAGATAATGTCATACCTGCTATTCTTCCAACCTTAAACGCCTTGCCTGACAATCTAGACCCTGGCACTTTAGTTCACGAGTATAACAAAATTATGACTGATACCTTGGACAAAATTGCCCCACTTAAAATGCGCACAAGTAAACCCAAAGCCCATCTAAATAAATGGTTCACGCCCGAACTCAAGGCCTTACGCCTCACCAAGAGAAAATATGAATCCAACTGGAAAATATGTGCAACTGCTGAGAACAAGGCTAACCTAATATCTATCTCCCGTCAATACAAAAACGCAGTCTGTCTGGCTAAGAAAAACTCATACAACGATCGTATCGCCAATTCTAAATCAAGCATGAAGGAACTCTTCTCCATCCTAAAGGAACTTGAGTCACCTATTGCCATACCAGACACTTGCACTAAAGATCAGACCTGGTGTTCTGACATCCAATATGCTCTATCTAATAAAATCACTACCCTTCAAAACAAAATTCAACTGAAAAAAGACTCGCTTAAACTCCCTACACTGTCACCACCTAAGGCGATCCACATGCCTCAACATACCAAATTTTCCTTCACCAAAACTTCCACACTTGAGATTGAAAAAATTATCCTCACCCTCAAACCATCCAACTGCAAAGGTGACATCTGCCCAGCACAGCTAATAAAAGACGCTGCCAGAGACCTATCACCATTTATCTCCAAACTGGTCAATGCATCCTTCTCTACAGGCATCATCCCAGCTAATCTAAAACAATCCTGGGTGCTCCCGTTGCTTAAAAAGCAAACTCTAGATCCTCTTATCCCCACCAATTACCGCCCAATCACTACAGTTCCGTTTCTGCTAAAGATCCTGGACAAAGTGGCCTATATACAGATTCAAAACTACCTTGAACTGCACAAACTACTAGGAACTAGACAATCTGGCTTCCGCCCACTACACGGAACGGAAACAGCCCTGATTGACTTAAAGGCCCAAATAGACGAACTGAGAGATCAGGGCAAGACAGCCCTCCTCCTCCTACTAGATCTCTCAGCTGCGTTTGATCTTGTGGACCACAAAGTCCTCTGCAAACACCTGGACGTTGCCGCTCACTTCTCCACCCAAGCCATCAGTTGGATAGAATCCTTTCTAAGTGAGAGAACTATGAGAGTCTTTTCCCCTTCGGCAGCAGCTGACCCTATACCTATTACTTGTGGAGTCCCTCAGGGATCCTGCGTCTCTCCGACCCTCTACAATATATTCACCAAACCTCTGTTCGACGATCTGGACAATCTCGGTATCACCTACACTAACTATGCAGATGATACACAGATTCTCTTCCCACTTTCTGGGGATCACAGCAGGGATGGGGAGTTGGTGAATAGAGTGTATCTCATCATTCAGGCATGGATGGCCACACACGGTCTTTGCCTGAATGATGATAAGACAGAGTTGATCATTCTGGGCACACAAGCTAATATTAACAAATTGGGCCCGGATTACTCAGCCTTCAGCATAGACGGAAATGCCATTAAAGTCTCGAGGGAAGTAAAAACACTTGGTTTCTATCTCGACTCTACCCTGTCCTTCACTAAACAGGTAAACTCCCTAGCCTCCACTACTGCCTACACTTGTAAATTGATCAGAGCAGGCAAGCCCTTCCTGTCCAATACCAGCTGCCTAATCCTGGCTAGAGCCTTAATTCTTTCCCGACTAGACTACTGTAATGCCCTATACAGTAGCGCCAATAAAGCCACTACCCTAAGACTTCAAACTCTACAAAATAATGCTCTCAGAGCTGCATTAGGAATAAAAAAGAGGGAGCATATCTCCTCGACTAGGCGGCAACATAAATGGCTCTCTACGGAGAATAAAATCCAGCTAAAAATGATCTCATTAACCCATAAGGCCTTAAATAATGCAGCTCCCAGTTACTTAATGGACAAAATAAAAAGAAAAACTTCTAATAGACCCATGAGAGTCGCCAATTCCAATTGTTTGGCAGTACCTAGATTCAGACTCGCCAAAATTGGTGGCGCCTGCTTCCCTGTGAAAGCTGCTAACCTGTGGAACGCCCTGCCACCTAACCTAAGAGCTGACCAACCCTTCCCCCATTTCAGAAGGAACCTTATCAAACACATTATCGCCAACAACGACTTAACACCCGAACACTCACAAGTGTAGTCCGACCCAATGCACCCTGACGTGACATCAACCTTTATGTTTATTACCGCAAATCCTGTATATTGCTAACTGTACATTCATGTAAATACGGCAAATCTTTATCTGTACATTCTTGTAATTTGTGCAATATGGTGTAATATTGTAAATTCATTTATATAACATTGTAACATTGTAAGCTTCGCATATACCTGTTGCTGCGCCCGGTAACCTAAGGGTCTGGTGCGCAATATAAATAAATAAACAAACAAACAAACAAACAAACAAATGATTGGCTCACCCCGAGATCTACAGACTCCAGCTCCAACCTTCACTGCCAACGCTTCAATAGAGACAGAGCTCCATCTCCCGTCGAAATTCCTCATTTCTGTGATCTGCCAGAAGCTGCTTTACCCTTTGGTTCAGATCATTCCACCATCAATCAACACGCACAACCGGGTGCAGCTCCAGAGTGCTGAGCACTTTTTGGGCGTGGTCTTGCTTCCAGGCAATCTTGTGTCACTTTGGCAATTTTCTCACCTTCTGATTGGCCTTCACTCGCTCCTTGCACGATAGCTTGATGGCAGTCTGGTGTTGAGTGGATTGAGTTTCCTGTTTTTTAAAATGGCCGCCACCACAGTTCTGGTTTCCGACACATGCAGTAACCAGGGTGCAACATTTCCACTAGTCATTGGCTAGCGATATTTGACTCTTGCCAAGTAAGAAATGGTGTGCTGTGTGTATGTATAGAATTGAGGTGGCCAGGGACAATTTTTGATTGTTTTGTAGCTTACAACGTACATTTTTTTCCCCTGCATTAACAGTTATAACCGCGTGCAGCATGTGCTACATTTACGCTGGTGTTTTAGCTCTTCTGTTACTACTGTTGTAGCAAACAACTCTTAATCATGCAGAAACCCCTCTGATTACTGCAAGTGGTAACGGCATGAAGCTTTGCTAGTGGTGGCCAACGGAGGATACCAAGAGGTCAACGTTTCCAAATGTCCATGCAGTAAATTCTAAGACGTCAACAAGAACTTTTGTTTTCGAGGTCAGTCAAAAACTCAGTCGCAGCTTGCGAAATAACACTTTAATTTCTTGTGTAGATTTAAAAATCTCTTTTCTCAACATGTTGCTATGTAGACCTGGCTGAAAACATGAGCTGGACTTCAGCTTTTTTGCTGAATCCCGGTTTTTGAATGTTCGAGAATGCGAACTTCATATAGATTAAATGGCAAACTCCAATGGGGGTGCAGCGTAACACAGTTTATGTACGCATGTGGTGTTATGGTTGCTGTAGCTACTGACAGTAGTCACAGTACATTAAGTGAAACGCAGCCAAACTAGTGTCACATGAAAAGGAAATTGTGCAGAAGGATGATCCTGCTGAGAGGAACATATACAAACGGTAACAGAAGAAGAAATGTGCGTATTCAACCGTCTTCGGTAACCACTAGGGGCGCCATAGAGCATTGCTTGGGCGTCACTCTGCTTGGCCGCCATTATTCTCGGCTGTTTATTCAGCGACCAGAAAATGGTGCCTGGCGTGGGCGGAAGCACTCTCTCTGAACACAACAATGACGAGTGGGTCCTAATGAAGGCAGAGTGCACTTCGCCTGCATCTCATTATACAAGGCAATCTGTGCAGAGCTTTCAGAATGGTCCAATTCACCATACTGCTTCACCATTAAGAGCTTAGGTTGTTTATGAATAACTAAGGTTTTAAGTTCAAGCAGGGCGCATCTTGCAAGCAATGCAGAGGTGCCATAAGCGTGTAGGTGTTTTTGTTTGCTGAGTACAGTTAATGGTGTATGTATTGTTTGATCTTAACTTTGAGTACATTGGTCATTTTTGTAAACGCTGGTGTTATATGGTCATTTGTTGGAGGAGGTAGCGCGCAGCGCTACAGCAGGCAATGCAAATACAAGCAGGATTTAAATAAGGCAATAAATCAGGAGCCGTGGCTGGTGCGACTTGACATCTCTTTATTCAAGAGCAAACTGACTTCTCGACGGTAACCCCGCCTCCTCATACACGTGGGTCGCAGCCCACCAACAAACAGTGAAAAACAGAGGACTGTTACTCTAACATGACAATGACAATAAAGGAAGGACACTACATCTCCCCGTCACTTAAACAAACAACTTAACTTAATTAATTAAGTTCTTCAATCCACCTTGTGGGTCTTCTGATAACCCTCTTGGATGGACTTGGCACTGGTGGGGACAGTTTCAATAGAGTCCCGTCACCATCGCTGTCGCTGTCATCAGCGTCCCTTTCCTCTTCGTGGTACTCAGCCTATGTCTGAAGAGTCACCTGTCAGGGCCCTTGAGCTGTTGACATTGGTGTCTGTGCCTCGAAATGTTCTGAAGAAAGATGAATTTCTGCAGATGGTGCCCTGTGTGCTGGCTGCCGTTACCATTGAACCCTGAATGTGAGTTACTGTCATGGTGTCCGGCCTGAACACAGGAATGTCTTTTGTAGTTTGATTTTGCCGTACCAGGACTCGATCTCCAATTTGAATTGAGCTGGGTCTTGCGTGTCTTTTGGTGTCTGCATACACTTTCATCCTAGCTTTGCTCCCTCGATCCTTGCTTCTGGTGTCCTCTACCTGAGTGGCTTAAATCTTGGCTCGAGGGTTGTGTGGGAGTCTTGTCTTGATGACACGACCAAACATTAGCATTGATGGGCACTCACCGGTTGAGCTGTGAGGTGTGTTCCGGTATTCTCGTAGCAATGTGCAGATGGCTTGCATGAATGACCCATTTGTGATGGAGCATATCTGGAGGGTGCGCTTGAGGTTTCCCATAAATCGTTCCACCATTCCATTTGCTTGTGGCCACAGTGGTGTGACCTTGTGGTGCTGGAAGCCTAAGTGTTCTGCGAACATTGCAAAGTCATGCCCAGTGAATGGAGGCCCATTGTCCGATTTGACCCTGGACGGGATGCCATAATCCGCAAAGGTCTTATCCAGTGCTGGTATGACAGCTTGAGCACTGGTGGAGTGGATCAGGTGTACTTCTGGGAATCGTGACATTTCATCTATGATCACTAAGGCATATTTGCCATTTGCTAGTGGTCCAAAAATGTCTACTGCTACCTCATCCCACACTTGTAGAGGCATTTCAGATGGTTGGATTGGCTCGGGGAACGTGCAGGGTGCCACTGCCTGGCATGGTAAGCACTTTCGTAACAGTTGTTCCACTCTTTTGTCTATGGATGGGAACCACACCTTGGCCCTCAGTTGTCGTTTGGTTGACACAATGCCTCTGTGGCCTGTGTGTGCAATGTCTAATATTTGGTCTTGCAGGGCTGCAGGAATTACTATTCTATTTTCCTTCAGTAACAGGCCTTCTGGAGACGTGGACAGAGTATTGCGTACAAGTTTGAAGGTGCAAAAGTGTTTCTCCTCCTCCGCGGACATGGGTGATACTCCTCTCTGTTTGCTTTGCCACTGATTTGATCTCAGACATGTTTGTACTGTCTGCAGTAGTTGGTCCTTCTGTGTCGCCTCCAGTAACTGGGCTGTGGTGACAGATTTGGGTAGTGCACTGCTGATCAGGTAGCGTAGATATTGGTTTGCTTTGTGTGATTGCCACTCATCTTGGGCTGGAAGTGAATTGCGCGAGAGAAAATCTGCGGGATTGTTGTCCTTGCCCGGATGATCAATTATTTTAAACGAGTACTCTTGTAACCTCATGCCCCACCTGGTGATGCGTGGCAGCATTTTCGCTGTTGATTTGCCGTAGATAGTGGTGAGAGCCTGGTGATCTGTGATTATGGAGAAAGTTTGCCCATACAGGAACAGGTGGTAATGTTTGCACGCCCATATTACTGCCAGGCTCTCCTTTTCAGGTTGAGAATATGCATTCTGTGGAGGACAGACTGCGGCTTGCATATGCTACGATTCTCCTCGGGGAGTCTGGGGATGCTCTATGCTTGGATTGCGCTAGGATTGCTCCTAATCCTACTGGGCTGGCGTCTACTGTGAGTTCCGTGTCAAAGTCGGGGTCGTAGTATGCCATGCATGAGGCTGTGGTGATTCGTTTTTTAATCTCTTGAAATGCTTCTTCACATGCGTTTGACCATTGAAATTCTTGATTCTTCCCCGTGAGGAGTCGAAGAGGCGTGCTCACGGACGCAAAATCTTGAATATATCAATATATCAAGCCGGTCAAGTGGCACAGCGAGTAGAGCGCTCGCTTTGACATCCATGCAGAGCCTGCTAACGTAGGTTCGAATCCCGGCGAGGCCCAACTCAGCCTTTCATCCATCTGAGGTCGATAAATGAGCACCATAAGCAGCGCTCAGATACCTGAGGGTTTGTAGTGCTATATAAATGCCCAATTATTATTATTATCGTGTGCAGTAGTTCACCATCCCAAGAAACGAGCGTACTGCGGAGACTGATGTGGGTGTGGGGGTTTCTACTAGCGCTTGAACCTTTTTGGGATCTGGTTTCAGGCCGTCTTTTGAGAAGATACGTCAGAAGAATTTGAGAGTGGATTTACTAATCTTACATTTGTCCGGGTTGAGTGTGAGGTGGGCGTTTTTCAGTGCCATGCAGACCCTTCTCAGCGTGTCATCGTGACTATCTTGCGTGGTGCCGAAGATTTATATATCGTCGGAATAGTTTAGGCAGTTGGGAATGTGTTTTATTACCGGATGTATTTCGTTCTGAAAAATTTCTGCAGCTGAAGATACCCCAAAGCTAAGTCTTTTATATCTGAACAGACCTAGGTGTGTTGAAAAGGTGGGGATATATCTTGAGGCAGGGTGTAACTCCAGCTGGTGGTACCCCTTGTTTAAGTCCAACTTTGAGAACACTTTGGATCCGTGAAGCAGATGCATCATATCAGTCATTTTTGGGGCAGGGTGTTGTTCGCGTTCTATGGCCACATTTGGAGCCCTCATGTCAACACATATGCAAATACTGTCCTTGTTGTCCTTTTTGGGTACTGGTACGATGGGGGACACCCACGGTGTTGGTCCTGATGCTGGTTCTATGATGTCCTGCTGTAACAATGATTGAATTTCGTCCTCCACATGTTTCTATATGTTGAGGGGTATGCCTATGTAGTGTTGTGCCGTTAGAGGAATTTGTGGAATGATGTGTAGTTTGATTTGCTTATCCTTTAACTTTCCCAGACCTGTGAATAGGGATGGGAACATTTTCTGCACCATGTCTTTTGGACTAGTAGTGTAGGCTGACATAATTTGGTACATTATTTGAATGAGTCCCATATGAATCGCAGACTTGAAGCTTAGAATGCTGCCACCTGGTATATCTCCTTTTATGACGTATATTCTGATCTTTTGACTCTTATCCTTGTATTGACAGTGAGCCGTGAACATCCCTTGCCAGTTGAGTGGCTTGTTGGAGCCGTATGGATATATTAATGCGTCTGCTTTTTTAGTGCTTTCTTGTAGGTGAGTAGTTTATATGTCCCATCATTTATGACGTTGACCGTCGCTCCCGTGTCAATTAGAAACTCTTTGTTTTGTCCATTCACTTGTAACAACAGGGTGGGGCTGTACTATGTGGCTATGCTGTTTTCAATAGCATGTACATATCCCCTTTTCCGGTCCACGCTTGATGAGGATGAATGTGACTCACGTCTTCTGCGAGGCAAGTCATCTAAATATCTAATCTTTTGCCTGGAATGACGTCTTTGCAACTCATGTCTGGTGCTGGTATGGCTCTAGTAGTCCCTTCTTTCTTCCCGCCTTCCCTCCTCTCGCAGTGTGTCACATGATGAGCTTTGAGATTGACGTCTGGAGACCGCGGGTAAATGTTTCCTGCGGGATCTTGAGCTTTCCCTCTCTGAGTTGTGAACTTGCCTCCTTGTGTCTCTGTCGGTTGAAAGAAATTGATATTTCTGCACACGGACTGGAAGTGGTTTTCGCCACCTCATTTGTCACAGTTGTGTATAATGGCAGGACATGGGCCAACATGTGGAAATTTGAAGCCACACCTGTAGCATTTCTTTTGCTCTGCGGGATGAGGGTCTCTCGTTGTTCTGATGGGGCATACCGATGCAGTGGAAGCGGACTGTGTAATTTTGATGTTGCCTAATTATTCCGTTTGTAGCATGAGGGCAGAGTCAGCCCTTGCGAGTTGCAATATTTCCTCTAGCGTCCTACTCTTTTGAAGTAGCTTTTTCCTGAAATCATGTGATGCACAGCCGGCTATGGTTTGAGATTTTAAAGCTTCATCCGTTGAATATCTGTCAAAGTCACAATATTTCACTCTTTTTCTTAGTCGCATTACAAAATTGTCCATATTTTCACCACTTTCTTGTGTGGATGTGTGGAAAATGTGTCGTTCATAGTCAACATTTCACAGTGGTGCGAAGTAGGCGTTTAGTGCATCAATAATACCCTGGAAAGTGTCTGTGTTGGACTAAGCATTTCAAAGACGATGTCCCGTACCACTGGGCCCAATGAATGTAGCAAGATTCCTCTTAGTCATTGCTCCTCCCTTACCCCTGACGCATCTATGTAGATGTACAATTCTTACAGCCATCTAGCCCATCTGGGGGCGAGGCTGCTGGTGTCAGGCATGTCAAATGGTTGCAGGGCTTGTAGCTGTAGAGATTCAGATCCACTGTCCTCTTTGTGTGTGTGTCGAGGTGTGGAGGGGGGGGGCTCAGTATCCCGCTATTCGAGTTGTCCTCAGACATGATTACACTTGCTGATGAAGGTAGTGCTCTGCTTGTCTGTTGGGACCCTCAGGTCATGTGATGTGCTGCTGGTTTGAAAGGTTGCAGTACGCTTTCATGAGAGCGTGTTGAAATGTTGCGGATGATTTCCCTCTTTGGCAGTCTCTACAGTTCGTTCCGAGCACACGCGTAGGGATATGTCAGCTCCCTCGTGTACAATGCGCCGCACGTAGCATTTGTGCTGGCAGCTTCCTGCTCCTTGAATGAGCGCTGCAAGACGTGCGCCGGGGATTTCCTTACTTGAGGTAGGTAATGATGCCGCGTGTGTTCTTAGCGGTTCTGGTGCAGCAACCAGGACGAATCTGTCCTCGTGATGCGTCGGAGTGGCTGGGCTGGTCTCCGGACACCGGTGCCGCTTTAGACAGACCTCATCGCCATTGTTATATGTTCATTTGTTGGACGAGGTATTGCGCAGCGCTACAGCAGGCAATGCAAATACAAGCAGGATTAAAATAAGGCAATGAATCAGGAGCCGATGCTTTTTTGTCAATGGTATGGTTGACAATGGTTTGGCTGTCGATGCAATCACTAGGAACCCTTTGCGTCCACTTTCACATCTCCTTCTGTGGCATCACTCTTAATGCATTTCTGCATAGTTCATTATCTGGTGTAGCAAGTGTGCTCCAAGAATTTCAAGGCTGAAAAGTAGGGTCACAGTTTAATATTTGTGCGTGTGTACGTACATGTGTGTATTTATATTTTTTATTTTACAGTATTTTTATTTGCATTTGATAAAATTTATTTTAATTATTGTATAAAAATACAAAAAATAGGTGTGTGTGCGTATTTATGTAAGTGTGAATATACATATATCGAGCAACAAAGAACATATATGTGTTTGGAAGTAATTTTATTAGTTATAAAAGTTTAATGGGCCCGCATTTAGAATATGTGGGTTCAATGCCAATGATGATGCTCACCCTAAAAATTACAGGCACTTGCAAGAACACAATTGTGCAAAACTCTTGCCAAGACTCAGCCAGAGAGAACGCAATACACTAACAGTATCAGGGCTCGTAAAATCTACTAGCCCACTAGCATTGGCAAGTAGTTTGTATGAAGGGCGAGTACCATTTGCATGATCCTGTACCTTGCTGGCGAGTATGGGGATGTTAGAAACATATTTTTCCATTTACTGCAAACAGTGTTTGTTTGCAGTAAATGGCAAGTTTCACTCTGAATGCTTGACGGCATTGCACGAAATATGAAGTGAGCTAATGGCGACAGGCACAATTTTACAAAAAGCACTGGTAAATATGTTGTCACCAGTCACCTTGGGGCAAGTGCATTTCTCTTAGGTCGAGTATGTAAACTAAGGAACTCGCCCTGCAGGTCTAGTGGGATTTTAAAGAATTTGCAAGGCCCGACTATGATCACAGCACTGGACCAGTCAAGAAAAGGATCTATTTCATTCACATCCAAAGAGCAGACTTCCTACAAGAAATACATCTCGATCTACAGATCAAACAGAACCATGACCGTGAGGTCTAGCAATGACAATAATATTAAAAAATGAATTATGGCGGATCAGCCTTTTCAAACATCTCAACGAAACTATGGAATTCCCTCCAGAAGGGAATATGCACAATATAGCAACACACATCTGACCTTCAGGAAAGCACCAAAACCCAGCTCTTTCATTTGCCAACCTAACCATGGCCCATGGCTAAAGAGAAACTTGCAGCTTTAATGCAAAGAGTTATAGCACCAAGTACCGGGTCTTGGCTCGACATTCTCAGGTCACCTGACCCAAGCGACTTGATATACCAGTGAAACAGACAATATTGCTAACCACCACACAATGGGCTTCAGTTTACAAAACAAACCACCAACGCAACAACGATTCACCCCTATACCCCGCGCTTTACTCTATTAAACCCTCCATAATGCTGCAAACATATCCCACACACACCAACTACGCCACCGTCACAAAGCAACTACGGCAAACCACACCCACAATGACACAAAAGCTCCACGCCTCCTCCAAAAATGACTACACTAATCGCAACACAGTCAATGCACCCTACTCCACTGGCACACAAGGCCTCCCATATGGACTAAAGTACCTGCACACCCACCGACTCATACCTTCTAGAAGAAAACCCACGCACACTGACCGTTTTTTCAGAACTGAAACTACCAACACAATAGTGCAAGCACTTGTGCGCTCTCCCTGTCCACCCACAAACAAACCCATCCCTTCCTTTTTTCAGAACCGACTGAGCGCTTGTAGACCATGAAAAAGGAAAAGACCAGAAAACAAGCCTTCTCTGCCTACACCCCAAAACTATGGAACCCCCTCTCCGTCAGCATAAGTCTTGCTCCCACAATTCAGAAAATAACTCAAGACCCACCTCTTCAAGGAGTCTCTCCTCCTCAACACCTAGACCATCACATTGCGCCACTTGACTCGCTAGAGGCCGCCTGCCCCTCTCCTCCCCTGTCATCTGGTATAGCTGTACCCGTACTCTGTATCCTACTGCCTGCTGTATATTTGTTCTGTTACCTCTGTAAAGTGCTCCGTTACGCATCTGCAATGTTGTATACCTCTATAAAACGCTCTGTTATGCATCTAATGTGGTAGACCTCTGTAAAGCGCTCTGTTGTGCATCTGTATTGGTGTATAACTCTGTAAAGCGCTCCGTCATGCATCTGTATTGGTGTATACCTGTGTAAAGCGCTGTTATGCATTCGTAATTTTGTATACCTCTGTAAAGCGCTCTGTGATGCATCTGTATTGGTGTTATCCTCTGTAAAGCGCTCTGTTATGCATCTGTATTGGTGTATACCTCTCCAAAGCGCTCGGTTATGTAGCTGCATTGGTGTATACCTCTGTAAAGCGCTCTGTAATGCATCTGTAATGTTGTATGCCTCTGTAAAGCGCTCTGTAATGCATCTGTAATGTTGTATACCTCTGTAAAGCGCTCTGTTATGCATCTGTATTGGTGTATACCTCTCCAAAGCGCTCGGTTATGTAGCTGCATTGGTGTATACCTCTGTAAAGCGCTCTGTAATGCATCTGTAATGTTGTATACCTCTGTAAAGCGCTCTGTTATGCATCTGTAATGTTGTATACCTCTGTAAAGCGCTCTGTTATGCATCTGTATTGGTGTATACCTCTCCAAAGCGCTCGGTTATGTAGCTGCATTGGTGTATACCTCTGTAAAGCGCTCTGTAATGCATCTGTAATGTTGTATACCTCTGTAAAGCGCTCTGTTATGCATCTGTAATGTTGTAAACCTCTGTAAAGCGCTCTGTTATGCATCTGTATTGGTGTATACCTCTCCAAAGCGCTCGGTTATGTAGCTGCATTGGTGTATATCTCTGTAAAGCGCTCTGTAATGCATCTGTAATGTTGTATACCTCTGTAAAGCGCTCTGTAATGCATCTGTAATGTTGTATGCCTCTGTAAAGCGCTCTGTAATGCATCTGTAATGTTGTATACCTCTGTAAAGCGCTCTGTTATGCATCTGTATTGGTGTATACCTCTCCAAAGCGCTCGGTTATGTAGCTGCATTGGTGTATACCTCTGTAAAGCGCTCTGTAATGCATCTGTAATGTTGTATACCTCTGTAAAGCGCTCTGTTATGCATCTGTAATGTTGTATACCTCTGTAAAGCGCTCTGTTATGCATCTGTATTGGTGTATACCTCTCCAAAGCGCTCGGTTATGTATCTGTATTGGTGTTACCCTCTGTGAAGCGCTCGGTTATGCATCTGTAATGTTGTATGCCTCTGTAAAGCCTCTGTTATGTATATAAAGCACTCTGTTGCTTCTCAAAGCTAGATCCATGCTCAATGAATACCACAATAACGATAAATGGTAGCCGTGCACAGTAGAAATCCTATTAATACAGCAGAAAAAGGTCCTCAGCAACCACCTGGTTTTGTCAGGGTTGTTAAATGCAATAATCCGTGCTGGGGCGGGCCCTACCTCGTGGTGCTGGAACATGTGTAACAGATGAATGAATTACACACTTGCTTTATTGTTCACTTTCTAAATTGAATCCTAACTTTGGATTAATGTTACTACTAGTTACTGCTTTTTAAAGAATGCTTTAAATATCTCTGTGTATAAATACATAATTTATTATAACTAAGTGTGTAAGTGTTTTCTTGGATACCTGTATTTACTGATTTCACTGTACAGCTCACATTACCTCTCAAGATAAGCCTGGCTGCTCAGTCACACTACCAACTTGTGTATTACAGGCCTATATTAAAAGGTAGGTTGCCTATTACCAAGAGATAAGTCTTGTGTAGTCCCACACCAGTTGGACAGCACATATTCTTACCCAACATTCTGTCAGAGGGTGTGTCGGTGGTAGTGATGCAGTAGCGTTGGTGGTTACAGATGCGGCAATGGTAGTGGTTGGGAAGAAATGCAACATGGTGGCCGTGGGGGCTGTATTGGCACATGTAGTTGCTGTGCGCTTTTTGGAGACATCCCTTTTGCCTCTTTACTTCTCATCTGATGTTCCTTGATGTGTTGATGCGAGTATATAGCCAGTAAGTAGCTGGACATTTAATGCTTATAATTGTTCTTTCATAACGCGCTTAATACCAGGGATCAGTTTCTAAGTGAGATACTGGGATTCGAACCTGTGTTGCTCTGCGTTGCCTTGTCTTGCTTCCAAGTAAAACGCGTTGCCCCGGAGATATCCTACCAGCCTTGGGAGTATAATACATACATCACAAGGTGTTTGGAGAGGCTTGTACATGACTCATGGATGCTGCCTGCTGCACCAAGCATGGGTAGTATGAGACTCCCGATGGCTGGGGTACGTATAGTGTATCTGTACGAAACATCCGCATTTGACTATTCTTTTGAAAAACTCTGCCTCCATTCCACCATTGATCGTTATCTTGCCATCAACAAAAAAAAGCTCATGTCTTCCCAAGGCAAAACTTAGTCTACTGGAAACCCATTTAGATGCAGCCATGCCCTTACAAATGCCCCTCGCTGAGGCAAGGCAACACCTGTGGCATTTAGGTGTTTTATATATACCAAAATACATGCAAGAACGTGATGAAATGTACTTAAGAACCTGGCGATGGGCTTATACGAGACATGGCTTTCCACTAGCCAAGGTCACATGTGTAGCTCACCCAGTCCCTGTTTTTGCTTTCATTCTAGGACAAATCTTGTGTTTAAAACGGACAGTCAAAACGACAAAGATTAAGGGTTTATACATGTGCCTTATATGTGTCTAGCAGAAAAGCTATGGTGAAATGACAGGTGGACCTATGTTGCATCATCCTAGGCCTTTCTATGTGGATCAGATGTATTGCACTGCACATGGCATGTGGTCATGTGCATGGTGAGACACCTGAAAGTTTGGTTTATACTTGCACCTCCTTTTTAGTTGCAAATGATTGGCTCACCCCGAGATCTACAGACTCCAACCTCCTCACTTCCAACGCTTCAAGCACACCCAGATCCAACATTAAGACTGTCTTATCCTTCCAATAGAGACAGAGCTCCATCTCCCGGCGAAATTCCCTCATTCCTGTGGTCTGCCAGAAGCTGCTTTACCCTCTGGTTCAGATCATTCCACCATCAATCAACACGCACAACCGGGTGCAGCTCCAGAGTGCTGAGCACTTTTTGGGCGTGGTCTTGCTTCCAGGCAATCCTGTGGCACTTCGGCAATTTTCTCACCTTCTGATTGGCCTTCACTGACCGGCTTCACTCGCTCCTTGCACGATAGCTTGATGGCAGTCTGGTGTTGAGTGGATTGAGTTTCCTGTTTTTTAAAATGGCCGCCACCACAGTTCTGGTTTCAGACACATGCAGTAACCAGGGTGCAACATTTCCACTAGTCATTGGCTAGCGATATTTGACTTTTGCCGAGTAAGAAATGGTGTTCTGTGTGGATGTATAGAATTGAGGTGGGCAGGGACAATTTTTGACTGGTTTGTAGCTTACAACTTTTCCCCCTGCATTAACGGTTATAACTGCGTGCAGCATGTGCTACATTTACGCTGGTGTTTTAGCTCCTCCGTTACTACCGTTGCAGCAAACCACTCTTAATCATGCAGAAACGCCTCCGATTACTGCAAGTGGTAACGGCATGAAGCTTTGCTAGTGGTGGCCAACGGAGGATACAAAGAGGTCAAAATGGCCAAATGTCCATGCAGTAAATTCTAAGCCGTCAACAAGAACATTTGTTTTCGAGGTCAGTCAAAAACTCAGTCGCAGCTTGCGAAATAACATAATTTCTTGTGTAGATTTGAAAATCTCATTTCTCAACATGTTGCTATGTAAACCTGGCTGAAAACATGAGCTGAACCAGAACGTCAGCTTTTTGCTGAATCACAGTTTTTGAATGTCATATAATGCGAGCTTCATATAGATTAAATGGCAAACTGCAGTGGCGGTGCAGCGTAACACAGTCGATGTATGCATGTTGTGTTATGATTGCTGTAGCTTCCTACAGCACATTAAGTGAAACACAGCCAAACCAGTGTCACAAGAAAAGGAAATTGTGCAGAAAGGGGATCCTGCTGAGAGGAACATATACAAACGGTAACAGAAGAAGAAATGTGCGTATTCAACCCTCATCAGTAACCACTAGGGGCGCCATAGAGCAGTTCTTGGGCCTCTGCCTTCCCGCCAGCAAGCACCATTATTCCCGGCTGTTTATTCAGCGACCAGAAAATGGGGCCTGGCGTGGGCGGAAGCACTCTCTCTGAACACAACAATGGCGAGTGGGACCTAATGCAGGCAGAGAGCACTTCGCCTCCCTCTCATTATTCAAGGCAATCTATGCAGAGCTTTCAGAATGGTCCAATTCACCATACTGCTTCGCCATTAAGAGCTCAGGTTGTTTATGAATAACTAAGGTTTTATGTCCCAGCAGGGCGCATCTTGCAAGCAATGCAGGGGTGCCATAAGCGTGTAGGTGTTTTTGTTGGCTGGGTACAGTTGATGGTTTATGTATTGTTTGATCTCAACTTTGAGTACATTTGTCATTTTTGTAAACGCTGGGTGTTCCTTCGACTTGGTAGACTTAGGCCAGCGTGTGCAACTTGAATTCAAGACAAGCTTTGCGTCCACTTTCGCATCTCCTTCTGTGGCGTCACTCTTAATGCATTTCTGCTTTGTTCATGATTTGGTGTAGCAAGTGTGCTCCAAGAATGTCAAGGCTGACAAGTAGGGTCACAGTTTAATATTTGTGTGTGTATATTTAGATTTTTTATTTTATAGTATTTTTATTTGCATTTTATACAATTTATTTTATTTAAATTATTGTGTATAAAAATACAAAAATAGGTGTGTGCGCGCATTTATGTACGTGTGTGTGTATGTATATATATATATATATAAATATAATGGAGCAACAAAGAACATATATGTGTTTGGAAGTAATTTACTAGCACTGGTGAGTAGTTTTTATGAATGGCAAGTACCATTTGCATGATAATGTAGCTTACTGGCAAGTATGGGGATGTTAGAACTTTATTTTTCATTTACTGCAAACACAGTTTGTGTGCAGTAAATGGCAAGTTTCACTCTGCATGCTTCACAGCATTGCATGAAATATGAAGTGCGCTAATGGCGACAGGCGCCATTTTACAAAAAGCACTGGTAAATTTGTTGTCACCAGTCACATTGGGGCAAGTGCATTTCTCTTAGGTCGAGTATGTAAACTAAGGAACGCGCCCTACAGGTCTAGTAGGATTTTTAAGAATTTGCAAGGCCCGACTATGATCATTACAATGGCCCAGTCAAGAAAAGGATCTATTTCAAAACACTTTGCATTGTTCACATAGCAATTCACATCCAAGGAGCAGAATTCCTGCAAGAAATACATCTCCATCTACAGACCAAACAGAACCATGACAGTGAGGTCAAGCAATGACAATAATATTAAAAAATGAATTATGGTAGATCAGCCTTTTCAAACATCTCAACAAAACTATGGAATTCCCTCCAGAAGGGAATATGCACAATGTAGGAACATACATCTGACCTTCAGGAAAGCACCAAAACCCAGCTCTTTGATTTGCCAACCTAACCATGGTCCATAGCTAAAGAGAAACATGCAGCTTGAATGCAAAGAGTTATAGCACCAAGTACCGGGTCTTGGCTCGACATTCTCAGGTCACCTGACCCCAAGCGACTTGATCTACCAGTGAAAAAACAGCCAATATTGCTAACCACACCACAATGGGCTCCAGTTTACAAAACAAACCACCAACGCAACAACGATTCACCCCTATACCCTGGTACGAGAAACCCCCCACTTTACCCTATTAAAACCCTCCATAATACTGTAAACATACCCCACACACACCAACAACGCAACCCTCACAAAGCAACCACGGCAAACCACACCCATAATGACACCAAAGCTCCATGCCTCCTCCAAAAATGACTACACTATCGCAACACAGTCAATGCACCCTACTCCACTGGCACACAAGGCCTCCCATATGGACTAAAGTAACTGCACACCCACCGACTCATACCTCCTAGAAGAAAACCCACACAGTGACCGTTTTTTCTGAATTGAAACTACTAGCACAACATTGCAAGCACTTGTGCCCTCTCCCTGTCCACCCACAAACAAACCCATCCATTCCTTTTTTTCAGATCCGCCTGAGCGCTTGTAGACCATGAAAAAGGAAAGGACCAGAAAACAAGCCTTCTCTGCCTACACCCCAAAACTATGGAACCCCCTATCCGTCAGTATCAGTCTTGCTCCCACAATTCAGAAAATAACTCAAGACCCACCTCTTCAAGCAGTCTCTCCTCCTCAACACCTAGGCCATCACATCGCGCCACATGACTCGCTAGATGCCGTCTGCCCCTCTCCTCAACGTCATCTGGTATAGCTGTACCCCTCCTCTGTATCCTACCGCCTGCTGTATATCTCTTCTGTTACCCCTGAAAAGTGCTCCGTTTATGCATCTGCAATGTTGTATGCCTCTGTAAAACACTCCGTTATGCATCTAATGTTGTATACCACTGTAAAGCGCTCTGTTATGCATCTGTATTGGTGTATACCTCTGTAAAGCGCTGTTATGCATCTGTAATGTTGTACACCTCTGTAAAGCGCTCTGCATGCATCTGTATTGGTGTATACCTCTAAAGCGCTCTGTTATGCATCTGTATTGGTGTATACTCTGTAAAGTGCTCCGTTATGCATCTGTATTGGCGTATACCTCTGTAAAGTGCTCCGTTATGCATCTGTATTGGCGTATACCTCTCTAAAGCGCTCTGTTATGTAGCTGTATTGGTGTATCCCTTTGTAAAGCGCTCCGTAATGCATCTGTAATGTTGTATACCTCTGTAAAGCGCTCCGTTATGCATCTGTAATGTTGTAAGCCTCCGTTATGCATCTGTAATGTTGTATACCTCCGTAAAGCCTCTTATGTATATAAAGCACTCGGTTGCTTCTCAAAGCTAAGTCTGTGCTCAATGAATACCACAATAACGATAAATGGTAGCCGTGCACAGTAGAAATCCTATTAACACAGCAGAAAAAGGTCCTCAGCAACCAACTGTATAGGTTGTTATTGGCAATAATCCGTGCTGGGGCGGGCCCTACCAGATGGTAACAGCCAGTAGCCCTCCTTAAAGGTCTTCTCTAAATGCTCAAGTCTCTTAACTTGAGCTACGGACCCTTACACCAAATCACGTCCCTCCCAGTGTGGATTAATTCCGAAGTATTAAGGATTTTTTTTTGTTAATGCTGTAAATTACTTTTGACGAAAATATTAACGTTTAATGGTGGAATTGGAGCAAACCCATAATTCTACGATTCTTTTTCTTCCAGGCCTGGTCCACACATAGTTAAAGATGCACCTTAAAATAAGATGTTTTTTGAGATTCATATAATAAATTGTGTTTTTGTCTGTGGTCTGTTTTTGTCCTGGCTCTTGTGTTTTCTTAATCAATTTTGCCAGGACAATGTCATTGTTTCGGCACGCTCACCTTCGTATCAATATTTACCGCCAAGAGGCCAATTTATCCAGGAGGGTAAAATGATTGGAGGACAGCACTCCTTGTGAAGCTCTGTTTTTGGTTGCCTTGGTAACCACAGCAATCTGCTAGGATTAGAACGCAGCTGCAGCGCTCCACCGAAATGGGCACATTGCAGCTAATTTACGCTCCTAACAAAACGCTCTCCTCGCCAGATATTAAAAAGCGTGAGTCAATAGGCAGTACAGTGTATCAAGCCTGCGGAGGGCTCGGGGAATAATAATAAAGCACTACCACAAGGGTTATTTCTTAAAGGACAAAAAGCACTTCTATCCCCCAGCTGTGGGCCTCAAATGATTGTAGGCTGGTGCGCTCTTGAAATGCCCAACTCTACTTAAAAGGGTAAAGGAAAAACCAACATTATGCCAACTGTGGGGAAGGTTTCCTTTTTCTTCTAAAATAAAATGCTATTAGGACAACTAAGGGGAAATCTATAGAAGGGAGTCCTTATCCCCCCCCCCCATGCAGAAACTCCATGAAAGTCAAAGTCATCATGTCTCTTGGCAAGCAGACCTGTCAAGGAAAGGTTTTCTTTACACGTCGGGTCAAGGTGGGATATGACACATGCGGATATAATACAGGAACATTATTCTAACAAGGGGAAATGTGCAAGATAAGATTACAGGATGGGTGCTCTTGGATCCTGAATAAATGTCTTTTCCCACCTCCCTTCTTCAAGAGGGTCCCTCACATGTCCACAGATGTTCGTTCCATGGTTACTACCCAGGCCAGAATTCCTTCCTGTGTCTCTGCTACAGCAAAGCTTCTTGTATTGGTCTCTCCTCTGTTCAAGATTGGCTGCCCCTGGGAAAGGAGAATAAAAGGTGCCCTCTGCATAACGTCTCTCTGAACTAATAGTGCAAAGAGAAGGTGGTATTGAAAAGGAAGGATGGTCTCCATTGAGTCACTTGCCCTGTAGGTCGTGTAAACCATGTGACCTTGGCCACACACTGAAGAGCCGTTTTGAAAATGCTAAATAATTCAAAGTGGATAATGTAGGGTTCACTTATAAAGAGGAAGGACGACCTGCTTTTGTGCGTATGACTCAAGGCTACTGCAAATTGTAGCCCTTGTAAGGAGTCCTGTGCTGGAGGCTGCATAGTTAATCTACACGGTTGTGCATATAGATCACAATAAGTATGTAAATAAATATCTACACGCAGTACGCTCACGCCAAACGCGGCCTTCAATATATAGAACCAGACCAATTATGACTGGCCAATGAGTCATCACGGGAATCTGCAAACTAGTTGCTAATGCCTATTAAAATCTATATGTACTACCTTGTAGATTGTTAGCTACGCAATACTAAGGAGCCGACTTCTTGCTAGCCAAGAGTACTTTATCTAGATCTTCAACATATGCAAATTAGGGCCTTGAAAAAGACCAACCGAGGTCAAAACATGCGCCGGCTATAACAGCTAAACAATAAATATATCAAAACACTTGACTCGCAGTAGCATTTATTTTACGCTATACCACCATTGGAAATCAAGTAGAGAACAAGGTTTAGGTTACTTTCCTGTAACTCTTGTTCTCCAGCATGGGTCTGGCATGGATGCACATGCTCATGAATATTCTCCGTCGTCAGGCTGGGAATCCTCGGTAAAAGAAAATACAGTTCCACTTCACTTAAAAACTGTATTTCTCCTCTAAACCAATCACTGTCCTCTGGGTCATACTGCCCCCATTCAATGACTGCCCTCTCCCTAAGCCCCTCCTCTGGCAGCCATCTTCAGATTTGGTAAGCATGTAAAGTGGCAGTATGACCAAGAAGAGCTGCAGAGGGCATGGCGGGAGGGTTCCCATATTAATCCATGCCAGACCCATGCTGTAGAACTACAACATTACACAACTACGGGAGGTGGCAAGGCTCAACAGAAGCAATTCAATCTTAACTCTGGAATAGGCTCACCTCAAGCGTATAGGTTGCGTAGCACTGCTTGGCCGACTGTGGAGACTCCTCCCTGGAATCCATGTCGACACAGTAGAACTTTGTGAAGGTGTGCATGGACCTCCACGTAGCAGCCCTGCAGATGTCTAGCAGGGGCACACCAGCCGGGAACGTCGTCGTCACAGCAATCGTTTTAGTGGAGTGGGCTCACGGACGGCCGGGGAACGGTCAGTTCACCAACCTATAGCAGTGTGCGATGCAGCCGGAGAGCCACCTTGACATGCAAGCCTTGGACAAGGCCTTCAAATGGTTCACAGGACCAAAGTTCACAAACAGTTGTGAAGTCTTCCGAAAACACTTTGTGCCTGCCACGTAGAACTTCAGGGCACGAGCAACGTCCAGCAAGTGCAAGGCCCCCCCCCCCCCCGCCTGTGACAAAGGTTTCAGGAAAAAATACAGGTAACACCAAAGGCTCGTTGAGGTGGAATTCCGATTGAACCTTCGGCGTGAAAGAGGGGTGCATATGCAGCACCACTCTCGATTCATGGAAAGTCAGGTACCGTTGCTTGCAGGCTAGGCCTGGATCTCACCTACTCTTCTGGCAGAGGTGATGGCCACAAGGAAAGCAGTTTTCCACGAGAGAAACTTGAGTGGGCCCCTGATGCAAAGGCTCAAAGGGAGCCCCCCCATGAGCCTTGTCAGAACCACGTTGAGTTCCCATGCCGGGACAGGAGCCTTCACCGGCAGGAAAGATCTGAAAAGTCCTTTGAGAAACTCCTTGACGAGTCGGTCGGACCAAAGTGAAGATCTTCCTGGTGACCTGGTGAAGCGGGAGATAGCCACCAGATGTACCTTGACAGAGGCGTGCGCCAGTTCGGGCTTGGCCAAGGATAGCAAGTACGGAAGGATCTGTGGGGCCGTGACCCTGAGAGGTAGTCTTCTGTGACCAGCTCCACATAGCGAAACGCTTCCACTTTAATACTTAAAGGTAGACAACACCCTGGCCTTGGCGAGGACCACCCTGCAGTCCGCTGGCAACTCATACCCTCTAAACTATAAAGCTGCAGGAGCCAACCCCTCACGTTCAGCAATCCTGGTCGTGATGAAGGATTGCGCCTCCCTCTCCTCTCTGGTGAGAAGATCCGGGAACCACTGACAGCTTGACCAGATGTGACGCAGACAGGCTGAGAAGGTACAGATACCAAATCTGCCGCAGTGTCCCCCTGCTCCCGGATGTAAAACATGGTATTAGTGTTGTCCGTGAAGATAGTTACCACCTTGCCTTTCAGAGACAGAAGGAACGACTTGAGGGCCCAGAACAGTGCCCGTAACCCCAGGATGTTATGAAGCTCCTTCTCCGGCTGCAGTGACAAGCCTCTGCTGTGCAGACATCCGGTGTGCCATCCCAAATCCTCCAGGGAGGCGTCCGTGGTGACCGTCTCCTAGTATGACAGGTTTTGAACGCTGGGTCTTGGGTGATGTTGGGGGGGGTGGAATTATGCCGACAACGGACCCCTGCTGTCAGCAGATGAAGAAAAGAGCACACAGGCTTCTTTTAAACAAAAATAGAACTTTTCCATCTTAAACACGAAGAAACGTACAAATAGCTCGGAGAGCAAACTCGAGGACTCCCAACACGGAAGTGAACAGAAAAAAATCTGAAGATGGCTGCCCGAGGAGGGGCTATGGGAAAGGACCATCGTGATTGGTTTGGAGGAGAAATGCAGCTTTTAAGTGACAGTGAAACTGTTTTTACCTTTACCAAGGATTCCCAGCATGACAGGGAATATTCACGATCATGTGAATCCATGCCAGACCCCATGCTGGAGAATAAAAGGTAACGCATTGCTCTCGCATTGGGCATAGTCACTGGACCTGTAGACATGCACCAGTCCCCCCCCACACCCCAGAATATTTCATACCTCAAACAGTACTTGCCCAGTGCAGAAGCAGGTGTGCCTGTGTGCCCATTTACAAGCATTAATTCTGTATGGTACCCTATTTTCTGGAGGGCACTTCAAGATCTGTGGAATTACCTATAAGGTGGCTGTTTTTCAGTCAAACTGCATGTGGCCAAAAAGCTACCCATTTCCAGAGGTTCCAGAACTACTAGGAGTCCCAGCGTAAAGCACCTTGACAACTCTCGATGCTCAGTGACCTTGGACTGCTTTGCTCCCTGTAAACATCCACTTCCTACTCTTTTAGAATTTGGGAGGGTTTTAAAAATATCTTTCTTTAATCTTAGAACTGCACCCTGCTGCTTTCAGGCTCAGATGTTCCTGCGCTTACATTTTTTATAACTAAATAAAATTAAAGACATGTCATAAACAGATGTCAGATATAAAAGTTCTGTGATCATTTGAGGTTTCCAAAATGCACTTTGACTTTATTCAAAGTAGGCTGGAGCTCCAGCTGGTTTCATGTGTCTTATTTCTCACAGGGGCGTTTGGAAAGGGTACATAGGAGTACAGCAGACTCCCGTCTTAGACTGATAACCGTGTAATAGAAAATTATTGATATCGTTATTCTAGGTATTGATGGGCCAGGGGGGCTATGGCAAATGTACACTTGAAAATGCGACTCTCCCCCACAAAGACAAGGCAGAGACGGTGGTACAGAGAAGAGAGCGTGTGAGCCAGATTAACGCATGCAGACATGCCAACATTCCGACTCACCTGGGAGGGAGATTTAATCAGAGAAATCGGGAGTGGCACATTTTCCCATAGGGATGCATTGGGGCTAGGAGTATTTTAGGCGGGAGAACGTGAAAAATAGCAATATTTTTTCACTTAAAAGCTGGGAGTCTCCTGCCTAAATCGGAAGGGTTGGCATGTATGCGTATGATACCCTGGGTACAGCTAGTTTGAAATAATGTGTGTGCATTTGGCACCCCATCATAAAAGACAAGGCTGAATTATAGTACAGAAGGAAAAGAATGAGACACTGAAGGTCCATGAGGGATTCAAGTAAAGAGTTCAATCAGCCTTTTATTTTGATTTACTCGTTCCAGGGGAATGACAGCCAGATTAATTGAGGTATAGCGTTTTCGGTCCCAATTTGTGGGAGAGCTGCGTGGTAATTTGCCCATGATAACTTCTCCAAATATTAGGTTTAAAGTGGAGCATTTACCTTCACATACATGCCAACATTCGCGACCACCTGGGAGGGAGATTTTGAAACAGAAAGCGGGAGACAGGAATTTCCCCATAGGATTGCTTTGGGGATTTAATTATTTTAGGGGGGAGTAAGTAAAAAAATAGCAATATTTTTCATCAAAAAATCGGGAGTCTCCCGCATAAATCGGGAGGGTTGACATGTATGCCTTCAGAAATTGGTTGGAGGTAATTCCGGCCTTGTTTTTTTAGTGCAGTAAAAGCACCGCCCATTTCCATTAACATAATTACTGCCAAAAACGTAGCACACTTATAATGAGGCCCTACACGTTTAATCTTAGAACATTAGAGTACAACAGAGCATAATGAGAACACTACAGAATCATGCAGAGGGAAGGTCTGAGACCCTCTGGGTAAGGCCAGCACTGACAAAAATACGAATAAAATAAAGTTTAGTCAGGAATTGCTTATGCACGGCAATGAATGCCGATTAAGAAGGGTGATACAGTAAGTTGGCATTGCGTAGTGTAGCCAACTGCTGGAAGCGCGCCCGCGTAAAACGGCCGGAAGTGCGTCACCACAACAAAGCTTCCGGCGCGACCTTGATAAATGAATGAGCGCGCTGGCTCCGCGATCATTCCTGCGCAGCCGCAGCAGGTGTCTCGCGCGGCGCTCCTTCCCAGTCGTCTTCTCTGTGGTTCCCAACCCACGAACCCATGCCAGAGGACACAGATGGCGGCTCTGCCCACACACGTGTCAGTATAGAGCCTGTTCTTGCGTCCTGGATGGGAGGGACTTGTGAGCCTGCTGCGCCTTCCCACAGGCAGCTAATATATTTCTGCAATTACGCCCAAGCAGCCGTCCCACGTACTGTCTGTCCCCTTTTGTGGAGAATCTGCACTATGAAAACACCGACCCCAAGATGTGCTTTTTAGTTTTGACCATTAGGTGACGATTAAGGAATACCTATAAGTAGAAACTAAAGTATTGGAGTACAGTCCTGGGAGAATGCATGTGAGGAGGGAGACAGTTTGTGGGCGTTTGGCTATTAATCCAACCATTGCTTGCCCATGACTATCGCTCCATTTGGCCATTCCCACTCGCTGCCTGGCCCTGCCTGCCAGGGGTGGACTGGGAACCAAAAGAGGCCCTGGAAATAAATGTCAAAGTGGCCTCATATTACACATTTTCAGCACGTCCAACCCCTTTCCTATAAGAAAATGGGGAAATAAAATAGGTCACCTGACAAAAGAGGCCCAGGGTGCAGAGCCTATGGGGAAATCTCCAGAGTTCCCTTTTGATGTTTGAACGTATATAGCGCATATCACGTGGAAGCATACAGGATCTGCATCAGGGGCGTAGATGATGAAGTAGTTGAACAGGGAGCTAAGACACATCAGGGGCGTTATTCAAAAAGCAACGTCTTCAGTCTTTTTCTACAAAGACTATTTTTCGTAAGTCAGTTGGCAACATATTCCCGGTCTGCAGGCCTACATAGCAGAAACGTTATCTCCCCAGGAGACTGCCCTCCTCGTATTTCTGAGATAGCTCTATCAAGCAGTGAGATCAAAGTTCGGCCTGCCAGTGCAATTTACAGAACACTCTTCTGGGAGTTAATGGCTTCATTGAAGCTGTAAACACACTACTGGTGTAACCAAGTGGCCCTTTAGCCACTGGATTTGTATCTGTTCCTTGTGCAGATGTCATTAAAAAACAATAAAGTAGCAAAGTCAACAGCTTTGGCTTATGTGTCGGTATTAGATGGGCATTTGCCCTGGTACTCACATAATTTTCAAGTCGTTTTCGGTTTAATGGTCCGGTAGTGCCGGTAAGGCAATGCCTTGCAAACGCGTATCCTATCCCTACACAAAAACTTTTTGTTGGCCAACGCATATTTGAGGTCACAAGGTTGGCTGGAAGAAGCCTCTAAGTGACGAATTCCAAAAACAGAGCTTGCAAACGTTGCAATATTGTTCCAGACTTCTGTGTACTGTCGCTTGGAAGCAAGCGGAATGCAGGTGTAAATATTAAGTACCTTAGAAAGCCTTGCCCCTAAAAAGCACTCCCCCAGGACAGTTGGGGATGCTAATTTACTAAATATGATTAGGCCGGGCGTCGCAGTGAAAGAGCTCCTGCAACCGCTGCACTGCACCTAGGATGTCACCAGGTCTGTGAAGGAGAACCCAGTCCTTTACAAAGTCATTGAGGACATGGATGGGCCACTGCCCCTCAGGGTTTTCAGAATGAGAATGACGTCCGCAGAATACGTGCATTCAGGAAGGTCTCGAGGTGCGTGGGAACGTGTAGGAAAAGGAATCAGCACTGCAATAGCTTAGAGTTGAGGGCAGGTGCAAGTGTAAAAGCTCAACAAAGTAAGAACAGGTCATTTCAGCAAATCAGTCGCACAACACGCCACCTAGCAGCCGCCACTGGAAGTTCACCTCCAGATCCGAGCTGCGCGTCAGTGAGGCATGAAAAGCTTACAGTTTTGCTCCAAGCAGATAATTGTCAGTGTCTTACACGGCGGTGCAATTGTATGCATAGCTTTATCAACCCAAGACTGAAAGCTCTCAAGGATGCAACAAACAGCCACATACGTAGGATCATTTGTATGGCGCAGAGTCTGGGCAGGTTTACCAAACACCATTAACATGATGGGGAGTTTAAAAAAAGCAAGAAAAGTTTATTTTCTTTGTTATTGATGTGCAACAGGTATAATTTAGTTGAGCGTTTTCCCATGCAGGCAAAGAGGTGGGTGCAGCACCAAGCAACAAGCAGCCTGCATCGGTCCTTTCCGTAGCTGTTGGGTTAAGAATAGTCACAAAGTGCTCATAACTAGGAATAAAACGAGGCGAGTGCCCACCCCTGCGTGTGGGGGAAAGGATAATGTCCCAGGCCGGGCGGTGAAATAAAGTATAGGCTGCCCGCTTCCACCAACGATGCGGGCAGCACTCTGCTGCTCAGGCAGCCCCAGCAGCAACAGAACCAGGCCGCCGGGCGTGAAATCAGCAGCTCCATGTCGGATCGAAGGGCAAAAGTGCTCCGGCATCAGAGCTAGGAAAGTGTAAGTCCCAGGCCACGCCGGCGGTGAATCACTATGCAGGCTCAGTGTCAAGCGATGGTGAAAATGGAGAAGCGCTCCATGACGGCGCTATTAAGACAGGCAGGCAGAGCCCTGCAGCGTTGTCCCAGCAGCCCCATCTGCCGTTAATCCTCGGGCCGACCCGTTGGTGGAAAGGTGTAGCGCTTCCATGTTGGTGCTATGAAGAACAAAGAAGACATATTACCCCCACAATGATCCCTGGCACATGGGTGGTGACAGACAAAAGCAAAACACCAGCAGATGGAGTGTCTGAAGTGTGATCAGGCATGGAGCGTGGTTCATAAATTAAATATGGATGTCTACTGTGATGAAGGCTGTGTGTTCGCAGGCAGAGGACTGCAGCAAAGAACTAATGGCACTGCACAAGACCATGGGAGATCCTTCCCTCATACAGCCTGGTATACCACAGCGTGCTATGCAAGTACATAAGTCAGTGGCGCCGAAATCAAGGAAGTGGCGAGGACCTGACATCCTGCCACCAGTGTCGCACTGCCTGCCTAGCAAGTGGCCTCATCGCCCTGCCACTGGTGTGCGCCCTTTACTGCTGGCAGTGCAATGCCAACTACTCCGGACTGGGGGTAGGGCAGAGCTGAAGAAGTGGACCTAACACCATGCCACCAGCAACACCCTGCCCCCAGTGTCACCCTACCACTGGTGGGCGTCCTCTGCTAATGGCAGCTTCCTGCGCACACTCCTGCCTGGGCGAGAGAACTGAGCAAGTGGCCTCATCGCCCTGCCACTGGTGTGCCATCCATGGACCAGGCCGATGTGAACTTGGGTGCAATTCCTGCCACCCCCGAGCTGGTAGATTACTGGACCCATCGTCCTGCCTGGAAGAAGGAAGGATGGGACTGGCCAGGACTGCTGGGGCCCCATCAGCAGCAGTGACCCCTGCCTGGGGCAGGAGAAGAAGTGGCCCAGACACCCTGTCATGTGTGTCCAGCCAACCAAGGTCTTGCAGCCCTCAAGCCCAGCACCCAGAAGAAGTGCTAGGAGCAAGAAAGGGTTGCAGCTCAGTACGAGTGCTTGTGTGCCCTCCTGTCCCAAGACAGTGAAGAGGCACTCCTGCCTGGGGGAGTATAGCCAAGGAAGAGGGGAGTGGGTAACATGCTGCCGACATGTGGCGCAGCATAGACGCCCTGCTACCTGCGTCTCGCTGCCTGCCCCAACATCAAGGGACTGACTGAGCCTAGCGCAGTTTGGATGCCCTGCTACCTGCGTTTCCCTGCCTGCCCCCAACATCAAGGGAATACACCAATGTGGTGCCTACCACTCCCAGCTGTGGTTTTAACAGCCTTTGAACTGTATCAACAACAGACCTGGACCCGTTGAAAGAACTTTCCTGAATGGACACTGGAGCAAAGTGAACTGATCTCCTGCAAGTGCTCGGAGAAGATGCAGTAACCATGTGTTATATGCTGGGGGCCTGCTTAAAGTGGCCCCAGTTAAATGGATGTGAAGCTGTTTTCCCAGTAAGTCTGTAGGCATGCTCTAAATAGTGCCAGAAGCTTGCAATGGCGCCATTCAGTGGTGGGAGTTCGACTGGCACCAGGTCAATAAAGGGTTTTAGAATATGTGGTTCGCGAACTGCGACTGTCACCCGCTGGTTATGTTTAGCATGTTATATGTGTAGGATGTCTAGAACTAAGTGAGCCCCATGTGTGTAGCTGTGGGATGTCCTATTTGTTGTCAATCCTACAATTCTGAAGTAGCCCAGGTAATGTCGTTCTGTAACAGGGGACGGAATCATTTATGTTTCCGTAACATTTGTTTGTTATGAAAAAGGAGGAGTGTGGTGTTGTGACCCTCTCGCAAGTGTGTTGTCCTTTTAACATGGGTCATAGCCCAAGCTAATAAAAGGAGCCCGGCAGGCACCTGCACGAGAACTGCTGCAGACTCCCAAAGAGGAATGACTGGTCCATCTCTCATTTAGGCCTGCAGGCCTACACCGTGTGATCACGGGCCTGCAGGCCATGACGCTGTAGGACCCTTGAGCCAGCAAGGTGGCAAGGGTTCATATGGCCCGCCCTGCCCCCATTAAAGACCGGGTGAGCCCCAGCAACCCTCTAAGGTGCTGATGAGACATAGCACCCTGGGGGCCTGCTGGATGCCCATAGCAGCCCCCCCCCCACCCCCCCAACAACGGTATTCCCCAAAAACAACGGGAAATAAATGCTGAATGCGCACGAAAACTTTGAATCCCAAAATGCCGAACACAGGGGGTGGGTATTGCAGAGGTTTCCGCCGCTCCCCTAGTTCGGCATTATGGGTTTGGGGGTGTACCCTGCTCCCGTTACATGGAAAGCAGGTGACAATTGTCATTTGAATGGACAACATTTTCAGAATAGGAAGCTTTCAGCTTTGGCGTATTATGCCGCATGGTTCTCGGCCTTATCATTTCAATGTAGAACCCTCATAACATATCAAGGTCCTGGACCACCAGTCTTCGCTCAGTGCTCGTGTCCATACCATACATCAGTTCATTGCAGCACACCGTGGTATGAAGGCCTTGCAAATTCTTTAAAATCCCATTAGCCCTGCATTAAGTCAGGATATTGAACAGGTAGCATTATCGGGTATGCTGAGAGGAGGCGAGTGCTAACAGGCACGACCACTGCCTGGATCTCAGCTGCTCTCTGGAAGCGGTCCCTACAGTATGCACACAACAACATTTTGTGGAATGCCTGCAGAAAGGGGAGGGCTTGGTTGGTCAGTGACACCGATTGGTCCGGGCAGGTGGCAGGAATGGGCGACCCTCGCATCTTTTCTGGGGAGAGTTGTATGCATGTACGGTGTACAGGCTTGTCAAGTTCGGACAAACAAGCAGTGGTATCTAAACAAGACCAGAGGCCTCCCTGTGAATGCGCGACTGTCCTCAGACATGTTGGCGAGGTGAACACATCTTTGCCCTCTGTGGCGGATCCACGTGCCAAGTGACACAAGAAATTAAAACTTCAAATGAGTTTCATTTAAACACAAGCAAGGACTGGTTAGGATAAACACAAAGGTTCTAGGGATTTAACTGAAACATTAACATGGATCACTCTCTGGGAACAGTCTAGTTGGAATGCGTCCAATAATACAGTTCCAGTAATATCTGCCTCTTAGGGGGTTCACCAAATACAGTCTCATGGATAGACTCACAGCTGCCTCTTGACTCCCAAAACAGGGATATAGGGACAATTACATCTTTGCTCGGCTTGCTGTCATAGGGATATTGCATCCAGCGATTTTTTTTGCCCAGTTTCCTCTTCACAGCGACATAGCACCCAGGTCGCCATTTGTAAACGAGCTAGGAGGATAGTGTCTGGCCCACGTCTTCCCGATTTGGGGTTATAGTGTGCATGTTCACTAGTAAGGGATTTATAGGGAGGGGAGGGGAGGGGCGACCCAGTTGAACAGCTTCCTGTAATAGGGCCTTTATTGTAGTATCAATTGACTTATCCTCTGCAATCGACAGAGTAAGTAGGGACAAGCTTTGGTGGCAGCCGCGAGACTGGGGTCTCTCTAATGACCTAGTCTTTTAATTCATCTACATTCTCTAAACAAAAGTTATTTTGGTGATTTTCTTAGTAAAACAAATGCATTCTCCTCCTCGCTTGGGTCTAGCACCCCTACATTGGTTGGCCTATGCAGACGCCCTCGTTAGTCTAGATGAAAGAGGTACAAGGCTTCAACAAAGTCATATGATTCTGGAGGATTGCATGTTGCGGAATGCCTAGAAGTAAATTGCATGAAATCCAAGATCATTATTTAGGAAAAGAAAAAAAGACGAGTCTTAACTGGCACCTTAATAACGAAAGAGTAAAGGTGGCAGATCAATTGGTGTACCAATCGTCATTTAGATAGTGCCCTTTCCACATTTGTATGGCCTCAATGCGCTTTGTGGTTGGAACACCCTCAGAGGTTAGCCACGTGGGCAGGTGCAGGAGACTCGATGTGTGCCCAGCTAGACAGATTTTCTTTCTAGGTTGTCACTGTATACTAATGGCAGAGGTGTTGAGGTACATCAGGGCGTTTCAGTGTGAACAGCTATGCGAGCTGCTAGACCAGATTTGTATAGCCATAGCTGCATTCGAGAGTGCATGGATCGGGGGGCCATGCCTGCGGCACATGTCCACAGATGTGGTGCCAGTTATACAGACCTTCCTCTCGGACAACTGGCAAGTGGAGGTAACGCCCAGATAAGAGACACAGCAGCCAGTAGAAACACCCAGACCAGAGACACTTAGCAAGTAAGAGAAACGTCCAAACCAGCGAAATAGCAGCAAGTAAAAGTATCTAGATTCGAGGCACCCGGCAAGTGGCAGAAACGCCCAGTCTGAGACACAGTAGTACATAGAGACACAGTAGTACATAGAAACACCCAGGCGTGGGGTACCTAGCAGGTGGGAGAAACACCTAAATTGGGAACACAGCAGCAAGTAGAAACACCTAGACCAGATATATCTGGCAAGTGGGAGCAACACCCACATCAGGGACAAAGCAGCAATAGAAGTAGTGGGACAACGCCTAGGGTTGGGAGAAAAGACTGGTGGGCAAACCCCTAGGTTGTGGGCAGAGCAATGGTGGGGAAACCCCTAGAATTGATACATTTAGATTTGGATACCTGGATAGAGGGAGCATGCCTAAAATGGGAGACCTAACAGTGAAATAAACCACATGGAGGTTGGTACACAGCAGTGATAGGAAAACTGTTTACTAGCTGGCTAACCTTGGTGTGCCATGTTCTGTAGGTATGAAGAGTGGAAGAGTGATAAGGCTTTTTAGAATACAGTAATTGCTATATTCCACACCTAGACTACACTTGCCTTATCAGTCGCTGCTGGCTGGCATCCCCTAGCAAACACGACTGGAGCCGCTTCTTTAGGAGCTGCCCTTTGCCTTGGGGCCCTTAGCAGAGGGCTGCTCGGGCAGAGGGTACCTAGTGTACGAGTCTTATAAAGGGCCTGCTGGCCAATGGAGTGCGGTTGGCAGGAGCGAGGAGGGGAAGGAGGCAGACCAGGAAGCAGGGACGGTGGGGGCAGGAGATTGGGGTTTGGGGGGATAGAGGGAAGCAAGCTTGGATTGCAATATGATGCTGAAAATGGCAATTAGAAAATTCCACGCTAAGGTTACTCGCCTCAGCACTGGTCACAAGGAAGTGGCTCGGGGGCTTGTGGCAAGGGTGTTAGACCCTCACTAGATGGAAACTGGGCCTGCTGGCCAATGAGAGCGTGGTGGGCAGGAGAGAGGAGGGGAAAGAGGCAGACCACGAAGCAGGGATGGGGAGAGGGGAGTGGGTTTGGAGCATGCTACAGTGCAGAAAATGCCTATCAGAAAATTAAATGGATGCGTGCCTCAGGACCACGCTAAGTTACTCAACCCAGCATTGGTCACAAGGAAGTGAGTGCTAAACAAAAATCCTCATCTTGGACTGAATGTTGAATGGCTATGTTCTAGATGTACCATGTCGGCAGCCCAAATGAAAAACAATAAGCTTGAAATATTGATGCTTCTCACGGCTACCAGCATTTAACTATTATAATGCCAAAGTGGTACTAAGCCTATTTTACGGGGAAGAGATCCTGCATTTAGTAGACAGTTCTGTATGGTATATACGTAGAAGCCTGATCTGGAGAAGCATTCTATTGTGAGTTGGTTGAATAATTGGTGACTGACTCCAATTTGACAACTAATGCCTGGTTATCCACTCTATTTTTACAGACTACTGACTGGTGTATTATGAAAGACTGACTGGTTACGCACTCTATCCTGGAATCATTGAAGAGAAAAGTTATAATGCAATGAACGATCATCTCAAATTTCCAAGCATTAAATGGAGGAACATTTTCCTACGAATAAGACTTAATCAGCTTCCTACACACAAAGTTACTGGCACAGGCTATAACATCCCTAGGTTATAAATGGCTATGTAAAAATGTTGACAGTTAAAACTTTGCAGCATCTTTTTATCAGTTGTCCAAATCCCCAATTGATTAAACATTTTAAATATTTCACATATGATGTGAGTGTTATTTCTTTACCGATCTTTTGGCTATGAACACCATCGGGAAAGCAAAGATCACTAATATCAGCCACAAGTAGATAGATCCGTGATTGACATTTTTCAACTTGAAGTCGGAATTATTTAGCTATTAATGGTCCCGAAGAATGAATTAATAATGCAATATTAGCATAACACTTTCAAACAGTGCTATCAATGTCTGCAATGTTGTCGCCCACGTTCTGAAAGACCTCCGAGGGTATCAGAACCGCTCACAGAGACTCGTGAAATGCTCTCACCCATCCTGGGTCCTTTTGAAGGCTATGGCCCTGAAGATGGTACAGAATGTTTCGCTGAAGAGATTCTCAGCTGTGCACAGAGTCATGTCCTAGGTGTTTTTAAAACCTCAATAAGACATTTTTTGCCACAATCCTCTTAGCTATAGATCTGGAAGACAAACTAGCTGTATGTTAATTTCCCTAAGACTTCTTAGCCTCACAGGAGGGCACTTGTCAAAGAGAGCACACATTGTCGCTGGAATAGACTTCAAAAGAGAAAATGAAGATGATATGAACCTACTTGCCGTTACACATTTCACTTTAAAGAACAATAGCACACTAAAAAAGTTCCATGAATGCTGATATCCCATGAAAAACAACATGTTTTAGGTCAAGTCCAGCAGCTTCCTGAAGTGCTCAGAGATCCTGACTTTAGTTGGAAAAATGAAATGAGCTGCAACTGTCACTATGGGGCACCACGGGAAGCCAAGGTGGACTGCCAGCCCTAAAGGGGCAGTGTTCCATTTTCATTTGTACATGGCAGACTTCCCCATTTGTTCTTCCATTTGTGTGTGTCATATAAAGGCAAGGAGACCCTTCTAAAGCAACTATCAAGAGTTAAGTGTGAATTATGGTTTGAAAAATGTTGCAACGATAAATCAGATAGGCAGAGATATCCAATGTTTAGACATATTAAAATCTCATTACATTTTGTTTTCATTGCTAAAATACAGTTAGCTATTGGGGGGTTCGCACCAGTGGGCATAAGAAATCAAATAGCCTTCAGAGTGCCATTAAGCTCTAATTGGTGCTACTGATCAAGGAGTTGGGGGTTGGGGTTAGCAGGCATTTGAAAACTGCCCAGTTCAAAGAAATTCAGAATCCTCTTTCCTCCTGGCCGTATGTAAATCAAGTACATTTCCTGCATACAAAGTTCAAGCAACTAAGCTATCTGTGTACAATGTCACACAATCGAGAGTGTCCTGCAGTCCAGCCAAAGGTTTATTAAAGCTTCCATGCACACTGAAAACAGAACAGAATGGCTTCATAAGGCTGCATTAAATAACTGCATAATAACAATTGACCAACACACCAACTCTGATTCACAATGATATTTGAAGCAGTATATACAGTGTCCATTTTTGTAGCATTTACATAGTAGCAGGCTTGTGGATAACACTTTTGATGAACATTCCAAACATTTCATTTTATAGTCTCCAAAAACCTGTGCAATAGTCTGACTATTCTCAAATGTGGAATCGATAAACCCCTTTAACACGCAAACAATTCCAAATCAGAGAACAGAAGTAATCAGCACATCAAAAACTCACCAAGCGGGGGTAAGTCCCGTTGATAAATATGACAGTTATAGGATTCGCAGATGAAAACGCCACCGTGCCTTCCATTAACCCTGTGGATAACTTCACCTTGGACGACTATGAAGCAGATGGCATATTCCTGTAAAGCAGGGCAAGCTAGGGCAGCAAGTGTCTGCTTCTACCTCAAGCATGTGATCAAGGATGTTTTTCACATGCATTCAGACCGTAGGATCTTGCAGGACGAAAGAGCCCCACACTGGGAGACACAGGTGAGCAGAAAGCAGGCAAAAACAGGGCTGATTAAAGTGCTACAGGATGCTGCTGCTGGTTTGTGAGTTTCTCGCTGGCTTCTTTTTCTTTTGCCGTTGCTTGGAGATTGTGCTCAAGGCCGTTTCGGAGGCCGCAACGTGAAGGTGGGCCAACTGTAGCTTCCCGCCTTGCGTTGGATACTTGGTCTTCATCAGGTTTCTCGCCACTGGTTGCCCCAGTAACCGCTTGAGCTGCTTCTTCATCCCTTTCAGCATCTTCTGCTTCACGTGATCCTCTTGCTCCTTGTCCCTGCCTCCTGGAAACATACAAATAAATGTAAGTTGTGTATAAGTAAACGTGAAGCAGTAAAATAAAGGTTACCATGTTTGTTAGACATTTAGAATCATTCATTGACTGAACTGCAAAGCAGGACACTACAAGTACTCTTGCGTCATGTGCCCTTTCTTCCATACGGATGGGACCTCACGGGAACAGGGATGAGACCAGAGCCTGCTGCAGAGCAGCTGCTTCTACTTATTTATTGCGTGAGCCATGCTGCAAACACCCGTATACCCTCCCCACCGCTGCACCTCCCTCATGAGCCCTGCCCAACCATCAGTCCTTTCTCTGCATCAGACGAGAAGGAGACAACTGGATCACGTAATCTACACTGGAATTTGCATACATTTGTAATAGCGCAAACTAATTGTGAATGGACTCAAGCGGTGGCCGAGAGGCACCTATTTGGGGTTTATTTTGGGGGGATTACAGTGAAGGTATGAAGGTCTTCCTCTCCCTTTTCCTCATCAGTCGCAAGGAAAGTGGAAGCCTACAGGGGGTCAGCTTTTAATCAAAATTAGCCAGGGTTACCAGAACCACTGCACACAAGGAACACGTTACTTACCTGTAACTCCTGTTCTCCAGCATGGATTCACATGCTCATGAGTATTCCCGGTTGTCAGGCTGGGAATCCTCTGTAAAAAATATAAGCAAATTGCTTTAGCCTAAAAACTGCTCTATAACCAATCACTGACCTTTGGGCCATACTGCCCCATCCAATGACAGGCCTCTCCCTAGGCTCCAGCCCTGGTGGCTATCTTCATATCTGGTAGAAAACGTTAAGTGGCAGTAGGAACAACAAGAGCCACAGAGGGGAAGGAGGGAGGGTTTGCATGTGAATCTATGCCAGACTCCTCAGGGAGAACAGGAGTTACAAGTAACTTGTTCCTTCTCCGGCATGGGGTCTGGCATGGATTCACATTCTCATCAATATGATTAAACAGCAGTACATATACACAACCATTGGAGCTGGCCAGGCTCAACAGAAGCATTGCACTTACCCCTGTAACAGACTCACTTCAAGCAAACGGGTTGCGTAGCACCCCTTGATCGACCCAGGACTCCTCCCTGGAATCCCTGTTAACGCAGTAGAATCTTGTGAAAGTGTGGGTAGACCTCCACGTAGCAGCCCTGCAGATGCGGAGCAGGGGGACACCAGAGGGAAACACTGTTGTTGCTGCAGTGGCTCTGGTGGAATGGGTTCTCAGCCAGCCTGGTAGCGGTCTGTTGGCCATACGATGACAGTGCACGCTGCAGCCGGAGAACCACCTGGACATGGAAGCCTTAGACAGGGCCTTCCCGTTATTCACAGGTCCAAAGTTCACAAAGTGTTGAGAGGTCTTCGGTAAATCCTTTGTGCATGTCAAATAAAACGTCAAGAAACTGGTAACGTTCTGCAAATGCAGCACCCTTTCAGCGGGCGAAGAAAGAAGACTGGCAGAACCAAAGGCCCAATGGGACCTTGGCATAAAGGTGGGGTGGGCCTGCAGTACCACCTTCGTCGAGTGGAATGACAAATATGGTTGCTTGCAGAAGAGGGCCCGAGTCTCCCCTAACAGCCTGGCTGAGGTGATGGCCACTAGGAAAGCAGTCTTATATGAGAGAACTTCAGAGGGGCCTAATGCGATGGGCTGAACGGCAGCCCCATGAGTTTGGTCAACAGCTGGAGCCCCATGTGTTTGGTCAACTTCACTGGCGAAAAAGTCCTGTAGAGGCCCTTGGGGAACTCTTGACGAGCCTGAGAGACCACAGGGAGGGCTGTACCTGGATATGTCCGTTAGGTGCACCTTGATAGAGGCATGGGCCAGCCTTGGCCAGCAAAAGCAGGTAGTTGAGCAGGCCTGCCATGTAGAGGCGTAATCTTCTGAGTCCTGCACTATACTGTGAAGCGTTTCCTTTTGTGGGCGTAGCACGACAACATAAATGAAGCCTTGGCTTTAGCCAGGATCTTCTTGCACTCCAGCGGCAGGTAATAATGGCCAAGCTCTAGGGGTGCAAGAGCCAGGCCGTGAAGTTCAGCGACGTTGAGTCGCGGTGCAGTATTGTCCCGCCTTCTCTGGAGAGAATGTGGGAAAGTGGAGGGAGTCGGATGGATGGAGTGAGCCGGTCCGGGAACCAGATCTGCCGAGGCCACGCCGGCGCGAGCATCATCCTGCAATGACATTGTCTGAGTGTGTTGGTCACACGTAGCAGAAGTGGGATCGGAGGGAAAGCGTACAGGACGAGGCCCTACCACGGGACCGATAATGCATCCCCCAGACTCCCCAGCTGAGGGAACCTGCTGGCGAACCCCTTGGAGTAGGCCGCCATTGTGAAATGTTCAATTTGGGGATGAGCCCACTTGCTGAAGAGAAAGGACACTTGCTCCTGTTGAAGTTCCCATTTGTGGCAGAAACGCAGCTCCCCACTGAGCCAGTCTGCGATGGTGTTGTTGATGCCCACCAGGTGAAAAGGGATGAGTAACATGTCCTGATGAATAGCCCAGTGCCATAGGGTTTGGGCCTCCAGGGAGAGCGCCGGGGAGCGTGTCCCGCTCTGTTTCCGGATGTAGAACATGGTGGTGGTATTGCCCGTGAAGATCCTCACCACGTTCCCCGGCAGTTAAGGCAGGAGGACTTGAGGGCCCCGAAGAATGTCTGGAGTTCCAGGACGTTGCAGTGAAGGTCCTTTTCCTCAGGAAGAGAGAGGGCTCTTGTATGTGACTGTCTAGAGCGGGCCACCCACCCTTCCAGGGAAGCATCCGTGGCCTGGTACAGTGAGATCTGAAAAGGAGCTCCTTGCGTCAGATGTGTACCTACTCACCAACATCATAGAGCTTGCCGGAACTACTTGTCCATCCAAGAGCCCATGACTTGCAACCATCGCGCATCCAGAAACTCTTGAAGGGGACTCTTGAAGGAGGCTGCAAAATGGAACAAGGTGGCTGTAGGAGGACATCATGCCCAACAGCGACTTGATGGCTTGTACTGTCACGGATTGCGACGACAGGCGCTGTACCCAGGAACAGAGCGTACTGCGATGGCTCCACACAGGACTTTGGACAGTTGGAGAATCCGAGCTCTGTCAGAATGTCAAATAGTCTCTGCAGTGTGCTGAACCACCAGTATGTAAGTGGTAGCGAATGAGCCAGCTGTCCAGATAAGGGTACAAGTGGATGCCTTTGAGGCGTAGATGTGCAGCCATCGGAGCCAAACTCTCTGAACACCCTCAGCGCCACTTGTAGGCCAAAGGGCAGGGCCTGGAACGGATAGTGCCGTCCCTGGACCACAAACAAGCAGGAATGTTCGATGTTATGGATGAATGGGAATGTGAAAGTAGGCATCCTTCGAGTCCCAGGTCGCCAGGAAATCCCCTTGCTCCAGCTGGTCGAGCATGTGGTGCAACGTGACCATCCTGAACTTCAAATACTTGTTGAGGCGTCTTAAGTCTGTGATTGGCTGCAACCCTCCTGACTGGCTCCATCACCCCCTGCCTTAATATGGCCAACATGGCCTGAACCTTCTGCAGCAGCTGGGACATGTGCAGTTATTGACGTGCCACAGGACGAATGCGAAGGCACCCGTGTTGGAACTCCAAGGTATGCCCTTGATGTAGAACGTCCTGCACCCATTTCCACCTGTCCACAAAGTTCGCTAGCCGGACGCCCAAAAGGTGTAAGAAAGTGAGGGCCCGGATACGCGACTGGCTCAGGCCTGCTTGGGCGTCTGCATCCTGGATTGCAGGCGACAAGGACGCTGTCCTCCGCTGCTATAGGTTTGCGAGCGGTCTCTGTAAGCCTCCTGGTTGGAGGAGCGCGAGGGCTGACCGTAGGGGGCAGTAAACCTCTTGGAGGATCTGCTGGACTGCCCTCTAGAGGACCGAAAGGATGACTATCTCCTCTGCTGCAGTGTCCCCAGCGAGCGTGCCGTCTGTGTCCATCTTAATGGCTTACAGCGTCTCGTCCACCACCTTGCCATATCATTTGTCCCCATCAAAGGGCATGTTCACCACCTTGGACTGCACGTCCGCCCTGAAACTCGTGGCCTTCAACCAACGCTGGTGCCTGAGGGCCACCCCATTGCCAATCTGGCAGAAGCCAGAGTCCGCAAAGTCAAACGCCACTGTGATGGCATGGTCATAGGCCACTTGGCCCTCATGAAACACGGCCAGGGCTTCAGTCTTTGTCATCCGACAGGAAGTCAAAGATCAGCCAGGGCTTATACCAGAGCTCCCGGTCGTAATGGGGGGAGGATGGCCAGGGCACTGGCGGCCTTGATGGTGGAAGCTGCCATGTAAATGATGCGCTTCCCCACTGCATCCAGCTTCTACCCCTATTGGTCCGGAGGCACCATGGACGAGAATGATGGGTTCGCCTAGCGCTTCCTGGTGGCGGCAGACACCACAGAGTCTGGAGAAGGCGGTGTTCTCAAGCACCTGGGGTCTGAGTCCGGGACCGTGCACTTCTCCAGTCTGTTCCTCTTGGAGGGAGCGGTGCTTGGAGTCTTCATGAGTGCCAAACCTTCCTCCCAGGCGTCATCCAGCAAAAGGACAAACATGACCGTCTTCTGCGAGGACTCCCGGGGTTGGAATAGAAAACGCTCCTTTTTCTCCTCCGGCACCAAATTGAAGAGAGCGGATGCCCTCGAAATCATGGCATGGAAAGAGCCAACCAGCAGGGATGCTCTAGCAGGCTCATCAGAACCAAGCGGTTCCCCGTCTGCCAGGACATAGTCATCATCCTCATTCATATGTGAAGTGTCCTTGTCGGTACCTTTGTCAGTGTGTGGTGGCTCCTCCACCACCAGAGTTAAAGGCCTCTGGGCGGTGTAGACTGCGGTGGTGCCAATTGGCGCTTTGGCCACAGAGGGCTATGTTGGCGCTGTGGCCCAGTAGGGCTAGGAAAGCGGCTTTGTCTTTAGGCGCTTGGCATGGGAGGACTTCTCGGCGGTGGTCTAGGAGGGTTGTGGACTGGGGCAGGCGCAGGGGCAGCCGGCAACCTCTGCTGTATTTCCAACACCAAGGTGTGGAGAGTAGTTGGAATGTCCAGTGGCGTGTCCCAGGGAGGTGCGAGTGGAGCAGCTGGTAACATCTCTGGGCTGAAACGCCTTGGTGGGCCAAATGGTAGATCCGGCTCACCCTGTGAACATCCCTCCTGGGACATGGTGTTGAAGGCTCCTTCGTGGTCCAAATAGTAGCTTTCTGGCAAGTGGTGGTCGTCAAAGCGTGTATAGATGTGTGGGGATTTTCTTGGAGATCCCCTCACTGGCCTGGGTAGAAGTAGCTGCCTGCATCCTTCGGGAAGGAGGAGACTATGGGCATCTGCACTTCGACATGCGTATCCTCTGTGGTCCTGGGCAGAGCGCCGCAGGAGGCCGAGCCACTTGCGGGGTTGCCGTCGTCTTGACCATAAACACCATGGTAGTAATGGGATTTCCCCCCCCCGTTTGCGAAAGAAATGAGGGTCAATGGGGCCGTCGACTAAGTGGAAACAGACAAAGCCGTCAATGGGGTTGTGGTAGTCAACAGGGCCATAGTCGTCGACGAGGGTCAGTGGTCGAAGTGTAAGAAGAGAAGTAGTGGAACTATGTTCCCTGCTAGCCTGCCCCGCTCCTCAAAAACCCCATTGCCCTGCCCCTGCAACACACAATACAAACCCTAAAACACTTTTGCCTGCTTTTTAAGGGAATAGTGCAAGTTTCAACTTCTTCCTACACTGTTATTTTAAAATGAAACCGTTCCGGAACGGTTTATTTTTAAAATAAAAGTATAGGAGCTGTAAAACGTAATTAAAAAAAAGTAGTGGAGCGCCGCTCCCACCCGCTCCCGCTCACTTCGACCACTGACGAGGGTGCCATCTTGGAAGACTATGTTGATGAAGTTGTGATCTTGGTGGATAATGAGGTTGTCGACTGGGCCTTCAATGGACCTCCTGAAGATCTCTCCTTTGTAGCCTTGTCCTTGGGCGAAGATTTGTGCTTCGAAGGGGTCAGAGACTTCATCTCCCACCCCCCACCCGGCAGGCTCACCATGGACAGAGAAGGAGGTGGTGATTGGGTCCTACTTGAACTGGACCCCACCGCCATGGCGACTCTGGAGGACGACAGCATGGCGTTTTACCTTCTTTTGGATCCCCTGTTAAGGGGCATCCACAAAGGATCTATACCACTGTCTCTGGGGGAATAGGCTCATGGGTTCAGCGGAGGTTGAGTCAGAGGTCTTCTCTTCTTTTGAGCCATGCCACCAACCTTTGATGGCGGTCCCGCTTTGTCTTCACTGGGAATCCGCGGCAAATCTTGCATCCATTCTCGTCGTGGTCTCGATACAGGCAATACTGGCCAATTGAGGTGGCGATCCTCGAAGTAGACGTTCCGGAGTTTGAAGAGACTCCTCTTCTCCTCAGACATCGTCAAGGTGCCAAGTAGGCCCAAGCCTGGGCCTTTTGAAAACTCGAAAAGAAGATCTGGCGATGAAGGTAGATCTTCACCGACAACTGGTCCCTGCTGACGGTAGTTGGTCGACGATGGACAAGTCCGAAAAAATGCCAAATTTTATGCGAAGAAAATCGAAATAGCAAAAATACTTGAAGAGCAAGATGAGAGGATACCCAAAACTGAAGCGTGTGGTAAAAATGTGATGATCGCCACCAGGTATGGAGCTTAGGGAGAGGACTGTTACTGGATGGGAGCAGTATGGCCCAAAGTGACAGTGATTGGTTATAGAGGAGAAATACCGTTTTCAGGCTAAAGCGAAACTACTTTTATTTTTGTTTACTGAGGAGGACCAGCCTGACAACAGGGTATATTCATGAGCATGTGAATACATGCCAGCCCCCATGCTTGAGAAGAGTGAGTTCTGAAAATGTATTCACAATCTTAGTTCACTGCCGTTATTAACATAGTGCTTCCACAATTAATCAAATGACGCATGATTACTGGAAGAAAACGCACAACTTTGCTTACACCATTCCACAAATCTAGAAAGTACAATGAATTGCATTCTCCAAAAAACATGCAATAATTCTTAGTTCTTTCTAATATTTTGACTAACATAATACAGGCTACGTCCCTTGTGAGTAAGAAGTGCTGTCCTTGCTGAGACTTCACTAGCAAAATGCATCCTATCAGAGAGAGAATTTTCAAATCAAGATCCTCATTGTGTTCAGGGCCTTAAGGCTGTAATGGCACCCGTTGGTTATTTTGTTCAGGACTGTTAGTTTGGCTGAGGCCAAGAAATACAATACAGGCCTCATGATGTTACAGGCCTCATGATGTTCCGCAAAAGGCCTGCTTCCTCTTGTACTCAACATTTATGGTGAGGAACTGATAAAATTGATTAACCGAACAATTCTGATAACACAAATTCACCAACTAGTAAATCGGGAAAAGGCAGTAAATTTACCAGCTGATGTCCATCTATTGACAGTGATGATTACTTGGGCATTAATGCGGGCATTCACTCAACCAGCAAGTTCAGCTCTGTTGTCAACTAAATACGCTATAAAAAAGGTGAAGAAACCACTTCCATAAATAAAATAATATGAGCGTTAGCACAAAAAACTATTGCAAATGTTTTCAGTTGTGTATACCATCATTGAACAACCAATTACCAACACCATATCGTAAAGGTGAGGAAGGATAACTAAGCCACTTATTTGGTTGGTCCAATAAAAAGTTAGCAAAACCTATGATTATTGCAAGGACTCCTGTTCCTTGTGACAATGACAACAGCACTGTAAATATACAATTAAAAAGAGGACCAACGTGTCAAACATCATACTCAACATCACAGCGTTCGTATTACATAATATGTTTATAGTCACGTCGATCTGATATCAAAGAAGATGCAAGACCCAATGATAGATTTCAAGAGTTATATTAAGGACATTTTACTATGGGGGCAACTGAAATGGCCGGGTTATGTTTACCAAAATGTCAGTATGCCCTGCAAGCTACATGGACCACTCTTAGCCTGCAGTGGTTTCTCCTAATGTTCACAGGGGTCCTGAAAGTCAGCCCAGCTTATCCGGCCCCGTATCACAGTACAAGTGAATTCTCATGCAAAAGTCCAAGTCAAACCCCTCAGTCGCCCCTTCAGACATTGGTCTGTTGCTCTTTGATCTTGCAGTCTTTGGTCTTGCGAAATTGGATTCCTACTGGGTGGATCTCTTCTTGTAGCAGGATTCCAATGGGTCCGAACACCACCATGGAACTTGGCACGCAGGCCTGTCAGCAGCGGAGTCACGAGTGCACACTATATGGTGCTGGAAGGGAGAGGGCAGGAGGCAACGGGGGGTGGGGGGAGTGGCGTAAAATCCAATCACTTTAGGCAGAATAATTTAACATTTTCACAAGGAAGGCTTCTGATGGAAGTTACTTTTTTTGACGGCCTAAGAAATCCTGTTTCAACAGAACTGAAAAAAAGATTCCTAGGAGGGGTGCTTGCTTTCTGTAAGCTGTGATGGCTAATAGATGCATCATTACAGAGGAAAATTGTAAGCCAGACTTTGCCAAATAAAGAGTAGGTATTTCTCTTGTCGACGTGACACCCCTTGGTCTAGGCACTACAGGTAGACACTTCCAAAAAAGAAGGTGTAGGACATCTTTGGATGGTCTTTGAGGACTGCTGTTTTGTGATATAAGAACTCAGAGAGGTTTTGGGGCGGTCGATGCAGAGGGTAAAGCAGCCCCTGCTGTTGCGGTCTTAGTACCTCTACCCCTTCCACCACGGGGGAATCGTCTCGGACCTCTTTGAGCTGGCTGTCCTCTGCCTTTTCCAAATGAGGAATAAAAGCGAAAGGACCTACCCCTCCAGGTAGTACTTGTGGGGCTGTTTGGATTTTGCCTTATCGCAGTTCCAAGGGATTTGGCTGCCGACAAGGAAGTTTGCAGCTTCTCCAAAACTCTCCAGCTTTACTCCCAAATAGGTGTATGCCGTCAAAGGGCATGTTGAGAAGTCTGGACTGTACGTGTGGGGCAAATCCTGACTTCCGCAACCATGCAAACCTGCGGATTACCGTACTAGCCGCCATTGCTCTGCTGATATGGTCAACAGAGTTGAGACCGGTATGTAGGGATTCGCACATAGCGTCCTTTCCATCCTTGATAAGGTTCAAGAAACTGCCCTGTTCCTCCCCTTCGGGGATGTGGTCAGCCGCCATAGAAACGCAATCCCAAAGGGTGTGGGTAAACCGCAATAGCGTGCATGTGGCATTAGCAGATTTTAACACCATACTACCAGCCGAGAAAACCTTCTTGGCCATGGCATCATATTTTCTGTCATCCCTATCGTGCGGGATTGCTGGATAGGCATTTTGTGTGCCAGACAAGGTTGCAAACTGTACTACCAAGCTTTCTGGTGTTGGGTGCTTCAAAAGATATAGAGGTCCAAAGCCGATGCTCTATATTTAGCTGGTAACTGTTTGTTCACTGCTGGGATAACCTCAGGTGTTTCCCAGTTGCAAGATACCCTCTTGTGTAGAGCTTTGTGAAATGGTACAATAGGGTCTTCCTGTGGTCCTTTGTTGAGTATGTCAGTTAAATCATCCTGTTCGAAAACAGGCGTGGGTCTAGACTATCCCATGTACTCCTTCACTTTAGTCATAAGCGGTCTATAATTGCCTTCAGCATGATCTCCTGGATCAGCTCTACCGAAGTCAATTTCAGGGGAGGTGTCAATGCCACTTGCCTCATGCAGAGTCCTGCAGATTTTTATTCGTGATTCTTCGGACACAAGTTCTTCTGGAACAGAAGGTGTCCCATATTCAAGTCCAAAAGGTCTTTCCTCGTCAGATGATTCTGCATCTTCATAGATTGAGAGGGTTTTGAAATATTCTGAAGGTGTGTCAGTCCTTTCAAAAGTTGGAAGAAAGAACTATTGACGTCATAATTGGAGCCGAAATCGTTGATGACGACGTCAAAGGCTTCCACAAATTTGTCAATGGCTTCCACTTCTCTGAAGTCGTCGATGGTATCGACACAAATGTCAACGTCTTCGTCGAAGATACTCTTGTGTATGGCGATGAGGAGGTCGACACACAAGGCGTCGATGGCTTCTCCTTCGATGAGGGTGTCGTATGAGTCGATAGTGACGATTTCTTGTGCGTCACGGAGGCTCTCGCTCGACTCGAGAGTTTAGCACGCTCTCGAGGAGTTTCCATAGCCGAAGTGGAGGACTCGCAGCTCCTGTGCTTCCCAGGTGTTACATCTGGGGTATTGCGACTAGGTGTCTTGAGGGGGGCAAGGCTGCGTTCGGGAACACCTTTAACATCCTCTTTCTGAATTCCTCCCACTATGCCGGGGTACTGTGTTTCGAGGGGTAAACAACCCTCTCAGGAGAACTAGACGAAGAAGTGGATGGCGACCTATGGTGCTTTTCTTGCCATACACCGAAGACGAGGAATGTTGCGATCCTCTTCGGGAACGTGATTGGGAGTGTTTTTTATGACAAGGAGACGAAGGCCTCGGCTTGGATGATTTGCGTTTGGATGGGGTAATGGATTTCTGAGGCTTACCTCTCTCCAACTTCCCTACGCACACCCTCAAGGCCTTGGTCATCATCAACATACATTTGTTGCATTCGGAAAACACGGATGCTCTGCCCCTAGGCCCCACAAACAGACCCTGTGTGGATCCGTCATGGACATCTTAGCCGCGCAGTCGCAGCATTTTTTTTTTTTTTAAACTGGACCGAGGAGTAGATGGAGCCAATGAGGAGGCCATCTAGTCAAGTAATTTCACAGGAAATTTGAAGAAATTCGATGAATACAGGGAACTGAGCCTTACGTTACCGATGCTGTGAAGTATGGAAAAACGGAACTGAGCAACGGGCGCTGCGCAAGCTACTTATACCCATAATGACGTTGACGCCACAACGGAAGCCGCAGAGCAACATCAACCAGTCATCGACCCACAGCACCCTCTACTGAAAAAAAAAACAAAGCCGCAAGCTGGATATTGGAAATATCAAAGATAAGGAATATGTGGGAGGACACAATCCATTCGAAAAGTGGGTCATGAAAACGACCACCACAAAGTGAACTTTATGAATGGATACAGTGCAGCAAGGCCAAAAACTGGCAAGAAGTGACAAGTTATGGCAAAGCCAAGAGGCTAACCAGAGAAGCCAGGAGAGTATGATAATCTACACAGAGCCAAGATGTCAACAAAGAGAAGCTAAGTGAATGTGAATCTGTACACAGGGACAAGTACAGTAGACCGTGCAGGTGAGCCATAAATTGTGAAAGTTAAATACAAGAGGAAGCACTGTGAGTGAACTGGTAAGATGAACCAGGAGGAGGGTAAAGTGGACCTAGAGTTGTGTTGAAAGACAGACCAATATCAGCTGCTACATCGAAATCCTGGGGAAGGGAACCCTGGAATTAGATGAACTGCAAATGCTGTCTTGAGGACAAAGCCTCAAGACCCTTTTTCTTTTTAACTGTTGCCTGGAATTTAGGGAACAGAACCTCAAGGATTTGGGAACTGTTTTGAACTTGGGAAAGGTAATCCCAAGACATTTGCTGAAATTTCTTGAACTTCGGGAAGGGGAGCTGAAAAGGAAGCTAGGAACTGTTAGAAGCTCAGAACTTGTGTTGATCACCATTTCTTTTATTATTAATATAACATCCCGACAAATTATTTAGCGATAGATGTGAGGGCAGGAGTAGGGTCTGGACACTGAAAGACTTTTATTGAACTCTTTGACTCAGACTTTCCTTCGTTTCGTTCAAGTAGGGAAATCCCACCTTAGCATAGAGCAAGTTAGGACTTCTACCATCCTGACATTTGATTTAATAAACCATTTTGTTTTCAACTTTGAATCGGTTGTCTGTGTCCTTCATAATACCTTCACATATATAACAAAAAATATGCAGTGCACTTCTATAAAGGCCTGGTGAAGGTTAACCTCAGGGATGAAGAATGTCACAACGCTCTCAGAACGAATCAGAGGCAGTTAGCTGTATGATGCGCATTTGAAAGCACTTTAGGCAGGCAAAGAAAACAAGGCAATCTGGAGAGTGCTTTAAAGTAACATTCGTATTACTGTGCCCACAGAAATATATTGACATATGGGGGTATGCTCAACTGACCCATTAATAGATCATCATCCAGGTCGATTTCCATGGCTTCAGCAGCTTGCTGGAACCAGGAGTTGTGCTGCTTTGCTTTGCTGTTGTGAAACTCCAATTTCTCAATCTGCCGAGCCAGATCTACACGTTCCTGTAACAAAGCAAAAATCCCAGTTTAAGAAAAGACAATTAACAAGTCTCCCAACACGTAGCATTGAGGATGTGAGACAACAAGTGTGGGTCCCACTAAAAGATTGGCCTCGTAACACTTGCTAGAGGATTAGTCTCTACTTGTGTTTCTACAGAGACTAAATCAGCTTTAAAAATTGCTCAATACACTTAACCCAACAATTCTAAAGTACTAACTAAAAGATATAAGAAAGGGAAATGATAAAGTTACGACCGGTTTGCAGCCGCATGTCAAAACCAAAAAGGACAAATTTAATGTATAGAGGCTGGGGATACAACTAAGGAGCCACAATCTACCAAAGAATGTAGATGAGCGGAGCACACTGGTTCCCAAGTGATGTCAAGTAACAAGAAACATTCATTTAAGAAATGGAAAAACTAGTTCAATTGTGCATAGTGTTGAAAATGGAATGCGTGTGTTGGGGGATTGCGATTTGGAGTTGCTAGACTGTGCTTCTCTATATTTAAAGGGCAAACCAAATATGAATTGAAAATGTGGCATAGCAAGAAATGAAACATCCAAAGAATGACCTTGTAATAACTGGTCACCAGGCCAGACAGAAAAACACTTCATATTTCTAGGTTTATTTAACACTGAGGGCTGTTAATTGAAACGTTTTACAGCCAGCAAATCATGCCTCGTTCCGACTGCGATCATTTTCTGCTCAATACAATGACACCACACACCAGAATCATTCGCCATAGGTGATCAAGAGGGTCCTCTATTCTTTTACAATGTTTACTGGTCTCTGTTCTTCCACTGCAGTGCGGTTGATTTTCCTGAATGCAGCATGCCCACTTGTCTTTTAGTTGGTGCTCTTCTTTATTCCATCTTAGTGCTGCTCCCATAATTGCATTTAATTCCCAACGTTCACAACAAGTCTATGTTTCTCTCTATGCCTAGTGCTATTCCTACTCAGTGTTCCTCCTGCATATTTCCTCATTTTCCTGCTTCACGCAGTATCTCTAATCTCGTCTATCCTCCCCCTGATTCTGGAGATGCTTGCATTAATGTCGCACTCTGGAATGCTCATTCTACCTCTAAGAAAACTCATTCTATCCGTGACATGTTAGCTTTCGTCTCAACTCTTCTATACCTGCTTCTTTATTAACATCTGATACTGTTTTTATTCATACTCCTCGTTCTCTGCGTCGTGGAGGAGGTACCAGTATTCTTTTACGGCCTTCCTCCACAATTCATTCTAATTCCCTCTCGTTACCTATTGTTACTTCCTTTGAATACTCTTTTCACTTTCTCTTGTGCTGTGACCTTTTTGATTTATTGTCCTCCTGGTCCTCTTTCTACTTTCTGCGTCGGCCTGCCTTGCTCTAATTCTTTCTTACTATTGGGTGACTTTAATTTAAATCTCTTCTATTCATGCCGCCTCCCCATTTCTTGCTATTTTAGACTTAGGTCTCTCTCCCCTTCATGTGTCCCCCTTCTCAGATTTCTGGAGATAAATAATATGTTCAATAACGGGTTGAATCCCTAAATAAACATTTTTATAGGACAAGACATTTGGTCTCTGGGAAGGACCGGATACTATATACATGCACCATTACAACGTGTTGATTATGGACAGGGATTGGTTGCTTGACTAAAACTGAATGGCCTTGAGGACGACCCACAGGGTCGAAACACGTGTCGGCTGAAGAAACTTCTTTTGGGTTTTGGGACAATAAAACAATCTAAAACTTGTGCATATTTTGCCTGATGGACTATGAACTTACTACATTGGATCACTAGATCGCATTTGGGAAGAGCGCCGATATCCAAGACCCAGCCAATTTTTACTGTCTATAATATATTTTAGGCATTTACTGGTGGTCTATGTGTCTGGAGCACGCAGTCTCCCACTTTGACAATCTTATTAGGGTCCCAGCACCTTCTATCAGATCGAACCCGTACAGCTTTTCTCTTAAATTCAACTTTTTCTCTATAGAATTCAAATCCCTTTATGGACTTGCTCCCATTTATTTTGTTCCCTCTCGTACACTTTGCTCTCAAACCCACTTTCTTTTAACTGTACCTCGCCCTCCATGTGCCTCTTCTCGCTTCTGTTCTTTTTCTTTGTTGGCTCCTCTACTGGAATGCTCTTCCCCATCGCTCTGCGGTCTATTCACTCCTATTCTATCTTTCGTGCTGCCCTAAAAACGTTCTTACTTCAATCTTAATTGTATTTTAGTCTCATTGCAAGTTATATTTTTTATTGTACTATCCTTTTCATTTCAATTGTACTGTAAATTGGTTCTGTACAGCGCCTTAGCGTAAGGCACTATTTAAATAACAAATAACTAAGAAATAAGAGAAGACACCATTATTGCCAGAGTCCTCCTGTCACAGTTAAGCAACCTTCCTTCTCAGGAACAGATATTCTCCCAAGTGTCGGTACCTTCAAAAAGGCTTGTAAAGAGGATAGTGGGGGTAGTCAATGGAGATTTTCAAAATGTCGGTTCTTCAGTGACGTTTGCCTTGCTAGAGTATCATCTATGCATTGGAGTCTAATTAATGGCATCACAACATGCACACAAGACTTCCATGTTGCTGCTCTGCATATTTCACTGAGCAATATGTTCCCCAGCAAAGACTCAGTTGCTGTTTTTATATTAGTCCTTCTAGGAGAATCTGGCGGACTTTAATGTAGTATTACTGCGTGCCTTTTATTTTCTGGGCTGTATGAAAGCTCGAGATGACTAGACTGACAAACAGCCTTTGCCTTTTCAAAGCAGTATCAGTACTCCTTCAATGTCCAGCGTGTGTGTTGCTTGCTGATTTAGAGTTGAAGTTGTAGGATTCGGGTTGACAGCCAGAAGATAGACTGATGTGGCTCTCCACATCATGGCACGCAAGAAATGTGCGAGTACGTAGAACAAATTTGCACCTGGGAAAATCGTAAAGGATTAATCTGCAAACCCCTCAATAAGCATTCTTGTAGAAGATAAAAGACAGGTCACAAAACATGAATCTGAAATCAGACCTCTGCGTGGGCTCAAGGGGGAGGAGGCTGCATCAGGTCAAACAGTAACAGAATGCACGCACAAAATGTATCTGAGCTCGAAAGTGAGGAGAAAGCTCCTTTATTTCTTAAGAATACTAATGCTTGTAGCATGTTCAGGTATTCAGGTTAGGACGTTTTAATACGTATTCACACATCATACAATTGTACTCTTTCCAAAACATTCTCATCAATAGCAGACCTCAGCAAATTGGTTTGGTTTTTCAAGGGTAATGATCATATCTTTAAGTTGACAATGTTAACCCATGAAAGGTAACACGTTGTTCAATTGGTTTTCTGTTGGATGACAGTAGAATTGGCGAGTAGTAACACAGGTGTGTCCTGGCTAGACATTATGTGTACGGCCCCTTCTAAGACTTCAAATGGCTGTTTCAATCATTTACACAATTCATGTTATTCATATGTAAAACAAGCATGGGGCCAGGACACCAACCTATCTTACACATATATCAACAGGATGTCGTGCCTGGGGCGAAACAGGACTTGTGATTCCGTATTGTGTCAGTGGAAATTCCTGAGAAAATTGGAAAGTCATGCATTCAAACGAGGTGTGAGAAGCAAATGCTGCAGTTTACTATGATTAGACAAACTGTGGCACATGCTGCAGTCAAAAGCCCCTCTTTTTTTTTTTTACTATGCTGTACTGGTGGATAAGCAAGCAGTTAAAACCCTGTTTGACTATCCTTAAACCCGCCCTAATTCCACCTCAGAGACAGAGTTTTTTTCCACTCATTCTCTGCTATAGCCGGTTAAAGACAAACTTTGTCCAATATCTTGATGGTTCCGTCCACCTTCGAAAGTCTGCAGTATTTTGCTCAGCGGTAGGCAAAAGAACTGCCCATCCCCAAATGCCAGGAAATTCCACTGTTAAAATAGAAGCAACAAGCACATTTAAGAAATCAGGGCCATATGTAACTTGATCATGTATATTAACATCAGCATGAATAAAATCTGGCCGGTTAGCCTAACTGGAATTCTTGCGAGATGGTGCCAGCTAGAATTCATCCAATACTGTTCGTTGCATAAAATACCACCAGTGATTGGTAGACCAATTTGGATCAGTCTTACTGCTCAAAGATACCTCAGTGAGCTCATGAACAGAATTGTAGAGTGAGCCAGAGTAGCTGTCAGGATCCTACGCGCCTGCCACCCAGCACAGCTACATGCGTGCAGAGATTCTGTTTATGGTATAACTGCACAGTAGTTAAAACCTACAAACTGCCTCTGCATTCATTTGTTTTACTGCTGTAGTTTTGGAACAATCTAATTTTATGTTCCATTCCGGGTTAAACCCGCAGATGCATTCTGGTATATGAATGCTGTCCACGAGGAAGAGGGCATGTGTACTGAGTACATTTGTTTGCAGCAAGCTACTAGGAGCTGGAAAGGCCCTGGTTGCCTTCACCTGTTCCAAGCCACTGCAGGCTAGGCTGCTGAGAGCTGAAGAGACAATTACAATCCACTGCTGCAGCCTACCAAAGCCATGGCTGGGCTTAGCTGAACACAGCTGCCTGACCCTGCAAACAGCTCGACCCTGTTGGGCTGTGGGCTGAGAGGGCCTTTATAAGCACACATTGAATAGAAGCAGTTGTTCAGTCAACTGCTTCCACTGGGAGTTGGTGCTTTTGAGCCTTTACTGAATATCTTGATTTTGAATTTGGTTTCTTGTTGCGGTTTGTAGCACCTTTCCAGTCTGCATGTTTTTTTTAACCTTTTGACTTCTGAAGTCCTGTTTTGCTGTTAAATACATTAATTTCTTTGCCAATATCTTTTCTGCCTTTCTGTAAACAGCGTTTTCTTTAAGCAATTCTGCTTCACAGACTTGTTCTGTTTCTGGCTAGATCTCTCTTTCTCTGCAATCCCATTCTCTTGAAGCTTTCCTGCTTGGTCCTTGCCTGTGATATAACCAGACTTCAGTTCATAGTTCTAGTGCCTGTTCTTAAGTTTTCTGAACCCCTCGTGTTTGCTATGTTGGCAGCGACCTATCTGGTCTGAATCCTTTTTCTTGTGTATTCTGATATTCCAGTATCTGCTTTGTACTGCGTTTCTCTATCCTGTCATGTACCTGGTTACTTCTTTCAACACTGCTTTCCGCCGGTATTACATCTTGGTCCACTATTGTGCTTCCGCTCTGTATCGGTTTACAATGTCACCCCTGGGGTGGTCTCAGTTCATATCAGATAAGGGAAAGACTTCTGTTGCCTTCGCCTAATCCGCTGGGAGTCTTACCTGCCTCAGTATATGGTCTCTAGTTTTACCCTTACACCAAGTACAACAATCTCTTTGGCATGCCCAACTCATGATGCTGCTGTATGACAGTTCAGGGTAATCCGCTGGTACCAAACCCAAGGGCTTTCCCTAATCCATGGAGACCCCTCATCATATTTCAGTACACCCTTTATTCTGGCCACTCCATGTTGCCCAGTATATTTGCTTGTCTTTGCTTTCTCTGTCGCTTTACACAGCCACCTCCTGCCCCTGCAGTTCCTGTGAATACCTGTCTCAACTCAGATCAGCGTGATATGTACCTTCTTTCTGTTATATGCTAGCATACCCTCAGGAAACTACCCTAATCTACTGTGCATACTGTGAGATCTAGCTTTTGCCCTGTGCTCTCCGGCCAGATTCCTAACAGTAGCCAAGTGAATATTCCAGATTTCTTTGTGTATGTGCAGTTCTAAATTTATAAAGTATGTGATTACTATGCAATTAAACCAACTCTCAAAAGAACCAATATCCTGTTTTACACAAATATTTCTCACGTCACCCCCAAATGGTTTACAATGAACCCTTTATGTTCCATCAGCTCCTAGAATTGGCCTTTGGCATTTTTAAAAATGATACCTTACACTAAGCAATATTAGATTGTGCCACTTGTAATCATTACCCCAACAATCTTTGCTAAGAAATTTGTAAAAATGTAATATAAAAAAAATCTGATTCACAGTAATCTGATTAGATGTTTTGGGGGATACCCTTTTAGCCTGGTTGTCAATGTTGGTACGTAATGAGCTAAGCAACCTTTTGGACCCTTAGTAGCCAGTGTGAGGAAGGCGTCAACAATACTGTTGGCTCCATCTGAGGTTCCATGTAGGTTACAGATCGCAGTCTTTTGAATCAAGTCAAGAAAGTCTTTTTTCCCCTAGATTGTGTTCTGTCCGGCACCAGCTCACGTTCCTGAGCAGATCCAAGACTCTGCAGGCCTTGGTGCTCACTAGGGGCCTCACTAGAGTTACATTTGTCTGTAGTTATTCCGGGTGTGCCCACTTCTTCTCACCAGGAAGACACAGCCCATCTGTGTAGAACCCCCCCCACACCACAAAGAAAAAAAATACCTACCTGCATGCCCATGCCCATGACCTTCACCTGGCATCATCACTCCTCATTGTTGTTTTGACGGTTACCATGATTCCAAAGAAAGACTTGCCCGTGCAGGTGTCTGTGACATGTTTCTTCTGCGAACTACAACCAAGTCTAAATGCTGTTTATCAAGACTTGCCTGCTTGTCACCAGTCGTCCTGCCAGTGGTTGCCATCCACCAGACCGTCCACCCTGGAGAGTCCAGTTGTCTATGTGAGAGCTCCTGCACAGTGGGGAAAGGTAATTGCTAGTCCCCATATGAATTGCTCTTCCCTTCCAGCCCCACTGACATTCTATTGAGCAGCTGTTTCTATCAGTCGTTTCTGCCCATTTGCTGCATGCTTGAAGGAATAAGCCTGCTCCTTGCCAAGGGTGTACCGAACCCTTCCCCTTCACCTTCACCTTCCCCTTCCCCTTCACCTTCCTGAGGCACCTATTTATTGTCTGGGGCTGGCAAGGAGGAAGGGGCGACTGCTTTTGGTGACCACATATGTTCCGATGCATTAACGGGACATACCAACCTGACAAATTCTGCTACATTCCAGGAATGGTACAGGGTGCCATAGCCACAATTATATATATTATTTGTATTAGCAGAACTGCTAAGAAGATTCGAAATTTAAGGGTCATTACATTTCTTTTTAAATTCAGTCCATCTCCAACAACATGCGGTTGTGAATAAAGTGATCTCTACAACACCGTGCTGCAAGTATACACTGCCACATTCTCCTTCTGGCATAAGTCACGATCTTTAAGAGAGGCGAGGGCTTCAAAAGGGATTTTGGCAACAAATCCCCTCAGAAATACCTTGGCTATAACTTGAGTTACCATCAGGTCCAGTGACCTTCTGGGTGATCCCAAAACAAGATTTGGGCACAACTAGGGAGGAGCAACCGAAATACTTTGGCCCAATGTAAACGGAAGCTGCAGGCTCAATTTGGTGGGAGGGGGGACAAAATAGAAAGATGAGAAACGCCTACACCAGGTATCTGGTAACGATGCCAGATACACATTTAGAATTCTTCACTCAATAGCCAGATTCCTGAATGTTTTTGACGGAGGGGCATCCAACTTTCCACAAGAATATCAAACAGGTGAACAAAAAACTATCCTCATGTAGTGGTTAACCCATGGGATTGTTTATTCATGAGGGATACTCAATTTTCATAGACTTCTTACAATACCATTGGTACTTGTATATGTACCAATATGAAGAGTAGCTAGTGGGGGCAGGCATACATGGCTTTTAGAAGAGAGACATTAGCTGCTTAGATTATATTGCAACCATCGGTCTGCAACAGCAGTCTTATTGTCTTTAAGAGGACAAATACGGGCGTTGGCACAGTCTCTTTTGGGATGGATATAAACAGTTAGGAGGTAGCTGTGAGTTCCTGCAATAAAGTCTACACGTTCCGTTTGTTATACAGTATTAGAGTTGTCCAAACTGAGTTTGCTCACACGTACCATTAGTCCTCCACTAGGCTTGCAGGTTCTCACAGGACAGTCGTTTGTGTTATAGCACCTGCATGAGGTCCCCTCCCTTTTTTTAAGCACACCCAACCTTCCCCAACCATGTTGCCAACCTCATGAGCATAGATTAGATCATGCAAGTGATTTAAACATGGCACACTCGTTAGGCTCCCCCCCAGATTAAGCTACAAGGTACTCTTGTAGGTTACCGAAAGACAAACTATACGCCACATTAGATTTGAGCACAAAGAGCCTTTGCGGATTACTTTTCCTTTTTGCAGGTTAATGGCTGGAGAGCTTGATGTTCACCAACTAGTTGGAAGTTCAACTACAACAAGCTGTGGGGACAGACTATTTTGCACACCATATTTCCCAAGAGTGTGCATCAATCTTAAGGGTTCCTTCCATACATGCTACAAGAGTTGAAGATAGTGTTACTGTTATCAGATGGGGATACAGGATTCTTAGTATCGGATGTAGCAGTAAAAAGATGGAAAGGATTTAATAACTTGTTTGGGGTAACTACGATCACATTGGTATTATGTGACAAGTGTGTTTCAGTAATTAAAAAGGTAACTATGTTATGGGGAGGCAGACTTGCTCGTGTTAGCCTTTCGGTTTACTATATTTTGATGATTTATGGCATCTATTGCTTAGACAAAAAAACAAGCGTCTCATTTACAGGCGTTCACCCGCTCACCTCATCTGCCTCCATGATCCTGTCTGCACTCAGTCATCGATCAACCCAACCAATTAGTTGCAACACCGAAACATATCAAGTTAAAACTGGATAAAAGAACAGCAGTGCTAGGAGATCCCCTCAGTAGCTGTGTCAGAAGCCTTCACTAGCCATCCCAGTACCTGCTGTTCACAGGTATCCAACTACAATTCCTTTACCTTTATTCCAGCCATGCATCGGTCTTCAACTGGGAAAACTGGAAGCTCTTCGTTCTTCTCCAATGTCTTATAGATATTCCGAAAATTCACAACATCATCTGGTCCAATGAGCAGCAAGCTTAGACCTTCATTGGCAGCTCGTGCCGTCCTGCCACTTCTGTGAACGTATAGCTCAGAGGTACGTGGAACCTGTGAGAGAAAACCAGCAGCAGTTTTTGGATCACAAAAAGAAAGCAACAGGGCGTCGCAGAAAAAGATTGATGGCTACAGAAAGAACTCTTTCGTACAACGCAATCCCGTTATTCATGGTCCATTCTCCTAGCGTTGAACACACCCATCAAATTGTATTCCAATGTAACAATGTCACCCCAATTCCTCATTTCGGACAGTTCATTTATGAGCACCCCAGGTACAGTCTTTAAAGCATCCTGCCCTCTCCACATAAACTACCTTTCACCCTTTTCGGAATCACTCACACCATAAGTGTTCTGAAAGCCCACATGCAAAGCCAACACAAAAAAAAGAAATGAGGGAGAGACACATTACATGGACCACCGTGCTTTCTACATACATATGCATCAAATACAACACTCCTCAAACAGCGAGGCAGTTGTGTTTAAGCATACGCCAATTAGTTTCAACATATCTGGTTCAGCTCTCGCAGCATCTAGGATAGAAAAGGACTTCTATGAATTAAAAAGAAAAAACAATGCCATATTAGCACGTCCAACGTCCAAGTTGCTGCTGGGCAGTCCACAGAATTCAATGTCCAAGCAGAAACCTTGCATCTACACCGGTGTATGTATTCATTGTAGCAAACTACAGTATTTTTGTGAGTGGAATGGCTTTGCAACACCCTCTCTTGAGTACAAGTGTAAATGATATTGACAGTGCAAATACCAAAACGGTAAGCTATCTTTCTTCAGCATATGGAAAAATACCCATTACCACTCTACTGCCAAGTACGTGGCTATCCATATCCTCAACAAACCCCTCCATTGCCATGAAAGGCCCTCTTCTTGGCAAACCCACCTAAGTGTGTTGCAGCATGTTGGCTGTTCTAACAAATGCAGTGAAGCGGTCATCATCGGCGGACATAGTTCTGACGATTCATAGCAGAAAGAGATGTGTGCTTTTTTTTTTTTATATAAAAACAGTGCATGTCCTACCTGATAATGGAGCACATGCTGCACATTCGGTATATCGAGCCCACGGGCAGCAACGTCAGTTGAAAGAAGAATGCAGCTAAAAAATATATTTAGAAACATTAACTGGGATTAGGCAAATTAAGACTTTGCCGTAGAACAAGAGCTAAGTAAACAAGAATGCATAGACTGACAGCATATACAAGGTGGCAAAGCAGAGTCGCAGTCCCCTTTTCCACACCTTGCACTTCCCTTTTGTGCTGCATGACTGCCAATGGCAAATCTCTACATCTGTCCCAGAACCTCTTACAGGGTGATCTAACATTAGGACCCAGCCTCCTCTTGCAGGTATGCTCCATACCACCACAGTACTTTTCTAGAAAGAAATATTTCCCGGCGTTTCCCCCAAGCGGTTCTTTTTAAAATGTTTATATCACTGCCCTTTTCTTCAAGGGTTCGGGTAGCTAACCATCTCTTTTGCAGTCATCTTGCACAACTTCAAGGATCGCTTAAAGGCCTGGCTGGGAGGCATGTATTTATTTTTAAATTTGTAGAGGCGCGCAAAGCCCGCAGGCATCTAGGTGCTGAAGCCTGCGGACGGTCAGTGTGGTACCTTTGCAGGCAACGTTTGTCCATAGGCAAGTGGGAACAGTTTGTTGAATAGGTGGGTTGTCAGCTTTTTACAGAAAAGATGGAAGGAGGGTTCCTCCCGAAGCGTGAGAGGGAGATTGTTCCAAAGCGTGGTAGAGCGGACGGGGAAGCTGGAGCCACCTCCTCTCTTGCGCTTGAATCTCGGCGTGCTGATGCAGTGGGTGGATCGGAGGGGTCTGCTGGGCATAAGTCTCTTGATCTTCTGGGCAAGGTATGTGGGGGCATCAATGGATAGGCATTTGTGCGTTAGGGCAAGGGTTTTGAATAGGATTTGTTTGTGTAGAGGAAGCCAGTGAGCAGATCTTCTTGTCTCCGAGATGCGATTGTGGTTGCTCAGGTTTAGCGCGGCACGGAGAACATTGTTGACTGGGGGCTGCAGGAGGCAAAGGAGGAGTGGACGATGGCAGTAATTAGGGGAAGTAGGTGTTCTGTGCAGTCCTTTAGAGGGGCTGGACAGGTGCACCTTTGCAGCTGGAGGGCTTGAGGCCCTTTGATTACAGCTGCTAGGTTCGGTGTGTAGACAGGGAGGAACTCGAATGGCGGGATTTGGGTATGTGAGTGGGGATGGGTAGTTGAAGGTCTTAGATACTTGTGAATTTCTTGCTAATTTTTGCTTGTAGTTGAGCGACTTTTATCCAGTGAGGGCATCCTGGACTTTTGCTACACCAGAGGTCGTCTTTTACCTTAGGGGGGGGGGGGGGGGGGGTAATAGGAGTATCTAGCTCTCGGAAGATGGTGAAGAGTTCTCTGGGGCTGGAGGAGACCTTTGCTATTCTTTTGTTGTTGGAGGATTTGGCAGCATAGATAGCATGCTTATACTGGTGGGAAATGTTGGACAAGAGGACTGTTAGCGGTCGTTGGGTCTTTCTGCCAGGCAGCTTCTGCTATTCTTTTTTTGCTGTGGATTGCACAGTAGTCGGTGGGGAACCACGAGTTGCAATGACTAGTGTTTTTAGCTTTCTGGCCTTTGAGAGGGGCTAGAGAGTCAATAGCGTGGTCTAATAGCGAGTTGTAGTGGTCCACGAGGGCCGATTTGTCATGGTCGGGGGAAGGGAGTGATAGAGAAGGGGGTGAGGCGAAACCTGGTAAAGTTGCATGAGCTGCAGGTGAGATTGGGGGGCATAGGGGTGCTGGTTTGGCCTCTTGTCTGGTATGGGACTGGAGAATGATATGTCCATGGGCACGGTAAGTTGGCAGTGATGGAGATATTGCAGTTGTGATCCAAAAGCCAACCTAGAGTGCGGCCACGTCTATGTGTGGGATTGAGGATTTGTTGGGTGCAACCCAGGGCAGTGGTTGTTTTGGCAAAGGCTGATGCATCTGCTTCCGTGGGGTCGTAGAAGTCTAGGTTGAAATCGCCAAGGATGGCAACTTGGGGCGATGGTTTTAGGTTGGTGGCGACGAGTTGGAAGAGGTTGTTTTCAAATGCCGTGATAGGTCCTGCCGGACAGTAGATGAGGTGCAAGGTGATGGTGGAATTGGGCAAGCAGGTAAGTTTTGGCAGAGATGGATTCGCAGTGGGGGATTTTGGTGGTGGAGCGCAGAGGGATATCAGAGGGGTGGTGAACAAGTTGGAGGAGGGAGGAGGGAGTCGGGTGGGAGGTGTGGGCAACTGAGTGGGTTGCTTAAACACACAGAAGCGAAGACAGCGGGCGACAGCTTAGACTTGGTTCTGGTGGGGCAGAGGACCAGCCCAGAAGATGTTCCGGACAGGAGGAGGGGGTGATATTGCATGTTGGCATGGCTGGCAGAGACAAAAGTCAAAAGGCCTTGACTGCAGGCCTTCACTGATGGCCGCCTGTGCCTTCCGGCTAGGTAGTGGGGGCTCAGATGAGCCCAGCAGAGGCCAATCGGCATTCTGCAAGGGCGGAGCAGGCAGGAAGCCTGTTAAACCGCACGGCAGTGCAGCAGCCATTTTAGCAGCGTGAAAAGGGTCTGCTGGCTCCATGGAAGCGGCGTGGAGGCTCATCCTGGGCATCACGATCATGCCGGTTCCTGGTGCCTCAATGAAGCATTGACAGCGGTGAACATAGCACATGGTATACTCCAGAAAGTTACTGTCATTACGTCAGTAACCCAGACATGTGGACCTCCGCTCACAGATGTCCAACCAATCAATGCCCATCCAACAGCATTACAGGGAGACAGGCCATGATGAACCCAGGGAGGGAATCAAAGACTCCATATAGTCCCAATAAGGAGAGAGACAGCAGAGCAAAAACTGGCAGGACACACAACAAATGGCAACTGAGCCTCCTCAGTATCTGTATTGCTCCAGGCTTCAGAGACCTCTCCTTCGGCTTTCCCTCAAATCTGTATTTAGCTCCATTCAGTGATGGCCCCTCCAGCAGCTGCAGGTAGGTCCCTCGAGGGAACTATAGTCCCTTTATCCGCTCCTGCCTATGCTGTCCCCATGGGCCATAACCACAGACTGTCAACACCTGGATCCTCCTGCTCTAGGGCACTACCCTGCACACTGCCAGTGCCCTCGTGCCTCCAACTCCATGCCACACAATGTCAGCTAGTTCTGACTCTTTCAAGTCACATGAATCTCAATTGAGAACAGGGTGTCAAAGAAACTAATAGACTGATCATTCAGGATTGCCTACGATAGCACAACGTTACATTAGACAACCTTTCCTCTCTCTCCCGGTCCTGCCCGCTTCATGGCTTCCCAAGGGGACAGTGCTCAAAGCTGTGGCAACATATAGGCGTAGTCTAGAGAAATCAAACCAATTTCCCCAAACTGTTGAAGGACCTGTAGATCAGAGACGAACATGAAAACGCTGACTCGGGGTCCTGTGGCTGTGGTTCCCGAGTGCACTCTCTTAGCTCGTAAAGACATTGGGATTGCTTTTTTGTGGTTTGCAAATCGGCAGTTGCCTTGCTCCCAAGATGCTGTAAATCATTGCATAATCATATGTGGGGCCATAGTGCTGAGCCTCGAGGCACCATTCCTTCCGACTGACTTCAGGTGTCAGACAGTGTAGATGCTCCCTCAGCGACCACCATATAGACATTAATAGACCTTTTCACCAACTGTTACAGGCTTTAAGCAAGGCCTGAAAGTATGATTAAAGGGTATCCTCCCTCCCCCACGCACGCCCTGCACAGCAGCAGGAGGAGGAGGGTGATATTATCTGCAGGTGCCAACATTTCAAATTGCAAGCTACTAGCCAGCCATAAAAAGTCACTCACTACTTCAATTTTAAACAACACATCACACCATTTCCTATTCCCCAAGGCTCAATCATCATTAGCCAATGGCTAGTGGTAATTGTGCATTTTGAGCCAGATATCACAGCCGGACAAAAAACACCAAGAAAGGATGAAGTAATACTTGCTAGGAACAAGTTACTTACCTGTAACTGTTGTTCTCCAGCATGGGTCTGGCATGGATTCACATGCTCATGAATATTCCCCGTCGTCAGGCTGGGAATCCTCGGTAAAGAAAAAACCAGTATCAGTTTCGTTTCTGATCTGTCTTTCGTAGTAATAACCAATCACTGGTCTCTGCGTCATACTGACCACAGCCAATGACTGCCCTCTACCTAAGCACCGCCTCTGGCAGCCATCTTCAGATTTGGAAGCACGTGAAGTGGCAGTATGACCAAGTGAAGAGCCGCAGAGGGGTAGGCGGGAGGGTTCGCATGTGAATCCATGCCAGACCCATGCTGGAGAACAACAGTTACAGGTAAGTAACTTGTTCCTTCTCCAGCATGGGGTCTGGCATGGATTCACATGCTCATGAATAAAGAATACATAGCAGTACACACATGCACAACCACGGGAGGTGGCAAAGGCTCAACATTAAGCATCACATCAACTCAACATTAAGCATCTTACCTCCTCACCAGGCTCACCTCAGGCGAACAGGTTGCGCAGCACTGCTTGGCCGACCCTGGACTCCTCCCTGGAATCCCGGTCGACGCAGTAGAATTTCGTGAAGGTGTGCGTCGACCTCCACGTAGCAGCCCTGCATATGTCCAGCAGGGGCACACCAGATAGGAACGCCGTGGTAGCTGCGATCGCTCTGGTGGAATGGGCTCTCGGACGGCCAGGCAGCGGTCGGTTTGCCAACCGGTGACAGTACATGATACAGCCGGAGAGCCATCTGGAGATGGAAGCCTTCGAGAGAGCCTTCCCCTGATTGACAGGTCCAAAGTTCACAAAGAGTTGTGACGTCTTCCGAAAACCTTTCGTGCGGTCCACGTAGAACTTCAGCGCTCTAGCTACATCCAGCGAGTGCAAAGTCCTCTCAGCCGGCGACGAAGGCGACGGGAAGAACACAGGTAACACCAAGGGTTCGTTGAGATGAAAGTCCGACGGTACCTTGGGCATGAAGGAGGGGTGCGTCCTGAGCACTACCCTCGTGTCGTGGAAAGTCAAGTACGGGGCCTTGCAGGAAAGGGCCTGGATCTCTCCCACTCGTCGTGCGGAGGTGATGGCCACGAGAAAAGCTGTTTTCCACGATAGAAACTTCAACGGGGCCGAGTGCAGAGGCTCGAACGGAGGTCCCATGAGTTTGGTCAGTACCACGTTGAGCTCCCACGCCGGGGCCGGAGCCTTCACCGGCGGGAACGATCTGAACAGTCCCTTCATGAACTCTTTCACCAGACGATGAGACCACAAGGACGTCCGGCCCGTGGTTCTGGTGTATCGGGAGATCGCAGCAAGATGAATCTTGATGGACGCGTGTGCCAGACCAGCTTTGGCCAGCGTCAGCAGGTACGGCAGCACTTGGGGAGCCGTAATCCGTAGAGGGTTAATCTTCTGTGCGTGGCACCAGACAGAGAACCTCTTCCATTTGTGTCCGTAGCATTTAAGAGTCGAGGACGCCCTGGCCTTTGCAAGAACCTCTCTGCAGTCGGCCGGTATGTCGTATCCTCCAAACTCTAGCGCTGCAGGAGCCAGGCCTGCAAGTTCAGCGACTTCGGGTCGTGGTGGAGGATGGCGCCTCCTTCCCTGGAGAGTAGATCCGCGTCCGCCGGCAGCTTGATTGGCGGGGACGCCGACAAGTCCAGAAGGTCCGGGAACCATATCTGCCTCGGCCACGCAGGTGCGACGAGGATCATCCTGCACCGTGACCTCTTGAGCTGGTTGACGAGCCGGATTAGCAGAGGCAAGGGAGGGAACGCGTAGAGGAACAGGCCCTCCCAGGGGAACGAGAAAGCATCGCCCATGCTCCTCGTCTGGGGAAACCTGCTGGCGAACCTCCGGCACTTGGTGTTCGTCGCCGTCGCGAACAGGTCGATCTGGGGTGTGCCCCACCGTCGGAAGAGGCGATCCACCAGATCCTGCCGTAGTTCCCACTCGTGGCACGAGCGCAGCTCCCTGCTGAGTGAGTCGGCGATGGTGTTTTTTATCCCTGCCAGATGAAACGGCACCAGAAGAATCCCTTGGGCGACGGCCCAATGCCACAGGTCCTGCGCCTCCTTGGACAGCGCTGGGGACCTGGTTCCGCCCTGTTTCCTGATGTAAAACATGGTGGTGGTGTTGTCGGTGAAGATCCTCACCACCTTGCCCTTGAGGGACGGAAGGAAGGACCTGAGGGCCCAAAACACTGCACGGAGCTCCAGGACGTTGATATGCAGGGACTTCTCCGTCGGGAGCCAGAGTCCCCTTGCGTGCAGATTTTCGGTGTGCGCTCCCCACCCTTCTAGGGAGGCATCCGTGGTCACAGTCACCTGGTGGGCTGGGGTCTGGAAGTCCATGCCCGCCGTCAGATGCGCGCGGGTGCCCCACCACCGTATCGCTCGTCGGAAACTCTCGTCGAGCTTGATCCTTTCCTCGAAGCTGCCCGTCGTCTGGATCCAGCGCGCATCCAGGAACTCTTGCAACGGGCGCATCCGGAGCCTGCACATGGGAATGAGGTAGATGCAGGAAGACATCATCCCGAGGAGGGACTTGATGGACCTCACCTTGGCCGCGTCGGCCACCAACATCCGTTGCACCTTGCCCAAGATGGTCCTGGTCCTCTCCTCCGACGGGGAGGCCAGAAGGGACACTGTGTCGAGCCTCGCTCCCAGAAACAGTGCGACTTGCGCGGGCACCAGGTGGGATTTGGCGTAGTTCACGGAGAATCCCAGGTCCGTGAGGAGTTGGACGGTCCTTGCCGTGTGGACCACGGCGAGCTCCCTCGTCTTGGCGCGGATGAGCCAGTCGTCCAGGTAGGGGTAGACGTGAATCCCCTCGCGGCGCAGCTGCGCCGCCACCGGTGCGAGGCACTTGGTGAAAACCCTGGGTGCCGACCGCAGTCCGAAGGGAAGGGCTTTGAACTGGTAATGACGCCCTTGGACCACGAATCTGAGGAATTTTCGGTGCCCCTTTAGGATGGGAATGTGGAAGTAGGCATCCTCCAAATCCAACGACGATAGGAAGTCTCCTTCCTCCAGCTGACCCAGGACGTGCTGGAGGGTGACCATCCGGAACTTCTGCGCCTTGATGAACTTGTTCAGGCGTCGCAGGTCCAGGATGGGGCGCCATCCTCCCGTCTTCTTCTTCACGAGGAAGTAACGCGAGTAGACTCCGGAGCCCCGAAGCCTCTTTGGGACGAGTTCGATGGCGCCCTTTCTGAGCATCGCCTTTACCTCCAGGAGAAGTTGAGGGACGTGAAGTTCTTTCCTGGCCACGGGGGGGACGCGCGGGCACCTTCTTTGAAACTCGAGCGCGTGGCCCCGGGCCAGGGCGTCCAGCACCCAACGGTCGGTGGAGATGGACTCCCACACGCTGACGAAGCCCGCCAGCCGGCCTCCCACCGGGGTGCTTCGGTGGGGGCCCGACCCCACGGCCGGTTCAATCCTGCTTGGACGCGGCCTTGCCGCCTTGGCCTCCTTGGCGACGACGGCGGGGGCCGCCAGACTTGCCTCGTCCTCTGTAGGCCTCTTGCGACGACGAGCGGGCCGCTTGACGGTAGGAAGCGAAACCGCCGCCGGAACCTTTGGAGGCGCCCTTGCCTCCGCCGCTCCGAAAGGGCGTCCGCCGTTGCTGCAGTACTCCAAGGGCCCGGGCCGTCTCAGTATCCGCCTTGATGGCCTGAAGGGAATCGTCCACTGTCTTCCCAAACAGGTTGTTCCCGTCGAAGGGCATGTCCAGGACCCTGGTCTGGACGTCCTGCCGAAAGTCCGTAGCCTTGAGCCATCCGCGACGTCGAAGGCAAACGCCGTTGCCCATCTGGCGGAACCCAGTGTCGGCGATGTCCGTCGCCACGGTGATGGCGTGGTCCGAGGCCACCTCACCTTCCTGCAGGATCTCAAGGGCCTCCGCCCTCTTGTCGTCCGGCAGAAAATCCAGCAGGGGAGCTATCTTGTACCAGAGTTCCCTGTCGTAGCGGGCCACGATAGCCAAGGCGTTGGCCGCTTTAATCGTCGTCGCCGCCGACGAGATGACTCTGCGTCCCATGGCATCCAATTTCTTTCCCTCGCCGTCCGGCGGGGAAGTCGACGTGGAGGCCGCACCCCCCCCGCTTTCTTCCTGGCTGCCGCGGAGACGACGGAGTCCGGGGTAGGCTGCGCCCGGAGGCATAGGGGGGCCGAGTCCGGGACCCGGTACTTTTTCTCGTACCGGTCTCTTTTCGCTGGCGTCGTGGAAGGGTTCTTGAGGAGGGAAAGGCCCTCATCCCAAATGTCGTCCAACAGAGGCACTGCGAGGACCGTCTTCCTCTTGGTCTCGCGCCGTTGGTAAAGGAAGCCTTCCTTTTTCTTCTCCTCAGGGCAGAGTTGGAAAAGCTCGGATGCCCTGGCGATCATTGAGTGGAACGATCCAATCTCGTCGGGCGGAGAAGCCCTGGGGGGAGGCGACGACGGAAAATCCTCGTCGTATGCCTCGTCGTCCGTACCCGTCGCTGCCGTGTCAGTCCCCGTATCATCCCCTCGGGTGGACGGGGAGGAGGGCTGGACGGGGCGCGACGGTTGAAAGGGAGGCGGTGGATGGATCCTTCTTTTCTTGGTAGGGGGAACACCAGAAGGTCCCGGTTCTGGATCCCCCGACGGGAGAGGTTCCTCCGTCGGTAACGGTAGTCTCGTCCTTATCTCGGAGCATAAGGACTGTATAGCCAACAAAATGGCCGCTGAGTTGTCTTGCGGCGCTGGCAGAGGGGAATCCGACGGGCGAGCAGGGGCCCCGTCGGTATCCTCGACGATGTCGTCGTCGTCACCTGCGTCGGGGCCCATTCCGACGGGCTGGTCTTGTTCCACGCCTCGGCCGTGGCTTAAGACCTCGATCAGTTCCTCTTCTGAGGTTGAGGCCGAATCTACGACGACGCCCTGCCCCCCCTTCTTCCCCACGGAGGGTTTCACGGGGGTCCTATCGATGGGCACGAAAGAAGACTCCCTCCGAGGAGGCAGGGAGATTCTGGGCCCCGAGGCCGCCACCACTGGTGCAGCCTCCACAGGCTGGGCCAGGGCCGCCGCGACCGTTTCGATAGAGGGCTTGGTCGAATGGATCAAGGCCTTCACCACCTTAGGTGCGCTCACCGCCTTATCCTTGAGGGAGGGGGCACTGCCACGCTCCTCCTCTGCCTTAGAGCTCGACCGGGGTCTCTCCAGGAGCTTCGCCGGGTGCTCGGCCTTCCTCTTACCCGACCCAGAGCGTTGGCTCGTGGTTGATGGTGCCGGGGAGGGTGCGCCCTGCCTGGCGCCCGTAGAGCCCGACCGTTCGGCGCTCCCGGTGCCAGCGGACTCGTGGTGCTTGGCCTTATGTTGGGCCCCCGTCGCCGGGGCGCCCTCAAAGGTCTTAGAAGACCGCTCAGATTTCTTCTTCTTCTCGCCAGACGGGCTCTTACCCTCCAGCCAGCTGGCGAGACGTTGATGGCGGTCCTTCATGGTCCGTTCCGACATGTTGCCGCAAAACGCACAGTCCTTCTCCACGTGCGTCTTGTCCCCATGAAGGCAGTAAAGGCAGAAAGAGTGTTCGTCCTCCTTGAAGACGTTCTGCAGCTGGCATCCAGGGCAGGCCCTGAACAGCTTTCCGGGCGTCGAGCTTCCCTTCTCCTGGGCCATCTCCGAGACCGGGCCTGAGAAGCTTCTGGAGTCCTCCGAAGTGTAGCTCGACGAAATCTTCACCCTTGAGGGGCACAGATGAATCCGACACGGGTCCCCGTTGATCGGATGTAGGATCGGTGGAGCTTGAGGCTCTTTTGACCGAAAGAATCGAAGTTTTTGTGAAAAAGCGCGAAAAAATAGCACTAACGCTCGAGAGCAATAGCACGAGGATCCCAACACATGAACGTGCGGTAAAAATCAGAAGATGGCTGCCAGAGGCGGTGCTTAGGTAGAGGGCAGTCATTGGCTGTGGTCAGTATGACGCAGAGACCAGTGATTGGTTATTACTACGAAAGACAGATCAGAAACGAAACTGATACTGGTTTTTTCTTTACCGAGGATTCCCAGCCTGACGACGGGGAATATTCATGAGCATGTGAATCCATGCCAGACCCCATGCTGGAGAAGTATGCTAGCGTAATCTTGCTTGCCCAGGAGGGTGACCGTTGCTGCGCAGGGAGGGAGGGGGAGGGATACCATGGCTTGACAAAAAACCATGATCACAAAATACTTGCTGGTATAAAAGTATTGTAAGGCATTTACAATGGCCCAGGAGGATGCAGTGTGGCTAGAGGATGAGAATAGCTATCTAGGCCTAACAACAACGAGCACGGTGCTATATACCTAGGATTTCAGATTGCCACACCAGAAGAGAGCAGGGCGCTACATTTCTAGGGCAAAGACTGGTAAGGATCTATTGTTCGGGAACTCTGGAAAAAGCCACATCCCCACAATTGAAATACTGCAACACTTTGCAGGGTTCGTAATTGAGGGGAGATGGGAGCTATTTAGCTCCTGCTTGTAGACTAGAAGAGTCTGGTTAGCTTGACACTGACATGTACCAGGAGCTACTTTTGGCTCCTCAGGCCTGCTGAGGCCTAACAAACACACCTATGTGAATTGAACTCTGCATTTGGGACAATCCTATAAACATTAGGCCACATCTATGAGACATTAAATCATAAAGGGTCATAAATAATGGAGAAAATTATAGGTTTACATCTAATGTGGCAGTTAGATTTGCAGAACGCTATGTACTAGCTCCCGATTCCCCAGTGGTAGCTCCTGGTCACTGGTCAGTGCTGGATACCCAGGAGCTGCTTGTACAATATTAATTTCGCCCCTGCTTTGGGGAGGAGCCATCGTAAACTATTGCCATGGTGATGCTTCCGGTATTCTGGTTTTAAATACATAGTACCTACGGGAGGTACTCAACTCCATCCTAAGAAAAGTCTATAACTGTGTACATTCCTAGTGTATGTGTGGTCTGTTGATTCCAAGCATCAGTGGCCATAGGTAGGTTGCATAAAGATCCTAAGATGAACCTGATAGGTAGGTGTATTGACAGGTGGGAAAACGAAACCTCCTTTAGGATTCATCGAGAAAAGGAGGATGTTGGGGTACTCATCTGCTCACAAATGCTGAGTGGAGGAGAAAATTTGGTAGTGGATGCACCGCTCCGCTTTCAGGATTGTGAACATCAATGATCTGCTTTCAGACACCCAACCTCTCCTTTTCTATATATTATAGGGAAAGGTCAGGCAGCCTGCCAACGCCAATAGTTGGGGGGTGGAGGGGGCAAATCAACCAGCACAGGACCAGAAGAACCTAGTCTGCTCCGCTTTTTAGACAGACTCAAAAACAACCATCGGAAACCAAGCCTGTTCCCAGCACATGGAAGCACTGTAAACAATACAAATAGGCAAGCTGCACAACACCACAGTTTAGATCAGAGGGCCATGAATAACATGGACAAAAAAGATTAGCGTGCAGAGCAGGGGAGCTACTGTGAACACTAAAAAGTTTGGCATAAGAATTAAAAGATAAAAATAGGAGGGATAGACAAATTATATGTAAAGAAAAAATAAAAATGTCGACTGAGAGACTATTTATAATGTTTCAACAGAGGAGAAATCAAGGAAATGTTGAAAAGAAAGTCAATCGAACCCAGACTTCTACCCTTTTTGTAAAAACCTTCGAGGGACAATGCTTCGGGAATTGTTGGAGAAAAAAAAGGACATAAAATAAGCGCATTTTCCCGCTCTTCAATTCGACATTGGAAAGGCGGCAGACTTAACTACAGAGGCTGGGCATAGGCCTTCCTTCTGGCCAGGGACAGAGTGAGAAGGTAGGCCTGGAAATAAACTAATTCCAGAAGAAGTCTCTGAAAGGAACCTACATTTTGAGATCGGACCCTTGTGCGAGGGTGAAGATGTTCGTTGGAGTTATTAACTGACACCTGTAAAATGATTTTCCCGCTGATCGCTGAGCAGATGTGTTTGGAAAGCAGACAAATACTCCCTGCACAACTTTATGTAATGTTGTATTCATTGCTGACCTCTGTTAAAGTCAGATGACCACATAAAAATAATCACATTGTTATGGGCTACCTTTACAGTAGGATCACTTACATCCTCGTTTAAGGAAGAACAAGTACTAGCAGGAAAAAAGGTGGTGCAACATGCTATTGTCAGATTCACAGCAGAAGTCCTAAAATGAGATTACATATCTTAAAAGCGATCGCCAAATCCTTCACCTGGGGCGCAGTATCAACTATGCTTGGGTAGGACTTGCTCTTTTTTCTCTTGCAGATATGCACTACACTCTCCAATCAGAAGAGCTCCCAGGCACTCTTAGCTCTCGGAATGGACAATGATACGATATAATTCAGCAATTCAAACCATAAACCACGACAGGAATACCCATCCTCCCGCTATATACAATTACCCGGGACCCGGAAAATGGGCCCACTGGCACTTAGTAGCCATGCGACACATTTAGGTAGAATTGCAAAGATTAGCCAAGGTGGTGTCTGATGAAGGCATGCTACCCTGGGAATTGATGCCATGAACTCCTTCTCCCGGGGCGCAGTATCAAGTATTCTTGCTTTGGACTTGCTCTTTTTTCTCTTGCAGATCTGCACTACGCTTTCCAATCAGATGAACTCTCTAGCACTCCTAGCTCTCGGAAGGGACAATGATAAGATATAATTCAGCAATGCAAGTAACCATCCACCCGCTATAAACAATTACCTGAAAAACGGGCTCACTGGCACTTATAAACGAGCTTCAGCAATGGACGGACTGGTCCATCTAAAGGGAATACGCTCTGAATCAGGCGAGGAATCTGGCAAGGCAAGCTCCTGCAAGTGACCTGGAGGTGCTGCCGCTTGTCCCTAATACTCTCAACGCACACCAGATCAGGAACACCATAATCCCTGCTGCATATAACGCTGCCAGTTCAGACACACCACATACATCACAGCCTGATCTGTTGCTTGACATTCGGGCATACCGAGTACCAGTCTTCATACCTAGGATGTACTCGTATGTCCAACAGAACTGAAGTAAATGCACACTGAGAAGGTGTCATACTATAAGTAATCTACATACCCAACACGACAGAGGGATGACAATAGTGGCTGTTGCTGGTCCCTAGGTCCACTGAACACCAGTCACAGAATTTAGCTAGGACTTGTAAGTCTGATAGAACAGAACAATGAGAATGTACTTAATGAAGTGTGTCTAATATGCCGTACTGTTGTTAATATTTTCTTAATTTTGCAAGATTGTATGGTGTAAAATGGGCTACTGCATTTTTATTAGTTTTACAGATTTGCGTATACTAGTTGGACAGTATTCAAATAAACCTGTTCCTTTGGTTATGCTTCATACAAAACAATCTTTGCATTTAAATCGAGTTCACCTATATCTTCAAACCAAGCACCAAGCTCCACCTGTTATTCAATGCACTTACTTGTCGCGTTCAGCAAAACGCTCCAGATTTTTTAGCCTCTGCTTCTGATGCATGTTTGCGTGCAGGGGTAAAGGGGTACAATCCAATATGGTAAGAAGTCCATTCAGGCGCTTGATACAGTCTATGCTGTTGGCGAAGACCATGGTTCGTCCTGGGTACTGGAGTAGAAAATAGTACAGGTAATAGTCCTTCTCATTGGCTTCACAGTGGATCTTAGTCTCCGTCAGGGTCTCTACCGTGGCTTCCTTCCGCGTGAGATCAATCACCTTGGGTTTCCCCCGCATGCCGATCTTCTGGATCAGCGCATCGAGCTTGGACTCCCTGTCCATTTTCTTTGAGTTCTTCTTTTGTAGGACCCGCAAAGGGGCTTGGTGGATCAGAGTGAGAGTTGCAGAAAATACAAACGTCTGCCTCTTGGGGTTGTAGACTGAATCATTTAACAGCTCTAGTAGCTGTGATAGTTCAACAAAATGTCCCCGTTCTACCATTCTGTCAGCTTCATCGATCACAAGGCACCTGCAAAGTAAAACCCAATGTAAATTAGCAAAACTCAAAACTACATGACTGTGAATAGAATGTTCTAAATGTGCAATCATGCCTTCAGGCTACCCTCAGCCATCCCCTCCTCCTCATGCATACATGACTGACTGTCTGCTATTCAGTCATGGTGTGCTGCAAACGACCTCTGCCTCAATGCCAATAAAACTGAGATTGTTCGCATTGCGACCCCTGCTTCCACTCTCACTCTGGCCGGCCTTACTTGGCCCTGCGCACACCCCCACATGTGAAGCCAAAAACCTTGGGTTCATCTTCGACTCCACTCTCTCCTTCTCTCACATTTCTGACATCTCAAAAAAGTCTATCAACTACACCTCCTTAGAGGCACTCTACCTTTTCTAATTTTTCCCCCAGCGTCTCACTGTCTCCAGAGCCCTGGTTCTCTCTAGGCTGGACTACTGCAACAGTCTCCTCCTCAAACTTCCTGCTTCGGCCCTACGCCTTCTGCAACTCATCCAGAACAGAAGCGCAAGAGTTCTCCTTGGACTCAAGCCCAGGGACTGCATCTCTCCGGTGCAGAAATCTCCTCACTGGGTCCCCGTGGCTGCAAGGATCAAATTCAAGACCCTCTGCATTGTCCACAAGGCTTTCTGGGGCCTGGGATCTACTTACCTTCAACGTTGCCTACCTAAACACTGTCCCTCTCGAGCCCCTCGCTCATCTTCCTCCAAGATTTGAAGGGGGATCCCTTTCCTCAGCAGGCGCCACCCTCTGGAACAACCTCCTTGCCACCCTCTGTCTTGAGCCTGATATTCTTAAGTTCTGGAAACATAAGACTTTCCTCTTCTCGTTCTCTCTCCCCCTAACCTGCTAACCTAGTGCTATGCTCTTCCATCCTCCCTCCTCTTCCATACAGCCTGCCGACTGGCCGCCTGGTGTACCTCAGAGTCTTACCGGTTCCAGTTTCTTTCTCTGCACTTCCCCAGTCTCTACCCACTGGGTGCACTTAGACCCCTGCCGCTCCCTTGCCCGGCCTGCACTTGCACGATTGGAATACAGCTCTGCCTGAAGATCCTTCTGTCTGTTCTCCCTTGTCTTCACCCCTTAATGTGCACTTGAAAAACACTGCAGAATCGCTGTCAGGCCGGTTTGCTGTATCTAAACTGTTAAATGCATCATATCTACGTACTCTACCTGTGCAGACTGTTATCGTCTCAGAAATTCAAGGGCTCTGAGCAATTGTTTTTTTTCCCCCCCGTGTTCCCACCCTCCTTGAGCGTGATGAAACACTGCCCTTGTATAGGCGCTTTACAAATAAATATTACCATGTCAAACAATAGAAAAAAATATACCAATGCATGTTTGTAGATTAAAGGTGTGCTTTATCTGCATCACTCTAATTTAGGTTTACTACTTTCTAATGTACAGACCTGGCCCCCACATGGTACTGCAAAAGCAGCAAACATCAAAAGGACAACCAGAAATATTGCTGCACAATCTAGAAGTATAGTGGCCAACACAAAAAGGTGGGATCCTGGGCCCAGCGACAAAAGGCTATTAATGACAGAAGGGAAACAGGCCAGCCCATTTAGAGGGCGTGCCCCTATACAAAGAAAAATGTGGATTGTCCAAGGTTTTGCATTGTCCCTTATTCTGTGTAAGAAAGACTGTGCTTAACGTTTCGGGACAATAAAAGAAACAAAACCGTATTTCGTTGCTGTGGGGCGCGCTAATAAATTAAATATACCACTGTTGTGGCAGGGCAGCATGTGGCTCATGTGAAGCTCTCCAGAAACGCTTGTATGAAAAATTAATTATGTCTTTTACGGTTGGTCCCTGCAATCTGCTTATGTTTATTTTTGTATTGGCCTAACGTGTAATTCTAAGACTATTATCTGTGTAGACAACAGCTAGTGATGGCTTTTAGATATTTTATAGGAATCGTTTTTAATAACTACAAATTGTAATGTTTTCTGTGTTAAAAATAAAAACAAACACGCAACATTTTACAAATTACAGTGCCATCATAAAATCAAACATTATAAAGCTGGAGAGTTAACATGAGAATGAAACTCTCCTGCTCAACTACACATCAGACAGCACAGAGATTCCGCTGTACTCGCCCCATCTACCCCTTAAAACTTACAGGTAGGCGGAGCAATGGCCACAATATGGGCTGCATTCATATGGCAACTCTACAGTTCACACATTCATAACGCTGCTGCATCCGCTTTCTACCAGGAAAACTAACATTTTGAAATGGATTACTACAATGCGTGGAGCAGGCAAATCCAAAGGACCTTCAGAATAAGCTGATTTCCAGAAATACCATCGATTTGTCACATAGCGTATGTAAGCAGGGTGTGCAATGGCTTGCAAGCTAAAGCAAGCTAACTTCAACCCAAAATGCTTACATGTCTATGTGAAATATATATATATATATACACATATACACACACACACACACACAGCTTAATATTGGGCTTTACACTGTACATATATCATTTAATTTTAGTGTTAAACAGACAAATCACAGCCTAGCGCACACTTATTTGCATGTTCTATTTAGACATTGCTCTGCAGCGCTGGTATGAGGAAGAATTTCCTTAAGCCCATTGCCAAAGTCTTGAGGTAGGTTTCCTGATTTACAATAATTCCCTCAAGGTCCTCGAGGCTCTACCAGTGGTAACGTGGCATAGCAGCCCAGGCTAAACTCTCAAGAATGTAGTGGGGTGGTTAACCGGTATAGTACACACTTTTCACAGAATATCCTGTGAGAAACAGGAGGGTATTCTCCCGAGTATACCTCGAGAATCCCTTATCCAGGTGGCCAGAGAAAGGCTGGCACTCTCAATCCCGATCCTGGAGCGGACGAGGGTGGGAGGATCACCTGGGTAGGGGAACCCGGGTTTGTGCTCGGGGAAATGTCCCAGGTGAGACGCATTATTATACTGGGGAAGAAGGAGACGACTAGAACGAGATCCCTGAAACCGTTGTAGGTTGCACCACATTTGTCTCCCTTCCTCCCAATAAATCTCTTGCCAAGATCCCACAGCCCCTCCGTATAGGACAAATCCCCTAGAAACCCAAACCCTTTTGCACTTCGAAACTCTCTCCCAGAATCCCTACTTCCCGGTGTCCTACCCGACTACTCCAAGTCATTCCCCTCCACATCCCACTGATTATTATTTTGCAAACCCCCAATCTGCTTTGACAAAACATCACCAGCCCCCCCCATTTATTTCACAAACCCTACCAAGCTCACCCTTCCGAATTCACCTACTCAGAAGGATACTTGGAAACTCTAACCCTACCCCTTTCTCACACCATACAAAACAACAGATTAACACTAGAGTTGTTTACCCGACATTCCAACACAAGTGTCAGGCAATTAACAAAAATCACACACCTGAAAGTCTTTTCTCCTCCCCACCAGGATAAAAGGTGAAGCACGAGAGCACACGACTAGCAAGGCAGACTGCACGACAAGACAGCCATCCCAGTACGGCAATTCAAGAGGAGGAGAAAGGCTGCAAGAACCGAAGGGGCGATAAGGAGAGAAGTGACCTTGCCCTTTCTGACCCAGACTTGCAATGCCTCCAGGAAAGGAATCGTAAGACCGCGAAACAATAGCCTTAATGTGTTGCAGCAGATGCCAACGGTACGCAGAGCCCTCATACCCTGATAATCAGAGCAGGAGGAGACGCTTGCTACCATGATACCATCCTTGACTCCAGGAACAAGAGAAGCCAAGCGGTTCATCACAGCCGGTGAACGAAAGCTGCAAATGGCAAATTGAGGAAAATACAAATAACTGTGCATACCTTTGGCGAAAACCAGCTGCAAAGGGGTCCGGAACAACGTGGGTGCATACTCGAGAGACTCTGGTTAATCTCCCTTTTTGATGAAACTACTGAAACCAGAAGGCCTTAGGAGAGCCGCAAGAGAATAGTCAAAGTGGTCATTCAGGGGTCTAGAAAATCCTCTGTACAGTCGAAGGTCTTTGACCGACATGTAATTGGAAAGCTAAGGGAGAGGAATCTCGCTTAGTGAGAAAAGAGGAGGAATTGTGTGGTTGGCAGTAGTGAACCCGATGAAGGGATACCGACAGGAAAGGGCGAAGCATGATGCCCTAAAAGACATTGTGATGACAATAGTGAACCTGACAGAGGGATGTCCACAGTGCGTTGTTTAAAACAAGACATTAAGAGTTGTGAATGCAACAGGTGAAAGTTTTGTGAAAAGCCGTAGGGAACCCGACGGAGGGAGGCTTACATTCGAGAAGGGTCCGAGTCCGGAAGAGGGACCTAGGGGTGAAGAATCATCACCCCAGTGCAATTGGAAAGAACTTGCTATTTGGTGTATGGATGAAATCAGGTCCTCGAAGGCAAGAGACTTTTTGGTGTAAAGAGACTTAACCATTGAAGATCCTGATAGCTGGGAACGGAACCGTCATCTCGTGCTGGGAAAGCTCGAGTGCGCGCTGGGCTCAGGAGTCCCACCTTGTCCTTTGCTCAAAACGTGGTGAAGAGAGACCCCAGCTACGACATCCGGACTATTATTTGTGAACACTTCTTACTTTTTTGTGAACCCTATCCCACTCTCTTTTCGTATTTAGCTGTAAGGATTTGGCAATAGGTTTTTTAGTATAGGCCTTTTATTTTGACAAGACGCCACAAGGACTGCCTTATTTTTCTTTTGATGGTCAAACTCGAAGCTTGCTCCCATCTTAGATTTAGGTTAGATTAGGCGTTTCTCCAACCTGCATACTGTTTGAATAAACACCCTAGAATCGTGATCACTTGCGTCTGTCTTTACTGTTGCCACCATGAGTTAATTAGTGTTGGGGGCAAGGAATTCCAGATCTTGGCTGCTACAACTGGGAAGCTAGATCCTCCACTTTTTTGCAGTTTGTATTTGGGGATATTAAGGCAGTGTGAGTAGATCTGGTAGGTCTGGTGGATTGCTTTCTGAAAAATGTATAAACCAGGTATTTGGGGGCAGAGTTTGAGAGGCATTTGTGGGCGATCACCGAGGTTCTGCTGTGATCCTGTCTTGTATGGGTAGCCAGTTGGAGTACCATCTTAGTTGTGATATGTGGTTGGAGTGAGGAATGTCTAGAGCAGTTCTAAGGGAATTGGTTTGCAACACTTAATGTTTCGCTTACTCGTGCGCAAGTAGAAGGTGTTGCAGTAGTCCAATTTTGAAAGTATAAGTGCTCTAGCCAATGTGATGCAGCTGTTAGTGGACAAGAAGGGCCGCATGCATTAATTAGTTTGGATGTGTAAGCTCTTGCTGATGCTTTTGCATTAACTTGTCTGGAGAGGGAGAGTGTGGAATCCAAGTAAACTCCTAAGGTCATTGGATACGTTGATGTTGTTCATCAATGTTGAACAAATTCTATTGGGAGTCTAGGTTATTAAGTCACTGCCTAGAGCCGATAAGTAGTATCTCGGTCTTGTCGTCACTGAGGCATAGACCATGATTGGCCATCCATGCCTGTATTCTAAGAGATTTTGTTCAGAAGTTTGGAGTCCTTGTCATATGAGCCTGAGAGATTGATGAGAATTTGTATGTCATCCGCGTAATTCGTGTAGGAGACGCCTAGATCATCTAGGTGGTCAAACAATAACTTCGTAAAGATATTGTAGAGGGTCGGGGAAACGCAGGAGCCCCGTGGAACTCTGCAGGTGATCGGTGCAGGTTCTGTTGAAGCCATGGGAGAGAAGACACTCATAGTTCTGTCTGCGATGAAGGACTGAATCCAAGCGGCAGCTTTAGGAGAGAAGGAGGCTGCTGTAGTCAAATGTTTAGTTAAGATATTAAGGTTCACTAAATCGAAAGCTTACGATAAGTCAAGCAGGAGCAGTAGGGCAGCATTTCCATTATCTTTAGATTTGTCCATCTGTATTTTTAAGTCCGGGAGGGCTGTCTCTGTACTGTGTCTAGGTCTAAACCCAGATTGGTAGAGGCCTAGAAGGTTGTTGACTTCAAGATGGTTTTGAATTTGGATGTATGCCGATTTGTCCAATATTTTTTTAAAGAAAAAGGAACAGTCGTTATAGGTCTGAAATTGGTCGGAATGCTGGGGTCGAGATTTGGTAGTAAAGGCATGACCCAGGCATATTTAAGATTTTTAGGGACAGTGCACGATTCGAAAGAAGAATTAATGAGGGAAGTGATGAAAGGAAGTAATTCCTTCGCCCCCCTCTTTTATGATTGTAGCTGGGCAGATGTCTCCTTGGCATCCTGACGGTTTTAGGCTAGCAATGATAGCTTGTACCTCTTAAGTAGTGACTGGGGTAAATTCGAATAAGGTGCAAGGTTTAGGGAGAGTGATGTGGATCTCTCTGGGTATAGAGCTAGATGCGAAGCTGAGTTTTTTCGCTTCAATATTCGCTTGTAGTAGAGCGATTTCATCTAGAAGGGCCTTTTGGGTGTTGGCACGCCAAGAGGCATATTTGATGCATGATTCAGGAGGAGAGACTGGTGACTCCAACTCTGAGGATGGAGAAAAGTTCTTTGGAGCTAGACTTGGCATTTAGAATTCTGTCATTAAAGGGGTCACTTTTGGTTTTCAAAATGGCAGCCTTACAGGCGTTAGAGGCATTGGTAAAGTTTGTCTTACTCTGGGCAGATGGGTTTTTCTTCCACTTCGCTTCAGAGCTTCTTATGGAGTTGCATAAGGCTTTCAAATCTAGAGAACCATTTGTCTAGGTGTGCTGGTGGCTTGGCTTTTTTCAATTTGCGCAGGGCTATTTGGTCTAATGCTTGGACTAGATTTTGGTTGTATAGGTTCACCATGCTGGCTGGATCCTTAACACGATTCTCATGAGAGTCGGTGATGGGCTGAAGTAAAGGCAGTAGTTTCTCCCGAGTGACCAGGCTATTGTTTCGGGTTAAGGCAGGAGGTACATGAATGTCGCCAGTTAAAGGTCGGCTGGTATCCTGGATTGCGAAGGACATGACGTGGTGGTCAGACCAAGCGCAAGGAGTGTTAGAGAGGATCTTAATATTACAGTTTAGGTCTGCTAACTAATCCAAGGTTCTGCCTTTGCTGTGGGTTGGTTCGGAAATGCGGTGTGAGAAGCAAAGTTCTGTGAGAGCGTTCTCTAAGGCAGTGGCGTTTGCATCTTGAGTGTCGTGTAGTCCTAAGCTAAGATCACCCAATAGCATGATTTGAGAGCCAGGTTTGGGGTTTAGTGTGAGAACGTGTGTGATGTCTTCCTCGAAAGAGGAGATAGGGCCCGGTGGTCTGTATAAGAGGTGAACGAGTAGTGTCAGTGCCACTGAGAGAGGGAGTTTAACAGAGAGGTTCTCCCACAGAGAAAGGTTTGTTACAAAATTCTCTAAGGCCAAGATGGTTTTTGGCAATAAATGCAACTCCACCACCTCTACTGGATGTTCTATCAGATCTGATGATTGTGTAATTTTCAGGTAGTGCTAGTGTGAGTGAGAGTCCCGCGGCTGCGTTTAGCCAAGTTTCAGTGACTGCTAAAAAGTCTAGGTGATTAGATGAGATGAGGTCTGCAATGTCTAATGCGTGAGCAATCAGTGATTTGGTGTTAATGTGGGCACCTTTGATGTGCAACCTTCTCAAGTTGCATTTCCAGTGTATCGCGTACTGCTAAATAGCAAATCCATATATTTATATATTTGGTGGCTGGATGAGGCAATATGATCAATAAAACAACATTAAACACAGTAAACGCTGAGGTAGACCTAATTTTAACCTTCCGGCAGTGTCACAATTCTAAATCTCGGTCACCTGGGCAACCTGTAAATAAAGGGCATTAGCAGCCCAGTCCATATAAGTTAAAAATAGTCTTTTTTCCTGCTAAATGTTCTACTACTTCAATGTACCTGGTTTAGCAGAGTTTCTTCGACGGTTTGTCGACAGATCCTCGTGGGTGAGCTCCCTTTAAAGCAGGAGCCACAGGGCGAGATTCCAGGTAGAAAATGTAGACACGGTCATCAGGACAGCAGATTCGGCCTTCGCAGTGCTCGACGACGATCGGGCGCGGACGTACTGTGAAGTTGAGGCGTGCGGTGCACCTCGATGACGAGAGTTTGTTGCCACAACGCAGATTGATGAAGAACGTAGGCCCAGCAAGGGCGTCAGCGATCAGGACTCAACCATAGCTAGTTTTCGGATCTTCGTTGGTCTGGGTCTTTGTGGACTTCGGGTGGTGGGAAACCCACCAGCAGATTCTCCTCGGTTCGTCAGCAACCTCCACTTTCTCCGGCGGGACAAAGCGATCGACGGTGATGGCAAAGGAGCCCTTAGTTTCAAATGTTTTAGGCAAAGGTGGAGCGTTGCGACTCAAGTCGTCAAGCAGCACGGCGTCAAGCTGTCCCCGCATCTGGTCAACAACTCGATGGGCTTCCACCAGTTAAGGCAAACCTGCGAACCCTGGTCAACGACGATTGACTTCGATGTCTGGATGCTTCACTTCAAGTTCTTGGCGGACCCAGTCTACGGTCAGCAGCCTTTCGAGGACTGACCTCCAGGGCGCCTTGAAGAAGATCAGCTTTGCACAATGTTGCCTCGTAGCTCGGGAAGAGGTCTCTCCTAGCCAGACCCTCTCTTGGATCAGTTCTTGGAGACTCGACAGCTTTCAGATTGCGTCGAAGGAAAGCAGCAGCAGAGCCGCCTTCTTCCAGCTGGGCTTCAAGGTTAAGCATCAAGTTTCGACTTCAGCTTCTGAACAATTCTGATAAGTGAGAGGTCCGCAGATATACTGTTCGGTCTCTCATTCACACTGCTGAGCCAGGGTCAGGCAGCCAATCATTCAGGAGGGCATTCAACAGGCAGGCAGCCAATCAGGCTCATAGTGCATTCAGGCCATTCACTTCCATCCAGACACTCACAACAAGGAATGTGGATTGGGGCAAGCACCCAGCCTTTCAGCACACCACACTGCATTCATACCAGTTTCAGGCAGGGCTGTCTCATTCATTGTGTCACACACCAGAAACCCATAAGATGAAATGTGTATTGGTCACACACTCCATTCACCCAGGTCCCACCCAAAGGGTGTACCCACAACATACAGTCACTGGGAAGGCTCCAGCCAGTCCCCCACTATACCATATATGGAACTTCCACCCAACAGCCAGCCAGGGGAAGGCACACAGTCAGGGCTTCCCAGCACTTTGGGAAAACAAGTTAACAGGCAATGCAAAGCAAGAGGCTACAGGGGCCATCTTGTCTCCCATCAGGAATCAACTGATTCCAATGGCAGGGCATGGGTATCCCAAAATGGAGGATACTCAGAGCACCTGTCAAATTCAACATGGAGCTGCCATCAGCCCATACCTGCTCTGTAGGCCACACACAGGTACCCAAAAACATACACTAGGGGTACAGGGTTGTACCCCTACCCATAGGTCCCATAAGGGTATCCCAAGGGTCTGTTCACCACAACCAAAAAGAGGAAGAGCTGCACTGCCAGGAGTCCCCCATGGACTCCTGTGCAGAAACCCAACACAGAACACACATGATAAAAGGAGTACAGGACAAGGTCATGGAGGCTCTGTCCCTCCAATGCATTTCCAGCATCACAGGAGGAGACCTAGATTACAGGCCATGACATTATCATGGCAATACTTTTTCCAGTGTCTTTTAATGAAACCAATGTTTAAACTATAGAAAACTGTCCAGTCGACTAGCTAAAAAGATCAAAATTAAGATTCGAGAAGTGACAACCCTAGACCAAGATTGGCAGTCAGGAAATATGTGGTGTTTGGACAAGCCTATATTCACCCTATAAAGCAAGCCCCATATGGGAGAGGTTCGCAAATTACCTGATGAGCAGATTCTACGCATGGCCGAGTTAGGCAGGCAGACATGATCCACAGAGCATAGAGAAGCGGAAAGTAGTCTAATACATTTACCACAACAGAGTTAATCTGCTTTCTAGTCTTAAAAATGTACAGTTTCTCCAGATGATATGCACCCTTGTACATTTTGAAGCCTACATTATTCCCTTTAAACCATTTTTCACAAATATGAATTTTTAAACAATACAATTCTTTTCTATGGTTTTGCATAGCCAAGAAGCGACCATGATGTATTTGTGTTAGATTGACTCCTAACTGTCCTATGTGTGTGGAAAAATATGGTGTGTGCCAAGTCTGGGCAAAACACTTTTAGAAGCGCTTCTCCTCCTAGCAGTACCTCTTATCTAAGTCGAACCACATATGCACTAGTGGGTAGCAGGTGTAGTTCAACAGTTATGTGCATTTTTAATCCCATTGCCATTTATTTTATTTTTATTGTACGTTTGTTATATACCACTCAGACAGTTACAATTGTAAACTAATTCAATTTGTATACATAACTTTATATACATTTCATAGCCAAAAATATTTAAAAAAAACAATCCTAGCAGATTTACACTAGAATTCATGGAATTAATTTCCCAAATCAGTTAAAAGAATCACTGGAAGCTAGTAGTTCATTGGCTAAATGTACAGGCATTTCTACACATTCTACCAATATGCAATCACCGCTACAATCAATGAAATCCTCTTAATATTCTGTACCAAAATGAGTCCATCCTCAATTTCCCAATCTCTCACACAAACCATCTACAAGAACACATTTGAACGTTTGTCAATGTGTTGCATGCTACATAGATATGTAGCAACATCTCCATCGGCTTTGTAAATCCAAATAAAAAAGACTTCTTTGTTCCTTTGCAATGCCTCTTTTGGCCCTACCCTATCTAAACATTTGAGACCATTAGGTTGCACCAACAAAGCTCATTCAGAGCGTTTGCAAATATTTCATAGTTTAAGTATCTAGGGGAAAGTATTCAACAAATAGTCTTTTTTTTTACATCATGAAAGTATACTCTCTAACAATCATCTATTTTTTCATTTACTCTTTAGAAGCCAAAAGGTTTTTGAGACTTAACAGGGGTTTGAACAACATTACCAGTCTACTGCTTCGCCAATCTTGACAGCACTATCGTTTTTTTATTTGCTGTGTCCTATTTTATATGGCTGTACAGATAAATAGGGGAACCACGTAGGATGAAGTCACTATATTCAACTACAGTATTGATCATTTTGAGGCCTGCTTATTGTTTGCCTATATTCAACTTTAATGCTCATATTATTTCACTGAGAGAATATACATGAATGCCAAATTAAATAGTAAGAGTATTGTTATGGGTTTCTGTTGATGAGTTGAAAGAAGGCACTATTTTGCAAGTTTAAATGCTCGTTGTTTTAGTGACTACGCTGATTTTGAAAGTTGTTGACCTTGAACGATAATCATTGACACACAGGGGTGGGGGGGGGTAGGGGGACAACGGATCTTCTGGTGGTAGGCCAATGGCAATCCTGCTGTTCAACTGTAAGCCTGTCAGGTGCTCAGGGCTAGTTGTTTCTCTTGTGCTTAGCAACGGGAACCCCATTTCCCCAGAGCATTGAGTGGGGTATAGCACCATTCTCGGCTGCAAAACCTGCCATAGAGTCACAAGGGCATACTACCACCATATCATCAGCCTCCGGCAACTGGGGTTTGATCATGAAAATCAGGACAGTTGGTTGCTCAACAAATATAGCCTCCAATACACTTAAAATCTATGCTCTTCGATCTAGTGTGCCTTATTGTTATTAAATTTATTTGTATTGCGCTGGAACGGAGCCCAAACGCATGGAAGCACAGACAAGACAAGCAACAAACAATATAGTTCATATCATCAGGGCATAGACATCCGAAAGGAGAAGAGAATAGCAGATTATACAAATAGGAGGGTCTTTGGTCTGTATTTGAAGGATATTAGTGAAGGGAAAGACCTAAGATCAGGGTGTAAAGCATTCCAGGGGCGGGGAGCTGTCATAGGAAAGCAGCATTATTAAGTAAAAGTTTGGCTTTGGGGATTACTAGCAGGGCAAAGTTGTTGGATCTCAGAGTGCGTCTGACTGGGACCATTCAAGCAGAGATGAGAGATAGGCCAGACCCTTTCCGAAAAGACAATTGTGGACAATACAAAGTGTGTGGAACACACTACGTTTCCTGATTGGGAGCCAATGTACAGATTTCCTGGCTGAAGATACACAATCAGGTTTCTGTAGTCCACAAACAACACGGACTGCGTTCTTCTGGGCCACCTGAAGGCGATTAGGTTCTCCCTGTCCTAGGCCTTGCAGGAGGCTTGACCAATAGTCCAGGCATGACCCAATAGCCCAAGCTACCGCGGCACAGCTATTAGATTAAGGAATGGGCAAATGAGAGGTAGAAGCTTTAGCTGGTATGATGAACATGAGACTAGATGTTTCACATGAGCTTTCATACTTTGCTCTTGATCCAGTATGACACCCAAGGTTTTAACTTTAGGTAGAGTTTTAAGCGAGCAATCCGCTACTTTAAAAGGATTTGTATAGCATAATTGGCGTATATCACTCCTTTTGCATTCAGTATTTCAAATAACGACAGGGTGAAGATGTTGGGGTGTAGGGGCCATGCACGATCCCAGTGGGATGTCACAGGGCAGTACAAAGCCTTCCGCCACCGCCTCCTCACTCTACACTTTGGCTGTACGATCCGAACGGAAGGACATGACCCAATTTGCAAATTCCACAGAAAAGGCGGCAGAATCTTGTATCCTAGCTATTAGTGTGGCGTGATCAACCAGATCAAAGGCTGCCGTCAGTCCAGAAGCATCAGAATGGTAGAGATGTTTAAAGAGGTTTGTTTTCAGGTCCAACAAGGTGGGTTCCATGTGATGACTTCTGAACCCAGTCTGTTTTGGGCCCAAGATGTTCCTACTATTCAAAAAGGCCTGGATTGGTTGATGGGCAATTTTATCCAGGATCTTTAGCAGGAAAGGTGTGTTTAGTTATCGGGCGGTAATTTCAAGCCACCGAAGGATCCAGCATTTTTTTTTTTTTTTTAAATTGGGAGCAAATCCACGCCCGTTTAATAGATTTTGGTACATAACATTCCCTAAATAAAAGGTTGACAAAATCAGGCAGCAAGAAGACTAGCACATGATGAACAATTGTTGCTAGACAGATGTCACCCATGCAGTTGGTTGGCTTCAATTTTTGCAATGTATCGCTGACTACAGCCTTCATTACTTCTGAGGAGACGAAACAAGGAGGATATGTGGTGGGTTTCTCTATACTGCTCTCTGGAGTGGTGGTCAATAGGGAAGTCAAATTAGTGGCAGTCGGTTTTGATGTTTTCCACTTTGAGGCGCCTATAGTTTTGTATACTCTAACACCATTGTGCATATCGGGGTGGTGATGTATTAGTTCATTCAGGATCTTGAACAGCTCCCTAGAGTTAGATGATGCACCATTATTCCTTTTCGCTTAGAACTTTTTTTGCTTCGGAGATGGCCAGTTTATGCATTTTGACAGCTGCTGAGTATCTAGCCTTATCGTCTGGAGACACTTACTTTCGCCAGTTTTTAAATGCTTTATCTTCCGCAGATTTTGATTTGTGGACGTTCCCTGAATACCAGGGTTTAGAAGGCTGCATCCATACCAGTCTTTGTTTTAGTGGTGCCAGGTCGTTGACTACCAGCGTCAGCATATTTTCATGTGCGGCTGCCAGTTTAGTTGCTGATTCTAAACAGGAGAGATTGTCAAAGACAACTGTCCAAACAAGAGACCAGATTTTAAAATAAAAGCTTTCCCACTTTAACATGCAATGGTCCTGGGCATATGAAAGTGTTGCTGTGGCTCATTTACCATATGTGCTAAAATTGGAAATTCTTTGAACAGACTAAGTGTTGGAACTAAGGGCTAACACAGACGTGATACACATGAGACGTACCCCGGCTTGAGCACAAAACAAAGATTTCCAAAAATATGGTTCTTAGTTACAAAACCTCATTTGAAGAGTACACTTTGGATATTTCTAAGCACAGTGTAAACACACGTCAAAGAAAAGACTTCCCGGCAGAACAAAGATTTTATTGGGTTTGGGGGAATTGATACCACACGTCAGAGACAGCTCTTCACCAGCTATGCCTCTAGAAGAGACTCATTAACAGAACCCTGAATAAGGTACTGAATTCTTTAAAAGGCACGTCAATTCCTAGTTTCATGGCATAACAGCTGCATTTGAAGAGTATTGAATGTTATTCTCAAATGTTTACATCCATCACAATAACAGTAAACACTTTGACCATCTCCAATGAGATTTGTGAACACAGTGGTGGTGCTCAAAACAAAAAGACCTCCAAGTTGCACCGTCAGACTGGAGACTGTAAGGGTGTCGAAGAAGGAAGCCGACACAAGGATGGCATGTAGGTTGCTATAGACTCCAATTTGAGGTGAAAAGGAACCCCACTATCCCCATCTCTAATTGGGGCTTCCCTGCCTCAAACTAATACTAAAGGATCTGTCAGAATGTCTGTGAAAAATCAAACTCCACCGTCCTGTATCACAACCTACTTCTAGCCCTTAGACTACAACTAAAAAAACAATATAAGCCAACAGAAAGTTCCCTCTCCATGAGAATGACTCCCTTCTCCTGGTATACAGTGGTTTTCCCAAAATGTCCTCTTGAAATGATACCAGGGAGAATAACTCCCTTTCCCCTGGCATGTAGTTTCAACACCTTGCACACTCAATTGTATGGATCAGGAGAATGATGCCCTTCTCCAGATACTGGTCTGCACTCTTCAAGGTAGTTCATAACAAGGCCAGGGCCGGTAATAACTCCCTTTCCCTGGCGTCTCTTCAGTGTACTTGAAAGGATTCAATTAACTTGCGAGGACTCCCTTCTCCTGGTGTTTGAGAGTTCGTGTTCAGCTTGGGTTTTATCTCGACACTCTCACTATCTCAGCAAAGTGCCAAGTCCTTCTCTGGATTCCAGTGGGCTTATCTCTGCTGTGAGAATGGTTTGCTCTGATGCTTCTCTGGTGGTCAGTGGGCTTATCTCTGGCACTGCTGCGAGGAAGAATTCTTCTGAAGCATTCTTTGCTCCATTTTGGGTCCCCGACCCGCCTCTTGATGGCCCTCCGATAGGCTTTACGATTTCCCTGGCATGAAGCAGAGACCTCTACTCGACCCACGTGCCTAGCGGTCTGCCCATACTTCCCGTTACCTTCTGGAACTTGCTTGCACAGTGCCGCTCTCTCCAAGGAATGGGGTCAGTCTCCTTCTTGCAGCCGCCTGCTTCATTACTGCTTTGGCGGCGGTTCGGCGTGTTGTGGCTCCATGCAGTCTCGGCACCGTTCGGGGGCCACGCGGTCCACATCCTCCTGGAGGTCATGCTGCTGCCTCGTCCGTTTTCAGCTGGGCTTGGTCCTACCGACGCAGAACCCGTCAAGGACTCCCTCAGCCACTCGCCAGCGTCCTCTGTAGAGCCCTGTGCTCGCAGACTTTGAATCTTGCGGGTTCTCCAACAAGGAAGGAAGATAGAGAGTTCTCCTGTTTCCACTCAATAGGGTTTACTCCGCCGCAGTGTAACGTCAACACCGGTTGTCAATGGCTCCTTGGTACTCTTGAGGACTCCTATGAGCCACCTCGTCTCAGTACTAGTAGAGTCAGTAATGTTCATGTTTTCTGTGCTCTTCTTCATCCTAGTATTTTCTGTCTTGGTTGTCCACCAGGTACTTCATAAATACATTGGTCTACTCTCAATATAGTGGTTTGAAATGGGGGGGTTGGGAGGGCTGAGGAACGTTGAGAGTTGTGACGTTGTTCAACAGGTTGTACCCCAGGTGGTCGTCCTTATCCCCAGAGGTGTATTAACTCCCCCATGAGGTCCTCCTGCATTAAACCACCCCTAGGGGGACTATTGGGTAGCGGCCGCACCTCCCTAACCTCTTAGCAAAAGGGCTCTTCCCTGGGGAGAAGCGATGATACCTTTTAATCATCACAAAACATGGGGATGCTCAGGTGTAACAATGAAATCTTTTTAAATTAATGTCCTCTCAAATAAAATAGAAGTTAGAATTTCATACATGGTCCTCTCCAAAATAAATTGAAGACCACGATTAATCGCTCGCTTAAATGTCCACATGCAAAAAAAATCATATCACTTTTATACAAATCAGTCATTTTAGAACAACCCAATAATAAGTGTCTAGGTGTTTTTATTTAATCTTTGCAAAATCGGCACAACTGATTTTCGAAAGAAATATTCTTCCAGGGACCTATCCTGCTAAATGTCAGATGTTGTTCTAATCGAAGCAATAGAATAAATATTTTGATCCCATTATAAATTTTCCTTAATATATTTAAAAGGTATATTTTCAGGAAAAGCTTGTTTAACAATCTCTATACCTCTTTCTGATTGAGAATTCTCAGATTAGCTCAGTCTCAGAATGGGGCCTTTTGTTTAATCTCCTCAAATTAATGGAATAAGTAATTTTGTATCCTATCTCTTCATAAAAGATGAAAACATCTTTTAGCCAAGATTTAAGAGCTTCCAGACAGACACAGATTCAACATCTTATCGTTACCTTCTTCAATTAATATCTTCATTGAAAGAATTCCCATGGCTATTTTCTTACTAGTCTGCATGACCATAAATCGTAATTTGCTACGTATAGCCTCAATGGGGGTTGAATTGGGCAACCCCAGCGTGGCACACCTTAGTTTCCCCTCAAACTTGGGGAGCCATGATGTTTCCTTAACAGAGTATATCTCCAAACCGTATATTACACTGGGTACTATACTAGATGTATATACTTCTAGCAGGCCCTCTGTGGAATAACCACCTTGGTGCACAGTAACATTTAGCCATTACCCGAAACGTACTAGTGGCTAAAGTACTAGTATTACACATACCCAAATACAGTCATTAACAACATCTAGATTTCATTTGTTAATTTCCAGGTGTATTTATTAGGCTTAAACCCTGTTCCAACGACCATCATTTCGTAATTAATACACAAATGATTATTTCCCGCATGATTTTCAAGCGTCATGAGGCACCTCTGTAATCCTATTTGGGTGAGGTCTATCAAAACGGTATCTGCCACATACATAAGGCAATTGACTTGATGGCAACCTACATGGATCAGAAAGTTCTTGCGATTATCAGTTCCTTTTTTTAAATCAGCAACAAAAGTTGAATAAAGGTGGGTATAACATACTTGATATTAGTATCAATAGCCAGGCCCAGTACCCCTTCCAAGTTAAACCCAAGCTGTACCCTGGTATAAAGAGATTTAACAAAGTGGAAGGTCACCAAACCCAATCCCCCACACATGTAAACGTTCCCATAATATCAAACAGTCCACTGTGTCAAAAGCCTTTTGATAATCAACAACAAAATAAAATCTAACGTATCCACCCCCTTAATACTTGGGGTTTTCCGCATCAACTAATTCAGGACCCAAAGATTAGCAGTTGTTCCCACCCCTTTCCTGAAACCAGTCTGACGATTACCCAAAATGTTTTCTCTCTTGATCCAATCATTAATTCTTTGTAGGATAAAAACGATTTTCTTTTTAGCAATAATAAGAGAATTCTCAGGTTTCACTTGAGGTCCTCTTTTATATATCAGTAGGAGTATCAATTTAGTCTAGCTAACAGGGACTTTACCTGTATTCTCCACTATTTTAAAGATGGTCTGGATACTAGCACTCCATCATAGCGGGTCCTTTTTGCCTTTTTGATTAAGACAATGGCCAAACCATCATGCCCAGGAGCCCTAGACGGTTTCATTTTTTTATTGCACTTTCTAGATCTACATCCAAAATAGATCATGTATCTACTTTGGGGCAATTACTCATATTCAAGGGCCACTTTCAACCTATTTTCACATTTGTAGATTTTCTCAATTATGTGCTTAGCCCAGCCCCATTCAGATATAGGGTTAACCTCTATATAGCATCGTTACTCAATAATTGATTCCGCTTTATCAATGACCAAAATGTCTTTGTACCATTGGTTCTAAGGGTACGAAACAACCCACTGACTGGTAGCAACAGAACCCTTATGCAGCCTAAGCCAATTCTTATACCTTGTCTTAAGTCGAGTAATGTCAATATATTTCTCATGAGCAATCTTATCACCTTTTTTACCTGCATAATATGTACCCTGAGCAGTTTCTTTTTATCGATAATAGCCATGTCATTAACCCCTTAAATGCAGAGCTCTATGCAAGGCTATGCAAATAGGAAGAGTATTCTCATCTTTAGCACTTAAGGGGTTAAAATGATTATTCACATTCTTTATATAAAAGCATTTTTTTCAGTTTCCTACTTACATTCATGAAAATAGTCTTATAATATTTAATACTCATTAATACATTTAAAACTGAAGAAACCATCAAATAAACTATCTAAAACACATTAATGAAATGCACGAATATTACTCTTACTACATCACTCTGCTGCCCATACCATTCACATAATTAGTTCCCAGCTGACTTACTATAATACCTACCAGAGTTACATTGTAGTATAAAACCAATAGCAGTGTGGTCAGTTTGGCAGGCGTGGCAGGCATGTGCCTATATTCACTTATATTTTCCAACATCTCCTTAGGTAACAGTACGTAATCCAGGGGTATTTATCACCTCTGTGCCAAGAAGAAGGCAGGAGATTCCCCCACCCCTTATTCTGGCTCATAGGTTGACACAAATCATGAAAGAAAGCCAATTTCCAGGATTTTTTTACAACTCTTTCCCACTAGGTAAACTGTTGACACCATACAGATTATCGTCTAACAGGGGGGGATTACCATCAAACACATTCTTTTTCACAAACCTCTGGTAATTGATATATATTGGTGGCTGATCTCCTTTTTCAATATTTTCTAATGTCCATTGTTCTAATACCAAATCTATTCTATTAATAATATCAGACATTTTACCACCTGGAGGATTATATATATTAATTATCAGAATCTCACATCTCCTAGTTGCAGTAATTATTATTACTGGAGGTCAAAATATTAGAATGTATGGGTCCACAATCAAATTGTACCAGCGGTATAGTATTCTTTATTCCTATTATTAATCCACCAAAGGGTCACCCCACTGTCTGCCCTCTCTCTGGCTGATCTTATATCCATCTAACCAAAAATCCTCCGTCATCCAGGTCTTCTGAAGGAGAAAAATATCTGTAGATAGCAGGAAACCAAGGCCTTCCGTATTTCTCATGAACGATGCAAAATTCTGGTATTCCAACATAAGTAATTAATACCAGTTGATAGCTTATGGTTCATTCACAATACCAAATCCATATTGCTATTTACCGCGTGTTGTCTCACTGTATGTTGATTGAGCAGATCATCTTTTCTCATTGCGGGCAAACCTTTCCCCATTACTGCCTCAATGTATCTGTGGCACAACAGAGGGCTTTTCTGGCAATCTTAGCGTTTCACTCCACTTCTTATGGGGAGCTTCTCGCTTTCTCACCATCATATAACTTAAGGTCTTTAACGAACTTACATGGCTCAATCATTTCAACAATAAGGGATACTTAGTGGACTATAGCCCAATGATCTGAGATTGATTCGGGAACCTCCACCAATTAAATATCTTTAGTGGTAATTACCCTCAAGGTCCACAATCGTATGCAAGACAGTCAAAACGTTACTTGGTTCAACAATGGACTTCCGTTTGTGGCCTCAGGCTCCCAAATTTTAATATTGCTTGCCAAAAATGTTGTACTCCATTGTTCCTCCAATATTAAGTGTAACCCGTTAGTGACTGCATCCCAACATTGTCACTCCCAACATCCGCGTGCACCTACTCCACTCTATTTAGGTTTACAACCATCCTGGGGCTCATGCATCCTCATATTTGAACCTGGCAGAATAGTATCCGAAATAGTTTTCGTTGTCATCCATATTCTAAATGAGTAGATTGAGGTCTCTTATTTCTGTGGGCATTTGTACAGGTGGCTTTGTAGTAATGGTCTTTGTACACTTGTATAATTTCAGGTCGGGTGCGACAATGCAAAATGCTGCCTTCAATGAAAGGGTGGCAAATGCATCCATTTTCCAAAGGAACAAACATGAAAAAAACGCTTAGGACAGTCTGCAGTGTGCAACTGGGAGTGGGGGCAGGGGTGAGTAGGATAAATACAGATTCCCCGTAGGAACGGAGCAAGATGGCGGAGGAATCTACTGAATGGACGCCTTACTACGGGACATGGAATACTATCATGCCTCTGTGGGAGTTGAAGTAACGTGCATTAAAAAAATGGAACACAAACCATTCTAAATATTACACAGCAAAAAGTACCTTGGATGCAAGTGGCTTACAGGACAATTTTACTCCCCAAAATAGGTAAAAACTCCAAACAAAAAATAGGGAATAAAAACACCCAGCACCCCCCAAACCTCCCCTCCCCCCGCAAAAAAATAGGAAACCACAAACGCAAGTCCCCTGCTTCTGCCCATGAAGCACTTTGGATATGTTCAGGTCAGTTGTACAGCAGCAGGGCATTGCAGCAGGACAAAGTGCAAAGATTACTGTAGGATCTGAAGAGTAACTGCAATGTTCAAATACATGCAACTAAGTATAGCTTCCAAAAATCGGTTTTAGAGTTCAGGTGTGATTTTAGTCATCTAAATGACCCTCACCCCCCACACCGACCCCACCCACCCGTCCACCATGTGGAATGGGAGTTCGTTTTTTACTCACTTAAAATCAATTTACTCCCAACACAAAAACACAAAAACAATGCTCGTCTGTAACCAGACCAGCCATATGTAAATGAACCATTTGGAAAAATGTAAACCAGGGAGAACTTAAGAGAATAATACAAAGTCGCATGTGTATAGAAATGCGATCAAAGGTCTTGATTAAAATAAAGGCATGTACCACGTAACACCAGTGATGCCCAGGACGTTTTGTCTAACACAATGTGCTCCCTTTCCTACTTTGTGTAACTTGACCGAGCACACTGCTTTCTAATAAGCGGGAAAGGCCCAGTCACCCCTGTTGCATTATTAAGTAATTGCATGTAATCAGTGCTCCGCGTCATTCGATACCTTTTTCTGAAACAGAA